>NC_056745.1:898523852-898528852 GCF_019279795.1 Protopterus annectens
GTTAATAAGTATACCTAAAGAACTAATTTCAAAAGCAGCTTAAATCTATGAATAAATACATATAGCGTATACTTTGTCACATTTGTCCCTCCTCACAATGAAAAATGACACCTAGATAATACAGTATAACCATTTTAATATACCCTGCAATTTGTTCTTACATTTCACATTGTGTGTGCCTTCATTGTCTTCCTGCTATTTATTGTAGATAGACAAGTAAACCTTACCTCACTAGATATCTCCTGAAGATTTCTTTAGTCTTCGTAGGACATACATATTCATCAAGGTTCAGTTAAGCTACCAGTTATCAGAAAAGATGTCATTCCATTAGTTGCAATTTTTCTTCCTCACCCTGGTTGATAGGCCTCATCTTTCAAATGTCAATGCTTCTCTCTCTCTCCACTGCATACCTTCATTTAAGTTACTGTTATTTTTTGAATATCTTCCATGCATTAAAATCTAATTTGTCACTGTTGTTCTCCATTTCAAGTGTTTGTGATCTTCATTCAGAGCTACCTGTTCCTATTTGTTGTTCTGGCCATCACTGTAGTTTTATTATTCCTCTCTTGACCTCTTTCCCATGAGTACCTCAGCTGGAACTAAATGACTTGCTGTGAGGTCTTCCTGATTCACATCCATTCCACTTTTCCTCTGTGTAACCTCAGTACACCATGCTTCTCTGATTGTGTCTTATGAACTAATCTGTTTTATGTATGCTATGCAGATAGTTTGTCTGTCTCTTCCTTTCATCAATGTCATTAGATTTATCAACCATACTATCCAAGCCAGTCTCAGCAGTTCTGCCTGATAGTGTTCTAAGATAATTCTAGTTTTGTAAACCTCATGTGAATAATCCTCCAGAACATTTTCTTAATCCTCATTTGTATGCCCTCCAGCTGCCCTCCTGCAGCATTTTTTCTTAAGTGTCTCTAATACTACGCCCTGGAGCTAGGACCATATTGATGGTGGTTTGGGGAGGTGAAATGGAGCAGGGCAGCCTGTAACATCACATCTGCTGGTCCTGCATGTCAGAAGAGCTTTTTGTTTATTGTGGGTTTTTTTTAATGTTGTTTGGTATGATGTAACTAGGTGTAGCTACTGATGTCATGCACATCCCTGCACATAATGTCAGGGAACATCTGCCCCCCGCATGCCATAGTTTGACTGGCAATCTTTCCTTGTAATTATAGTAGATCCCCATCACAAGAGATGTGTCTGCATCACAGGCAGAAACCTGTACCTCTGTCCTGAAATGGCTGAGCTGGAAAACCTGTTCTTTCCTATCCCATCGCTCCCTCCCTCCCTCTCTACCTCCCCTAACTTCTCAGGTACTTGATTCACTAAGTCAACCTCTGATCATTTGGGTAATAAAAAGGGATCCCTCTCTCTATACCACTGAGACAGATAATCCTCTAGAACTCTGATCTGCATGTGTTTGAAGTGCAACACCATCTTTTATCTAATTGTTCTGATCAGCCTGTCCTTAGTTTGATAGGGGTGGAACAAAGTCACAGCTCATCTACAGGACCTCCTAATTGCCAACACATTTAATCCTTTTTATAGCTGTCTGTCAGGAGTGACTGGAAGCCAGACTTTTTCATGCCCAAAATGGTTTCTATGTAGTATAATTTGTAACCTTGCTTCTGTATCACTACTTCTTTTCTTTTTCAATTTGGAAAGTGATTGTATTTATTTATCTATTCATTTATTTATTCTGGGTCTTTAGTATCAGAATTTGTTTTTTAGCTATCATGACCTGAACTTATAAGCCTTCTGTCTTATACTGTCTATTAATTTCCCGAAGATAATTATCAGTTTTACTTTGTCATTGACCTCTTTAAATGAATCCATGCCAACAACACATTTACCCTTTTTATGACTTATTTTGTTACTGTATATCTCTTGCATAATCAAGAAAACCTTCCAACTCTCATATCCCTTAGGAGTGAGTCATGTAATCCAGCCATCATGCAAAACACAAAAATGAATTAACAACATGCAGGCAATGTCCAAGAGCATGTGAGGTAATGCAATAATTAATTCAGGAAGAAGCAGACTGGGGTATGTGGAAGATTAGAGTGGTAAATGTCTTGGTTGCACTGTGTGTGAATACAGGTTTGACATACCATCACAAGAGATGGAGGCAATAAATGCCTTTAGTTCGCACTTGAAATTTGAAAATGCTATTGTTTATTGCAGTATAGAACTTAAGTGAGGCATTTCCATAGTTTATCACTATGCATAATGAAGTCCAGACAAAGCTGTCTAAAGAGTACTGTCAACAGGCTAGACCAAAAAATAAAAATTATAAAAATAAAAGTAAAACTGTCAAAAACTAATTGCAGAATATAATCATGTATCACTTGAAACTATGGAGAATACAAAGGAGATATTCAATACTTCAATGACTTAAGGTGTATGCATGAATTTATTTATCTTTTGCTGATTGGGTTATTCCCACACTAACTATACTAAACACATACATTTAAAGAACTCCTCGCACACCCACTTAGGTTTTATTATGAAACAGCATTAAGGTATGTATACATGAAAAATAGACACAAATAGTGCAAAACCAGAATATGTACTTCTGGACTGTTTACATATACAGAGAAAAATAAAAAAGACAACATTGAAAAAAATTACAGTAATGCAATACATATTTTCAACACTGTATGCCCAGTGCAGAAAAACTCTCGGAACTAAAGCTTAATTAAGCAGTTAAATCATATCTAGTAAAAGCATGTCAGAATAGTTTCACCACCAAACTTTAACCTTATACTTACAGATGTATAGGCCATGATTCTGAAATGCAGCCACTTACTGAAAAAATGAAGAGACAAAGTTATGCAATATGGCCTGATAGTAATTAAGTGTGCAGTAACAGTGCCTGTGTTGGATCTGTTGGAGCTAGGGCTACATGTAGGCATGAAAGGTGCAAACAGTTGGACAGCTCTATGGCTTCATGCCCACTACTAAACAGGTAGCATACCCTTAAATATATGTGTCCACAAATCCATGCACCATTCCAGGCACAGCTGACTGTCCATAAAGCAATTATGCATCAAAGCCCCTACCCTGTTTAAGTCATAACTGGTAAACAATTGTCTGGATAAGATAGTCAAAAAGGGGAGAGATCAAGCAGAGGAGCACTCATATGGACAAAGGGAAGGAAAGGTTGTGTGGCATGGGAAAAGAAGGGTATATTTATTGAGGAACAGGTGGTGTCTTATTTGAAAGCAGAGTTGCATGGGGAATAGCATGGGGAAGTTGTGGGTAAGAAGGAGGGGAGTTTTCTGCAATATGCACTAATGCAGTCACAGCAGACATTAGCAATGGAGGTGGGCAGATGAATACTCTTCATACACTGAAGCACTCCCCTGCCAACATATATACAGTAAATTAGCATGTCAGTGTGCTGCAAGTCACTGCACTGATGTGTCATTGTACCTCTATACGCCACCGAATGACTTGCAAAAAGTCACAGTTATGTGGTTGTCACAGAGCTGCCAGGCATACACAGTCTCTAGCATAGCCCTACTATGCTAATTTCTCCAGACAACTCTTGCAGAATAAACCCAATAATGTTCCAGTAATGCATCTGCTATTAGTCATTTTAAATTCATATCTATACATTTGCTTATGCGTTTAAACTATTAGGCCAATTACTATCAAATGGCATAAACTTTAAATAGATAAAATATTTCCATCTTTCAGAGAAGTCTTCCAAGGCAGTAGCAGAGTCTAATTTTGTAAGGGTTTTCTGGCAAGGAAAATATACTCCAAGGTTAAAGCTGCATTTTTTCATTATGTTAAGAAAGAGAACAAGACCCTTTTATGACACTCCTGTAAATGTAATGTTTTTTCTAGTTTGAGCTTAATAATCTCGAAAAAAAAATTTTAGATGTCTGAGGGGGGCAGTGGGAAAATAGAACTGAATACAGGGAACTGATTTGGCAGATACATCTAGATGCCTTGTCTCCCCCTGGCCTGAATGTTGCATACACTCTGTTTTGAATATGAGCTCTGCTAAATTAT
Organism: Protopterus annectens; assembly: GCF_019279795.1. Classification (NCBI taxonomy): domain Eukaryota; kingdom Metazoa; phylum Chordata; order Ceratodontiformes; family Protopteridae; genus Protopterus; species Protopterus annectens. The sequence goes on from NC_056745.1 coordinate 898,527,891, forward strand.
AAGTGAGACCTCCCTTTTTTATTCACTTTCTGTTTTCTATTTATTATTTTTATTAGCAGATTCATTAATTTTTTCACTTTAATGTGTTACATTTGGATTAAGTAAATATAATAGAAGATGTTTATCATGGTTCATCTTCCAGGCCCTAGCTTATAAATGTTTCATCTCCCAAGCCCTTGCTTATACTTATCAAGAGTATCAGAACTTGTCAGAGATTTGGGATGCATGGCTAGGCTTAAAAAGGTCCTTGTGGTCAATAGCCTATTAACACCTATGAACATATTTTTGTCTAAGTCTTTTTAAATAAGTTGATTGGTTTTACTAATTGGATAATTCATTTAATAGATGTTGAACTCCTATTGGCTATGAAATGTACCTAAGATGAAAGTTTTTTGTGATTAGTATTCTGAAGAAATTCTAAGTACTAGGATGTAAGCATTTAAATGCTACTTATTAAACGTTCTTATTTCTTTTTGGATGGAATATCTCAATTCTTTTGTTGCTGTTACAGCTAGAGACATTTGTGGAGATGATGTTGACCTTTTCTGAGCTTACTAGTCTATTTTTTTCATTAATGACTTTAGCCCAAAAGTGTTGCAATGTGTTGCTAGATGTCAGGCAAACAAGTGTGCAATATTTCCAATCTCATACTGCAATATCTTTAATAAATAACAAGAAAAGGAGTAAATCCTCCACATTTTCTGTGTTTGGGGGACCTGAAAGTAAACTGGAAGGCAGAATCAACATGAACTGACTTGGCAAAATAAGTGAGGCATGACAACAGTTTGTGGCATTTTACAGCAACTTCAGACTTTACAATTATCCTCTTGAATGCAACATGAAGAAATCACAGGTTTAATAAAACAAAATAAGAAGACGTACTGGAATTTTCTCTAACTGAAATTGATATTAGTATGTATGAAAATGAACCACACGTCAGTTTTATTTATAACTGAATAAGG
>NC_056745.1:898533852-898643922 GCF_019279795.1 Protopterus annectens
CAGGAAATGTATCAATATTAAGTATAATGTGCATTGTACGAGTACACTGAACTCTGATGTAGGAATACTAAGTTATGGGTAGTGTGTACTAATACTGCCGCACTAAATATATCAATAGTAAGTATAATGTGCATGGTACGAGTACACTGAACTCTGATGTAGGAATACTAAGTTATGTGTAGAGTGTACTAATACTGCCACATTAAATGTATCAATAGTAAGTATAATGTGCATGGTACGAGTACACTGAACTCTGATGTTGGAATACTAAGTTATGGGTAGAGTGTACTAATACTGCCACACTAAATGTATAACTAGTAAATGTAATGTGCATGATATGAGTATCCTAAACTCTGATGTAAGAATGCTATGTTATGGGAGCAGTGTACAAATACTTCTGCACTGAGCCTAAGAATAGTAAGCAAAGTACACAAGGTACTTATACCCTGAACTCTGATGTAAGAATAACAAGCTGTGGGTACTTGACAGAAATTCCCCAGTAGCGACAGTAATATGTATGTGGAGTGCTATTTCCCTGAACTCTGATTTAAGAATAATATGTTATATGTGCAGGTTGCAACTACTGTACTGAGGGTAGGACTAATAAGTAAAATGCACAAGGTGCTAATACCCTGAAAGCTGATATAAAATATTGTGTTAAATGTCCTAATAGCCCTGCTCTGCAATAAAAGTACTGAAGTACTCAATTGAGAATTGCAATCAAAACCCCTACTCTTAATTGTATTCTGACTTCCAGTTTCTGAATTCGTGATATTAGAGCTCAGGACTTTAAAACTCTACACTACACCCATACTATTAATGCATCATTATACGCCCATACTGCATACATCATAACATATCCATATTTATATTATCCAATTACAATTGCTATTCAGCCTCTGTGTAATAGTCTTTCAGTGAAGTTATTCCTCAATAATCATTATTAATGTTTTGCAAAATCTGACAGATCAAAAAAAATATATCCCTTTCAGCATTTTAGTTTTATCACCAACATCAACACTCTTTTTCTCATTTTCTGCATGACGTCAAAGTGTTATGTTAACTGTTGCCACCTCTCTTGATTCAGAGCCACACATTTTCCTTCTTCAATACTCATGTCTGACTGTTGCAGATCCTATCTCAAACAATCCATCCACATCTTTTTTGGATGCCCTTATTTTCTGTTGCCCTCTTCCTGTTTGTCCAAAATAATCTTCACCAGATTGTTTTCTGCTTTTCTGAATGTGTTCAAACCTCCATAATCTGCTGTTTGATCTTTTCTGCAATTGCAGCATATTTGGCTCCTGCTCTTGTGTTTCATTTTCTTCATCTGTCCCATAGTGTGTATCCTACCACCCATCTCAGGCACTTCATTTTCATCACCTCTAGCTTTCTCAACTACCCTCCATTTACTGCCCAGGTTTCTGCTGAGTGTTTCCATCTCAAACTCACCTAAGAATGGAGCTATGGGCTGCAGCACAGACTCTACAAGTTGTCCTATAGGAGGAAGAGTTGTATAGACCAATTACTTTGGGCATTTACTGTGGTGCACAGTGTGCTCAAGATAGGAGAACATGGATCACAGACTGCACACTGTAGCATGAATAGCCACTCAATGGTTTAAGATATGGTTTTAAATGATTCGGTCAAGGATTATTTTGTCTTTCTTATATAAAAAATAGAACAAGAGCAGCTAGCCACTAGCCATCTATATCAGTGATTTGCAACAGCAACCATCATACATGCATATAATTGTAAAATCTCCTATTCTGGAGGTGCTGATAGCAAACAGTAATCTAAAAGTAGCTGTCTTAGATGACATCCATTTAACTTGATCAAATGGCCTCTAAGCATTTCTTTAAAACAGTGCGACTCCTATATAAAGAAGCTAGGTTTGCTTCCCCACACCTACTCACATTGTTATTAGTTTGCAAGATGTTTCAGGTTTATTTCATAATGTTTTCAACTCCTTTACTTGCTGGAAGAAAATAGGAAACACAACCTTGCTTTTGGTTAGATCATGTCTGATGAATGTCATCAAGCTGTTTTCTTAGATATGCGATATGCTGGATATCTTCTATTTTATTTAGATGACTGCCACAAATGAGAAAGGATGTGAAGCTGAAAAGCTTGTGGCTTTACAACTGACATATTTTTTATGAAATCTTAAGTCATACCAGTTACTGGTTATCTTGATTTATTTAAAGGATCATAATCTACTGTAGGCAGAAATCTCAGTAACTGTAGCAGAAGCCCATGTAAGATGAACAAATTCCAATGGAACCTCAAGGTTTAGCAGGTACTGCTATTAATACTGAAAGAAACAGAAACAATGCAAACTAGGATAGTGAGACTATCAGCTTTAAGCTTGTGTAGAGACACTAACACAACATAGCTGCTAATGACTGATATACATAGAACTGGAAAATAAAAATCAGTGCAATACTCCATCAAGTCAAACACTCAAGCAGCCCCTAAGTGGTAAAATACAACTAGGCAGATATGAGAAGACAATTGTAGCATGCTCATTTCAGTCTGAAGATGTAAAAATGCTGTGAATGAACAGTCACACAACCTTAGCAAAGTAATTTCTGCATTGCTAAAATCATTTTTTTTCTGAGTGCAGCCCAGGACAATTACTTAAAGAGATGGCATTGGATTTGAAGACATTTAAAAGAAAATGCTAACAGTCAAGAAAAAATAACAATTACAGAGAGGAGATCTCAAGTAATTTGAGGACATCAAGTCAAAATCCAGATAAAAATGTGTGTAACAAATTTGAACCACGTATACAAAACTTCTGCAAACTCTAGGAAAGAGAGCCAACTAAAACAGATAAAGCCTTAGATGTCTGAGATATTAGTAATCATAATGTTATGAGTAATGATAATATTAACAATAATAGTAAAAATAGTAATACTATTAAAAGACCTGATAATAATAATAATAATGATAAATAATAATAATGATATTAATGATGTTGTTGGGAAGGGGCATAAGAAGTCTCACTAATTAAGTAGAACCCTCAAGTTTAGTGATTATGCAATGATCTAATCTCTCTGAATAATAACAAAGGTCAGTTTCCAAAATTTCTGATCATTTTGCTTGTTATGATTCCTTAAAAAGATTTTCTGTGAGGATATGCATTTTATCACTAGGTTCCTGAAATTTTTCCAAGACAATTTAGTACGATCCATCCAATTTTTGGTTATGTAAATTGTAATTAATAAACAGAGAGTGATGAGAGCGTGAAATTTTCATTTGGGAAGTTTAAGATCAGTAATGTGCAAAAGTGCCATTTCCCATGAAAGGGTAGATTTCTGATATCCCATATTTTCTAATCTAACTTTGAGGGAACACCAAAGTTTATATGTGTGGCTGGTCGACCATAGGATGTGCCATAAATCAGCTTGGGGAAAGGAGCAGCATGCACATGATGGGGACATATTACGAATAAATTTATTTAGGGTACATGGTGTGAAGTAAGTATTATTATTAACAATCAACTGTGTATATAATAGTGTTTTGAAAGGGGAATACTTAATAGTAGAATCTATTGCTCTGAGTTTTTTGGTCCTCACTTAGGTCACTATTATATTGATTCCAATAATTGGAGAATAGCAATACATTTTGGTATTTGGAAGTTGTCAGTACTTTATAAGTGTTTGATAACATACTTTTCCTTTTAGTTAGGTTATTTATAATATCTATAATCCTAGACATGTCACTTTCAGTGTTAGGTTCATCTATAATTATTGCTGTAATAGAATAATAGTATATTTCTGCCCAAGTTTTGGCTTATCTCTGAGTTCCAGTAGTGATTTCCTTTTGTGTCTGTGTATATCCCATATGATACAGTCTTTGATTAAGGGGTAATCTGCTAGATTGATAATTTTAATGTTTAGCCCTATATTGAGTGTGATGTGAATTGGTTGGAGATATGGAAGGGCCTTTTCTAACTCTGCATATTTTATTAAATTTTGAAAGATCTTTACTTTTTGCCTCACGGTGCTATTAGTAGAGGAATTACTTAAGTTTTCGGCCGATAGGAAGGGCAGAGCTTCGGGGTTGAAATTATTGTTTTTTACATGATTATGCCAAATTTTAACTCATAAAGGATGCCACGTGTCTTCCTTCAGCTTAAAGTTCAAAATTAGGATAACTCTATTTGCATATATGATCCAGTACTAAAGGCGAAAATCCGGCAGACTTAAACCCGCTTTTGGTTTAGGGCAACTTAGTTTCTGATACTTTATCCTAACAGCTTTTGGGTGCCAAATTAATTTGGCTAGTTTGTTATTGATCTTTTGGAAGATGTCGTTTGGAATAATCAAGTTTGAGGCATAGAATTGATACAATAGCTTAGGTAAAATGTTCATCTTTATGATTGCTACTTTAGATAATACAGCCAATTTAAGCTGTCACCATCTATGAAGGTCTTGCAAGATACCTGTCCATACTTTCATAAGATTATTTTGATACATGGACAAAGAGATATGTTCAAATTGTATCCCAAGGTACTTAAATGAGTTTTTAATTTTGAATGGGGACTCAGCGAATAAAAGTTCTTTATGGTATAATGGATTAATGGGGAAGACAAGTGATTTATTTTGGATCACTAAATAATTTGAGACTTTTGAAAATTTTCCAGTTGTATCATTTAGCCACTGCATACCAGAAATAGGATATTCAAAATAGATATTTAAATCATCTGCATATACAGATAAGCTGACTTTAACATTAAGAGTTTTAGGAATGGAGTGAAATGTGGTTTGGGCAATTGTAAGTAACAAAGGTTCAAAATATAAGTTAAAAAGGTGAGGAGACAAGGGGCAGACCTGTCTAGTTCCATTCAGTATTCTGATAGGTTTAGATAATTTCTTATTGATATAGAGATAGGTGTGTGTTTTATTATATAAGGTTTCAACAAGAATGATCAGCATAGCGTTATTTTCCTGTGAGTCTACTGTATGATTCATGCTGATGACAGACAACTATTTACATTACCTTGAACATGATAGGAGTGAGAAGCGCTATCAGCACTTGGATGTAGGCATTTTCATAGTCGGTTATTTAAGCTGTCGGTGATGCGGATTGTCAGTGTTCTCGTGTCAGTTACGTGATTGTCGATTATGTGGTATGTCGACAAAGTCAGGTAGAACCCATTTAACATATGTATCATTATATCTGTAAGAAACAATACATATTCTGTCTAGGTTTAACTATGAATGTTCAAAACAAATTGATAAGAAATATATCATTCGTGTTAACTTATAATATCTTATAACATATTTCAACATTGCTACAAACTTGTTAGAGTTTTATTAAGCCCTTAGCCCAATAGAAGATAAGAGGCATCATTTCCAACAAATATACGACTTCTTAAAGTACAAAAGTTGAAGGTTAGAAGCATTGAAATTCTTATAACTATCTTGTGTATTGTTTAATTTTTCACTCACGTCTTTAACCCCACATTACAGGGTTTGCGCTAAGTGCTTGTCAGTAAGACATTCCTTTTAGATCTTTACCTTTGATCTGTAACTTGAGTCTACAGGTGAAGCATGCACTGTATTTGACAGTCCCAGCTATTTTGTATGTCCATCATCTTAGAGGAAGGCTTAGGATCCAAGACAGGAAATTGCCACCTAGGGATGCGCCTGCCTCACTACAAAAGATGACACCTGTGTTCCTTTGAGGGTCACTTCCTGTTGGTGAACACTTCCGGATGAAAATATTTAAAAAAGGTAAAGTTATTTATTTACACCTTACTTCATTGAGATAAACTATTTAATTGCTACTTTGAGCATCTGGGCTATTTCCGCTAGCGGTCGCTAGCAAAAAGAGAGTAGAAGCACATAACTTGTCTGCACGAGGAATTAAATCTCAGGTGCTTTGCCGAAGCATTTCAAAAATACAACTTTGGCTTCCTTAGGTGAGTCTGCTGTGAACCTTTCCTCGTTATATGTGAAAATAAGAGTATTGGGATAGTGCATCTGAAATTTAACCTTCTTTTTATTGAGTTCTGCACAACAGGGTGAAAGTTTCTGACACTTTTCTTTTATGGCTAATGGGAGATCCTGTGACAGAGTTATTCTATGGCCATTCCATGTGATTTGCTTTTGTTTTTTGGCAGCTAAAAGCAATTTTTGTACATCTTGGTAATTTAATAACTTTGCATATATTTTCCTCTGCATTCTCTTTAGTGTGTAGGGCTCGATGCACTCTTTCTGTAACAACTGGATTGGCATTTGTATCAGTTTTTAGGATGAATTGCAACAGTTGTGTAATAGTTTCAATTAATTGATTGCTATTATACGATTCTGGTAAGCCTCTTATTAGTATGTTATTGCATCAGCTTCTTGCCTCCAGGTCGATCATTTTCTGTTGACTGTCCTGTATTGTAAAGTTTTTGGCGCTTAGTTCTTCCTTGAGTAAAGTAATCTGTAACTCGTTATTTTTGGTAGTCTCTTGCACATTATTCATTCATTCCATAACCTGTTTTTTTTTTTTATTTCCGAAGCTGGATAGTTGTTCAGAAAAGCCTTGCATGGACTTCTGGAGTGGCATTAGTGCTTCTTTAAGGTCATCCATGTGAAAGGTAGCTTCCAATCTCAATTTAACATTGGATTTGCTTACATCCATCTGCTTATTCACTTTTTGTCTTTTGGGAATGGTCTCCTTTTCTGGGGAGGCTATTGCAGATAGTTTGGTCTTGCTGGTCTGTGTTTCCATGTTCTCTGCTTCCTTTGACATATCCTCACAGCAGTAATGGACCATTCTGAATTTGGAGTTGTGTTGTGCCTGTTCAGGCCTGTCTTTTACACATGTTGGATGCAGTCAGGATTAGGGGTATAGATCTTCCTTCAATATGTATCTGTAGTTACTTCTTTAAGTCATAATCCTATTAGAATGCATTTATCAATTAAGGTTTTCTGTTTTCCAATGTAGATAAGTGATTAAAACACTGAGTTTGATTTTTGGAATAGGAGTCTCATGGAGAGATTATTTATACGACATCCACCATCTTTGAATCAAATAGGAAGTAAAAGTTCAATTGCAGAAATCCACGGAGGAAAGCAAATACTGAGTCTCAGATCTCCAGCAATTCAAGAAGCATCAAAAGTATTCAGATTGAAAAGTATTTACTTTAAAACAAAGTCTTTGGCCAGAATCACTTTAATTGAGTGAGCAACAAAAACATTTGAAAACGTACTCAAATCCACTAGAGACAAACATGGCCTCATAGCCAAAGGACTGCTATCTCCCTGTTTCAGAGATCCATCTCTATGCATAACCTTTCTCTCTACATTAGAACAAGAAGTAGTTAGTAAAAAACACAAGCATGAAACACCTCTTTAGTATATAGGTTATATACATCATGCAAAAAGAAAAAAAAACTGTTTTAATAAGGGGACACAATATACACTTTTTAAATAATGGGACACAATATATAAAATACATAAAAAAGAAAACAAAACCCTGGCTGATGCCTAAAAAGATAAACATTATTATACAACATAATGCATAATATAATTAGAATTTAATAAGAAAAGACTATAACATATAACAGTATGGCTATTTACATTCCCATTCTGATTTTTTTGTCTCCCATCTTCTGCCACTGCCTTCAACCAGTTTTCCATCAGTCCATTTGTATCTCAATCCCATCTGTCCTTTGGGAAGGACAGGATCTGTCAGAATTCTGTTGTGACTATAGGTGGTCTTACCCTCTATATGGAGAAAATTACCTTAGTGGTCTACCACCTGTAAGGCTGCCATTTTCCCTTTAAGAGGGTCAAGAGGTAGAAATTTCCAGACAGATGACAGAACTTTCACAATACAATTGGACCCCTCTAAAACATCTCACACTTAATTGAACACTTCAATTCAACATTCCTTTCAATCCTAAATCAACATGCCCCAAGTCGCATCATTAGAATAAAAACTAAAACAGCACCCTGGCTAACCTCCAATACTAAGCATAAAATCATCCTCAGAAATAAATCTTGGAAGAAATGGCGTTCCTCTAAAAACCCAACAGATCATCAAACCTTTAGAGAGCTCAGGAACAGTACCAATAAAGCCATCCTTTCAGATAAAAAGAATTATTACTTTGAACTTTAGCAATCCACCAGAAAAGAACCAAAAAAGTTCTGGTCCAGTTTTAACAATCTACTAACCCCAGGCAAAATAGTTACACCCAACCCTCAGGATTCTGACCCTGATGATCCCACCTTAATAGCCAATAACTTCAATACTTTCTTCACTACTTCCATACAAAGTCTAGCTAACCACCTATCACCTGACACTTCTCAACTACTCTTAAGTAACTCCAATGACTCTCTTCCTCCCCTTCAACTACAACCTTTATCTACCTCCTATATACAATCTCTTTTACAAAAACTTAAACCCACTACCCCCTCAGCAGATAAGCTTCCTGCTAAATTCCTGCAAATAGCAGCTAAAGCTATTGCCTACCCTGTCTCTATTCTAATAAACAGATCCATAAAAGAAAGTACTTTCCCTGCAATCTGAAAGATATCATACATCATACCCTTACACAAAGGAGGTAAATCTACTGATCTCTCTAACTTCCGCCCAATAGCACTATTATCTCCTCTAGCTAAAATCATGGAAAAATGTATACACAAACAACTACTTAACCATCTCCTCCATAACAATCTACTAGCTAACACTCAACATGGATTCAGACCTTCACATAGTACCACCACTGCATTACTCTCTTTTACCAACACTATCAACTGTAACCGTAACAACAACAAACTAACCTCTTCTCTTTTCCTAGACCTATCAAAAGCCTTTGATATGGTAAACCATACACTTCTCTTACACATACTTAAATCCCTTGCCTTGGAGTACTCTTCCTTAACCTGGTTTTCATCCTATCTTGAAAACCGTCAACAAGCAGTACTCTGGAAAAACTCACTATCTGCTCTACTTCCTATCTCTTTAGGAGTGCCTCAAGGATCTATACTAGGTCCACTTTTATTTTCTATCTTTATTAATGATCTCCAATCATCTATCCAAAACACTACCTGTATACAATATGCAGATGATTCTACCATAATTTGTACTGCTTCCTCTCAAATAGAACTCCAGTCTCTCACACAAACAACCTTCTCAACCGTTGAACAGTGGTTCTCAAAAAGATGTCTTCTCCTGAACCCCAAGAAAACTAAACTATTACTATTTTCACCTACCCACAAATCTACTCAACTAAACTTCACTATTACTACAAGTGATAATTCCCACATTTCTCCCGACTCTACAACAAAACTGCTCGGTGTCACTATTGATAATAATCTTAACTATGATTATCACATCAATAACACAATAAAAGCGGTTAATAAAAAGATTGGTTCGCTGTACAGAATCAAACCCTTCCTTACACCTGAAGCACGGACCACCTTAGCCCAATCATATCTTATCTCTACCCTTCTGTATGCTTCCTCTATTTACACTAATCTCTCTAAAAGCAACCTCAGGAAACTGACTACATCCTACCATAATATTGCTCGATTTGCCACAGCATCTCACTCTAGAACTCACCACTGTTTAAACTTAAAACAATTACACTGGTTTGAACTTCCTAACAAGCTTATCTATCAACAACTCTTAATAGCACACAAAATCCTATATAAACCATCAAAAACACCAGCTCTTAGCAACCTCCTGACTCCCTATAATAACCTGAAACAACTACGTTCTTCTGAAAAGCTACAAGTTAACACTACTAGAATTACAAATTCTGCAGGGAACTGCCTATTCTCCAACTCAGTTGGCAAAATATGGAATAACCTTCCCTCACACATCTCCTCTCTAGCCACTCTTCCACTCTTTAAGAAACAACTTCTATTACATCTGAACAAGTTCTGGCTTTGCTCTTGTACCAATCCTGACTAACCTACTTTCATCTATCTCCTATCATAATTCTTTATTCACCACTATAATATTCTCTCTGACTACAAATGACTTAATGCCACTATAGTTACTACTGTTCTCATATAGTTAAAAAAAAAAAAAAAAAAATATATATATATAATTTTTTGTTTTATCTTTAACAATTATGTATTACATATTGAACTACGTAATACTTCCAGTCTACCATATTTTGTACTGAAAGTAGTTAATGCCTTACTTATTACTTAGTTGTTTTATTTGTCTTCTTTTTAGATTTGTATTACCTGTACTAAAATCTCTGTATTTTTGCTCATTGCCTTTGTAATAAGTGCTTATTGTTTATGTTTATTATCTTGCTTTAATCTTTGGAGCTTTTCTCCCCGGGCCTCCACTGAAAATGGACATTGATCCAGCTGGACTAGCCCGGTCAACAAATGTAAAATAAATAAATAAATAAAATAAATAAATTGTGCTTCATATATGACCAAGAGTGAAGATCTCATAGTATAGACAAGGAAAGCAGTACTCTAACTGGTCAGATTTAAACATAAAGCACCAACAAGTATGTGTGTATGTGTATGTATGAGGGGACCCCTATAAAGGTCTGATATTTCCAAACAAATCAGCTTAGTCCTGAATGCAAAAGGCTAGGAAAAGCTCCTTAATGTACAAACTTGAAAAAGCATATTGCAAGGTCATGAAACAATTAATGGAAATGTTTATTAACTTCTCTAAAAACTTTGATGAGGTCACGGTACATCTTATTATTATTATTATTATTATTATTATTATTATTTGGTTATTTATTTATAGTTATTTATTTATATTCAAAATTCATTAACAGTTCTTATTTTCTGATTTATTTCTGCCAAGAAAAGCATTTTTTATTTATTATTTATTTATTTATTTGTTTATTTATTTACATTTGATTACTGGGAATGTCCGACTGGAGCGAGATCCATTTACAGCGGAGGCCCGGGGAGAAAAGCTTCACATCTAACAAGTACAATGTTTTTTCTTATTTGTTTCTTGTTTCAGGCTTTACAATAAACTTCCTTCTTTTTTAAAAACCTCCATTTCAGTGTCTTATGTCATAACCTCTCAGATGTCCTTTTTTGAAAACAATTAAACATGTCACAAGTATGTGCCTTTCATGAATTTTTGAACTGCTATCTTGTTACCTTTTATCCATTTTATGACAAAGAATATCGTTGTAGTTGTCTAAGCTTGCACGTGCATTTATATATCATACTACCCTAATATTCATTCTCTGCATTATGCTTTTTTGTTCCATCTCTAAGTAGACTAGTATTATTTCCAGTAACAGCCCATATGAAGTATATAATGTAATATGTATTATATAATTTTGTATGTTCTATTCTTGTCAAAGCAGGTTATCTAACAGATTTGTACTATTTCCAGAGCTTTACTATGCTTGACCACGTGATCAATATGCTTGATTTGCTTATTCAGTATGGCTATTTAAGTCCCTAATCTGATGGAGTTTTTTTTTGCCTCCCATCCTCTGCCACTGCCTTCGACCAATTTTCCATCCATATGTTTCTCAATCTCAGGGCCTGGCAGACTACTGTTGTGACTACAGGTGGCCTCACCCTGTCTATGGAAAAATTACCTCAGTAGTCTACCACCTGTAAAGCTACCATTCTCCCTTTAAAAGATTCAAGAGGTGGGAATTATGCATTATATATGACCAAGAGTGAAGATTTTGTAGTGTATGCAAGGAAAGCGAAACCCTAAGTAGTCAAAGTATGGGTGACATGACAGAATTAACAAGCATCCAGTGCCCATGATGATGGTTCAGTCATGCCCACCTGCTACTCAGTCTATTCTGTCTGTAGCCAAGGAACATGCCTCAGCCTCCATCTGGGGTATATGTTATCTGTAAACAGAACCTCTAGTCCCTCCCTTTGGGATGGACAAGCTGACATAAGCCAATAATTCCCATTCACCCACCTTCCAGGATCCTCGAGTAACTGAATTGTTAATTGAAACTTTGTCATCTAGGTCATACACGGGGCTATATCCTGCTAAATCATGGATTTGGGCCTTAATTTTTTACTTTTAGTGATCTTGTGAATTGATTTGATTTTTTTTTAAATACTAAGTTCTTGTGTTTGTGTTTTACAAAGCTAGCTATTAAATCAGAACATGTACCTGTTAAAAATAATCAATACATTAAACAAATAATTAAATTATTAAATAAATAGACAAATTAAGTGCACACCATGTGGCAAGCTATTAAGCAGTTGTCCAGATCTCTGCATTTGTATGCAGCTGAGTACCATGATAGCTGATGTATATGCCATGCAGAAAAGTCAACAGACTGCTGTTGTAAAGTGTGGTTATCATGATAAGAAATTCCATCTCCAAACTATTAGAGTACAAGAAGCAAAGGATTCACAAATTCCTGTGCCATGGTACTGAAATGTTATTACACACAATATGCACATTTCACTTGCAATGTTTTGTGTATGTAAGTAAGACTGCAGTGACATCACTTTGTGCTAGCAGGGCTCTCATATCATAAGGGCATTGCCTTAATAGTACCAGTCCCGTGTCTTTCTTAATATTCATGACCTGCTGGTAGTATTTCCAAGGCTTGTATCTTCTCAACAGTGCCCCTCTTTGTAATAGTCTCACCTCTAGTTGTGGTTTTACTGGGGATTATGTCTAGTCTCAATAAAAACTTCTTTCTTTTTCTTTGTATTATTTCCATCTATATGATGCAGTTTACTGTGACAGTATGTCCTTGTATAAAATTATCACGACTTCTTGCTTACCTTTTAGTATATGTCAGATAAGCTGTTTTGCACATACTGTTTCACTACTTTATCACATGCTTGTACCACAATGCTGCATTTAGTTTGATTCCTCGTAAATATCTTTCCAGTATATCTGTATATATCTATGCTAACTTTTTTGTCTCTACTTCTAAAAAAAAAAAACAATGCATATCTTTTCTAATCTGATTCTAGATCATTGCATAACATAATTTATTTTAGGTAACCTGTAGTTTTCACACATTATGTTACTGTTATGTGAATCACACCTTTTGGCTTCACTTAAGCAAAATTGCCATTAAACTGTAAGTGCTATCCATAGTGTAAAATCATTGTTGAAATAATCATCCTGCTTTTCCAAGTAATTAAAACTTATTTGGCCTACTTAAATGTTTGTCTAAGCTGTATAGCAGATCTGACCTCCTTCCATAAATCACTCTTGTCTTTTTTCTGACTAAAGTAATATTATTATAATTTATCACTGTGAATATCAGCCTTTGCTTATAATTGTGATCTGATTACTCAAGTTCTTATTAAGACAGTGGTGAAAATAAGCTATCTGATTAAAAAAAATCTACTTGCCAAGATTTACAGGTACAACTTTCCTTTTTATTCAGGCATAAAAAAAGCTCTTTGTTGCTTAATGCCGAGAGATGTTATTCCTGCTATTGTACATAATATTAGGTAAGTAATCTAGACATCATAATCTCCTTCCGGAATGTTGCATGTCAAGAATGCTTCAAGTATATTATTTACAACACTGTTATGAAGACATTTAAGTTTTCCCATTGGTCGTTTAATAACTACATGAACACTTTTCTGAGATTCTGAGATGTTTTATGCATTAGTGCTGACAAGTCTTGCTTATCTCTTGTGAAGGCATATATTTTATTCTTGCTGGTAAATCACACACCGTATCCAACCATAAAAAGCTGCCTTGTTCTGACAAGAAAAAAAAAAAGAATTAAATTGCAGATAACACTGAATTTTTTAAGCAGCTAAAGATGTGAGCCATTTACAGTAAGAAGAGAAGGTGAAACTGCCACAAATATGAATACAGTTGCACATGCTTTCTTTTTATTTATTCATTCTTGTGGGTAAGGTAAGCCTATTAAAATATTTGCAGCTTTACATATGAACTTGCACCTGTGTAGGGTCATATAATTTCATTCTGTAAAGGTCATAAGAATAAATATATTGTAATTGCAGGACACATGGCCTAGCTAACAACTTATTGTTCTACTTCAACTAAACATCTGCAACTGCTTCAAGCATTATTAATTATGATACTGAAGAGATTTTTGAATATTTTATATTGTCTTTTCTTTAGTATTGTTGATCTTTTTAAGTGTTTTACAAAGTGAGATCCATTGTTATAAGCTGTTTGGTAGAATGGTCTAGCGTTACGCAGTCATAACCACAAAATATCAACTTCGTCTTCATATGAGGGTATAAATTACTGAGGATAAATGCAATGGCAGTTATAAATGAAATTATATTAAATAGATACTCATCTAGACTTAATAATGAACCAACAGAAATAAAACTATTTCAGTCATAAACAAACATAACTGTCTGAAATCTCAGCAATAAGATGCCATACATATCATTCAGAGTGAGCAAATTAGGTAATTATTAGGTCAATCAGCAGATTATTGTCAGAATAGTCGTATGTAATTCATGTAAGACATGTTTCTATTACTGTCAATGGCATGTTTGATATCATGAGTTCTCTGTAATCAAAGGCTTTGGTCAAGAATATAATAGTTTGGCACAGTGAAATTTAAAAGTACTGTAAGGGCCCATAATGATCCAGAAATCATGCTGCAAACAAAACTGAATAAGAAAATCTTTACTCCTTTGAAAAAAAGTGAGTAACAAATCTATACATGCTGTACTTGGCACATAGAAACAGGGCGTGAATGTAAGAGTTGGGTATGATACACAGTACCAGCAAATGCAGCCATACCATTAACTGCAGCTATGACAACTGCTCTGTAAAACCAACCTATGATGTTTCACTTCGGTACTTTCAGACTCTGTCAGTAAAGTGGGTCAGAACTTTTGTCTTTGCAAGCTTCTTTTACCTGGTTCTGAAGCAATAGTACTTCTTAAGGTAAATTACTAAAATAAGTTATTATTAAAATAATCATATTAGAGAGTATATAAAGGACCAAATAGATAATGCATTTATGGCTCAGAACAGCATGCCAAAATGATCATTTCTTTTTTCTAAAAATAAAGCAATCAAATTCTATTTCTGTACGACTGTCATTTATTGGTTAGTTTCAGGGCCTGAAAAGTATTTGAGCCCTATATTTAACAACTACTGGCTTTTGTACTGAACCAGTAAAATATACTTTTGTAACTGAAATTATATATGGCTGTAGGATTCAAAAGGTCATCAAAGAGGAAGAATTGTAGACTTTTCCTAAGCTGAAAAGATAAATCTATTCTCACAGGGCAAAAGGTTTCATTTTTGCTATTGAGGATAGTAACAAGGAATCTGGCAGTCTCTCTCCACTCTGCCGAAAACTAAGAGCAGTTCATAAGAGAATAGTCAGAGAAGAATCAGCCCTAGATTGCTTTAAGTATAGACATTCCTGTTCATTTCTATATTTAGCTGTGAATCGTGTTTAGATATTACCAGATCAGTGACCATTTCCAACAGCAAGAATCACTAACAAATCCCATAGAAACTACTTGTCAGTTTCACAGAGACAATATGAAAGATAACATGAAATACAAGTAATATGAAATAGCTCATAGATGTTAACTCTGCAGTTTCAACAAGAGAAAAGGCAAACCATAAATGTAAGGATTGAGGAAATTAGTGGTAATGAAATGTTAAGAATGAAGGCATATATTGCTTTAGGGGTATAAATTAAGCAGTTGAAGCAGTTGGTTAAATTCTGCTGCATACCAAAAAAAAAATGTTCAAGCACTAAAGCAAAGGCAATTATCCCACTTTCAAATCTTTGTGTCTGGAACCATCTATGCTTAAATCTATTTACAAAACTTAATACACTGGCAACAATTAATGTCCAAACAAATCATCAAACTTTCTGTTGTCATCCAGGAACAAATGTTTCTTGTGAGGGGAGTTCAAGTTTCTGAAAAAAATTGGCACATTTTGCTTTTCCAGTAACCAGGATCTATAAATTCATTTGGCCAAGATGTATTATCACATAGAAGGATAGCTAAATTTTCATTGTATTCTTTATAACTTTGTTTTAATCTGTCCTCTTTTTAATTTTCTTAAGAAATATTTTTGTTGGACATTTAGAATAGTTTCACTCATATCAGCTGCACATTTGCTCCAGAGTATAATGTACCCTTCATGTTAACTCACATTTAAGTGTTTTGGCAAACCATGCTTTAAAATTTTATGTTAAAGAAATCAGATATACTGATCAGACATATTACAAAGCAAAACATTTCTGAAAAAGAAAACACATTCTGGTGCTAAAGTATCATGAATAACATTACTTTAAATGATAAGTCCAAGAAATATCACTCCCCACAGGACTAACGCTACCTGTGCCAAACTCAGTCCAAGCACATAAACTAACATAAAAGGCATAGTAGTGATGCAGGCAGTAAACACAGCACTAACCAAAATACAGGAAACAAAGCTGAAAAAAACGCTGCTTCATGAACTTTAAAATTTGGATTTATTGTGACACAAACAGGAGACGTGGTAAACGCTTTCACCTGGATAGGCTTCTTCAGACCAAAAGAACCTCCTCTAGTACACCCTTAATATATCATAAAAGGCACCAAAAACAGGTAAACCATTACATAAATGAAATGCTTACTCTAAAACACATTAACCACAGTAAAATAAGCACACCTAAAACACTCATAAAACATAAATAGAGATATAAAAAAACAAGAAACTGCATAAATAACTACATAAATTGATACTATTACACAATGCTAACAATAAATCCTCTCATAAAAATGTGCATATCCATGTATAAAAAACACAACCATACATATCACTTCAATCTCCTGGACTTCAGGAAAGGTCTCAATGGTACTTTCTCATTCAGTCCAGGAAAAACATCTGCTCTAAGTCTAATGATCCATTTAGATTCAATACTTTCAGTCTTATCCCTCACATCCCCCCCAAACTAGTGTGTATAACATCTAGTACTTTAAAACAAAAAAAATGTGTAGAATCATTAGACAAGACATGTTTGGACAGAGCATTAAGAGTGGAATGAATCCTGATCTGGTAGAGATGTTCCCTTATTCTGTCCCTCAGCCTCCTGTCCATCTTGCCTACATAAAACATGGCACAAGTTCCACAGGAGGTCAAATAAACAACATGTGTAGATTCACAGTTTGCATGAACTCTAACTTCATGGTTAGTGCCATAGACAGGGTGATAGAAATGGACATCAGTATCTATGGAACAACAATAATTGCAGCTACCACAGGGTACAGTACCAGCAACCCTATCACTTCCACTGTCCATATTAGGATAACACAGCAATTTCTTTAGATTTGGTCTATTCTTATAGACAAAGCCTGGGGCAGCACCTACAACTTCCCTCACATTCGAGTCCAGTGTTAACACCTAATCACATCCTTCAACCTACCTACATCCTTAGTATTATATAAGGGCACTCTGAAACCATGATCTCTACTCCCAGCCAGAACACCCTGGGAGGGACCATCATGGTCCACCACAGTCTCAGAGTAAAAGGGTGCAGCAGCTTGTTCCCTCGAATTAATGAGGTCTGCCAATCCTCTCTCCATATCAGATGTCTGATATTCCCTGCTCTTAAACCTCTCACATAAATCCCTGACACCTGCCTCAAAGCCATCCTGACTGGGATTATACCATGACGTCCTATATAACTGACCCCTCACAATATTACCAACGATCTAACCTGGATGCATACTGCGTCCCTCCCAGGGTGTTCTGGCTGGGAGTAGAGATCATTACCACGTCTCCTGTTTGTGTCACAATAAATCCGAATTTTAAAGTTTATGAAGCAGCGTTTTTTTCAACTTTTTTTCCTGCATTTTGGTTAGTGCTGTGTTTACTGCCTGCATCACTACTGTGCCTTTTATGTTAGTTTATTACTCTAAATGAGAAACAGATATTGTATTAACAAACTAGATAAAATAGATAAACAGTAAGTATCATATGCCATAGGTTAACAAAGGCATATATATTATTTATTTTATTTTATGTTATTTTTATTTTACATTTGTTTACCAGTTTGTCCAACTGGATTTAGTCAAAAACCCTTTTCAGCAGACGACTGGTGAGAAAAGCTCAAACATATTTCAAATATTTTGAAAATTACATTTAGTAATATACGTAAACAGTCATTAAGTAATATACATTAAGAATCATTCATAAATTTTAATAATTAGATTACATTCATATGAAATAAAGAAAACTACTACCGTCTAAAATATATGTATGCATTCAGTAGATGTTGAACACTGAGCAATTTAATAGGTGTATTAGTGGGTTTGTCAGATAGATAATAGATCTTGTGATTAGTGCTTAGAAATTCAAAGAAATGGAGGTGAGGGAAGGAACTTGGTAGGGCAGAAGTGTTAGATAAGTTAGAAATATATGATAAGATTTAAAATATAGCATAGGGCAAAATGATGAAGGAATACAAGGTTGAGTTGAATAAGCGCATGATGTTATATAGAAGATGTGAACTTAAGTAAGAAAAACTAAATATGTAAACATGCATTCAACAGATGAATTCCAGGAATTTCATGTAAGTCTCACAGGTGTTGAATGGCTTGCTTCTTCACAGACTTTCTTTATATGGTCTTCAAATATCTGCATTGCTGAATGAATCATCAGTATAGTACATTAAGCTCTAGAATTCCATATTCAGTTAAATTTATCTTCAGGATCATGCAAAAACTATTTTGCATCTGGTTTAATACCGGTAATTCCTGCCAATTCTCTCTTCCCAGACATACTTCCCAGAATCAGTCCATGCATTATTAAAAAATGCTAAAACCATTAAAGAATTGCAGTAAAATCAGAAACATAGTTAAGAAACATATAGAGTTCTTTCACTCACTCTATCAGCCGACAATGTGCTAAGTCTATATCAATTAATAATTAAATGTTTACTCCACACTGTGATGTTTCACTACCCTTTTTGTCCCTGTATTTTCTGTCTACAGATTGATTGTGTACTTGTAGTTCAGTATGTCTGGCTTCCTTTTCATCTAGCCTAAAACTGTCTGTATGTCATAGTTATAATTACCAGGTGCCACTCCAATGTTACTGAAGGATAAAGACAAGACTATGACCTAGGTAACCCAAGTTTGACTAGTAGTTGTGGTGCTAGATGTAATTGACATTGGGTCAGGTGGCAATAAAGAGGCTTAGATATGCTAGAGGGCTGGGTCCTCTCTGAAGCTCTAGTGAAAGCCAGACCTTAGGAAGGCTGCTAGGTCAGTCAGATGATCTGGAGGTGTCTGCAACCAAAGGCTCACACATTGATGATGTTGCAACCAAGACCACAACTCATGCCACACCTAGCCTAATAAGGTAGCACCAGTGCATAGGTGTTTATGGACATAACTAATACAACCAACAATTTCTGCTGACAGCAATGATCATTCTCTGGCTCCCACTGCCTTCCACACTAAAATAACTTGGTCAGCTACCTGGTAGACTGGTGATTTCCTAACCAGTTTAGGTAACCTGGATAATGATGGAAACAGTGTGGATGGAACCAGAGGTGCGCTTATGAGGGATGCTGTGTCATAGCAGGTACATTGTTAAACCACGTGGCCACTAAGAATTGCATTAAATAATTACCAGTCATTTTTCCTAATGTCTACTTTTTATGATCTATGGATTGTTTCAAATCTGGTTCCTTCTTTACTGGAGGATACCTTCTGCTAACTATTATTATTTGCACAACTAGTTTTTGGTGCTACTGGATGATGGTTGTATTGGTTGCACAATTTAACTGACCAGTTAATCAACAAATCATTCAGATTTGCATGAATTTGTTCATAATGTATTCATTCATTTCTCCATCTATTAATTATATGCTTAGGTGCACTGGTTGTATCTGTACCTAAACTATATGATATTAATTACACTGAAAGAGGGAATCATCTATGTCATGATAATGGTTTTACTATAGATTCCTTTGGTAATGCTAATACAGATATTGGAGAACAATATGAATTATTACAACCCAGTCTGTAAAGAAATGAATCAAATGATTCTACCACATAAAGGATCAGATCATGCGGTTTTCTGCCCATCCTTTTAGAAAATTTTCTCCTCCGTTAAAATCAGTGAAAAATTCATATAAAGAATTCTGGCTATCATTGCAGACCTATTTAAGACAACAGTGTGAAGGACCATGGCTGAATGTTTTGTATAGTATAAACTAATAATAAATCAGTTTATATTCCAATCTTGCTCTTCATTCTTATATACTATGTCTTCCTGCTTTAACACTTGCAAGCCAATATTGTGCATACCTAATTCTGTGGCACTAATATATAACACTACATGTTACTACTTCACTATGCAAAACTGTCTCTACCTCATTATAATGCAGGTCATGTCTGAAATAAACACTTGTGATGAATATACCCACCAACAAAGCAGATAATAAAAATATTCTTGCTCAGAAACATTACTATCTCATGAAAGACAAGTATGCATATCATTCAATCTTCTATTGGTGCCATGTGCTTTTTTTGACTATTCCCCTATTTCTAGGTACCCTGGAATTTAGGGGAAGCATTGTAGAGTAAGATACTGATTAACTTATGTTCGGCTGATCCAAATTGTGTGCCTGAGTCCAGTATACCAGCAGCTTAAATTGTTCTCTGGAATAGGACTTTACTTGATTTGCAATATAAGCTGGAATATGGGACTATATATATTACAAAAGTTACATTTATGAATACCGTCAGCTGTGTTTTAAATTTTGGATAACAACTAGTGTAGGTTGTTTACTGTGGGATACAGCAAGTTAAGGCAAAATGGTTTACATTTCTCATGAAAAATATTTTCTACAACAAATTCACCAGCTACTGCTCTTGAGTTTATGACTGCAATGTCAGTTTTATAACGGACAGTTGCATTTCATTCCTTTTGCCTTTTATGGGAGATATTTTCCACTGCTAAAAGCTGAAAAAAGATCTGAATACACATTGGCTGTTATTCCGAAATGAGCATTTTGGTCATGTCTGTTCCTGCCAGATTCTGCTAGGCTTCTTCTCATTCAGGTGAAGGTCATACTGTTGAATGAGTGTCAGGCAAATGAAAAGGCATCTCACGCTGTAATAAGTGGAAGGAAGGATGAGGAAATGGAAAGTAGGTGGCATGCTGCCATGATGACTTTAGCTATGTGAAAATATAAATGCAGTAAACAATCCGCTCAGTTTGTAGAATGCCAAACAGCTAAGAGTTGACAAGAATGCATACAGACAGATGAGCTTGGAACCAGAACAAAAGGAGCAGAATAACATTTGCCGTTACCAACAAATGGTGAAAAACTAAGCCTAGAGAGGGCAGTCCTGACATTTATTTTGAGGAACTGTTTCTGAAACCACAACTATATGATTCAGCTAAAATAGGTACTTGATAACATTAAAATGATATTAATTTTGAAATCCTGGGCATAGCATAAACTGGTTTAAAATGAATTTCACCAGAACAAAAATGTTGTCAGTAAAGATTTATATAAAGAATCCAGGTAAGCATCGTGCAGCTATATTCAGCTTTCTTATTTACCATCAGTCTAAAAACATGAATGAATATGCACAGTCTTTTAAAGAAGTGAAATTCTTATTTATTTTATTTAAAGACTTATGGTGTGTCGTTGCTTTTAATTCTAATGCGCTGTGATTTTGTGATTCTGTTCTTACTGCTAATCTCTAGGCATGCATTTCTCTGTGATCAGATTATGACACCATAATCTACTCATTTTATTACTTCCCCTCCGGGCAAAAAATGCTTGTTACATTGTTTTAATTTAGACCATGGATGAAAAGGAGCCCTATTACTCACTATCCCATTAACAAAGCAAACAATATGTAAATAAAGCTCTTGCTCAGAATCAGGGTACCTGAGCCAAATAAAGTTTGCAAATCATTCATTGTTTAGCTACTGAAAGACTCATATGGTCCTGAAGATCATTTCCAGATAATCTGGAGCTGTGTGGAAGTTTAACAAAAAAAAAAAAAAATTCTGGATATACCTAGAAATCCTGTCATTCATCCATATAGCAGCTATTTTAGTGTCTCTTTGAACAAGGTTTGAGGATATTACTTAGTTTATTTATTCTAGATACTACTCATTGTAAAGGATCTGAAAAACACATTAATAGCTCTCACTGTAATTTAAGTCATATTTAGAAGATGTTACAGACCATTTACAGTATCATTCAACAAATCCAGGCATATCAGTTTACATTTGTTAACCTCATATCATATATACAAGTCACAGGCCAATTTGTGTACTCTGGTGGAGCACATATCCAGATGTTAACTTTCCCTACACCTTTACTGTGAATAATTGCACAACATTTGGCAGCACCTTTACTGTGAATAATTGCACAACATTTGGCAGCACTTTTACTGTGAATAATTGCACAACATCTGGCAGCAGAGCAGTGGCAGAGAAGGATAAAGTTCTAACTATGATGCATGAGATCTCAGTATGACTAGAAGTGTTTGCATTTACTGTGGCTAGCATGGGGGATGGAGATAAATTATGAGAATGAGCTTGCTTGCCTTCTCATGAGAAAGGGCAGGGCAAGTCCTTGAGGCCACACTCATCAAGATAAAAGCCACACTGTAGATTAGGGATTACATGGCAGTACTCATGTACATGGGAGACAGGCCAACTGATCATGCCACACAGTGGCATAGCATGCATTAAATAGGCCCACTACACCTCATCCTATTGGACACAAATGGGCAAGGGCAAGTTGTTAAGGCTTTAGGACAAACTCCAGTCTTTCTCATGAATGATAACACTGTTCTGGGTATGCTTGACCCTTAGCCCCAGTGAGCAAGGATGCTTATTTCAGGGGAACAAATGAGCCAACGAAATAGACAGGTAGTAGGCTTGATGGCTATCAGGAGTCAGTAATAACAATACTTCTACTACTACTGCTACTACTACTAATAATAATAATAATAATAATCAATAAACATACAATAATTCCATGTCAGATGTTATGCAAGATATTAAAAACAGGATTTTAATACATATTAGCTGCTTCACAGAAATAAGCATCACAGTTAGTTTTGTTGATGCCAAGCTATACTAATGTTGCTCTTGTTTAATTTTGAGCATACTGTTGATATAATCCAGGTTAAGGAAAGGGCAAGTCATGTCCTAATGAATGAAGAGAAGTTTTAGAACCATGGAAGGTACATGCTATGGTGCCATATTGAGTATGCAATATACAGGAGCATACAAATAATTAAAGGCTTAATTGATTTTGCAGAAAATATAATGGTTGGTAGATGACAAGAGTGCATGCAAATAGCTTAACTTAAACTAAAAGAAAACTGGCTATTAAATTAAAGGGATGAAATAACATAGATGGTAAAAAATAATTGTAGAGAGGTCAGTAGCAGTTCTTAATCTGGAGCATTTTTCCAGAAACCATGCTTGGTGGTTGCTCAGAAAACAGAAACTAAAGATGATATGCATTTTGGTTTGTTTGATCTGAGATCATAATGCTTAAATCCAATCTACCATTGGACAAAACTCTAAAGGAATGGACATTGGTGTTTAGGTGAAAGACAATCCTGTGCTATTAATATGCACTACTGACTTCTCTCTTTGTATTGGCATAGCACAGTCAGTTTTTTGGGTAATACTGTTTTCCAAAGGGATCATAAATAAATCCATCCATTCATCCATCCATCCATCCATCCATCCATCCATCCATCCATAAATAAGTATATAACCATAAAACTGATCCAACAACATAGGTTGATATATGACAATTTTATTTAATCAATAAATTCTAGAAGAAGCAGTATGTGAAAAATTAAATATAAAAATAAACCTCAAGAATTCAGTCTGGAAAAGAAAATGCCTTCTACAAAGATATAACACATGTGTGCCCCTACTGAATTATAAACTGCATTTAAAATTATACTAAAAATGGTAGTTTGACATAAATGACTATACCATAAAATGGTTCAAGTGCTATCTCCATGGCTGATCTATATATATTTCCTGCAATTATTCACCACCACAACACCATAATAGCTAGCATGATCTGGCATTATTATACAGGAAATTATGCCCTTGCTGTGACCCAAACAATCCATGAGCAACCTGGATTTAGAAGAACCAAAAATGCAGCTTGAAAGAAGTTAAAGGTGGCTCACTTATTTTGGGGAGAAGGAAGCAGCCTGGCCTACTGCAGTACTGACACCTACTGGACAATGAGGTACATGTGTTAGTCTTCAAAGAAGAATGCCCTTGCTCACAGTGGAGGACATAACAGACAAGCCATTATATCTGTAAACACACATTTCAGCCACTAGGGCTTGGCTTAGGACCAGAACAAGGAAAATAAAATCCCTCATAGTTACCTGAATAAAAGATGTACTATGACCACCTTTCTCATTTTGATGAGAAATATAATGATATGGTTTCAGTTGGTGTTATATGTTTAACAGGCACAGGGTCAGATAAAAGGATTAAAAAATACTTATGGTAGCAGGCCTCCAGGCTTAGTTCATGAACTTGTACTCTTAGCATTGTTTATCAAGAACATTTCCATGGCATTTGCAATAAAAATGTACTGTTTTCATGTGACCTTGGAATAAGGTTATCAAACTGCAGTCATCAAGCTGTCCATAAAGACCTAAAACAAATTCTCCCCTCTCTTTGCTTCTAGCTGTCATAACTATGTCTTACCATTTTGCTATTGGGTAAAGGTTCAGTGTGACCGGGGTGACGCTCCATCGAATGGCGGAGAGATGGCTTAGTGGCCTGTTTCGGAAAAAAAGAAGAAAAACATAAAGGAAAATTTGGAAACTTTTTGGAATCAAGGAGATTAACCAAGTTTCTTGATGTACGCAGAGGAGCAGGCAGACAAACTTGGAATAGAGGCAGCATGTGAAAATAACATGTGAAGATAACATAAAGCTTGTCTAAAACTAAATTTGTTCACTTTAGGACTCACCAAAGGCTGACAAAATGTATCCCTCTTCTTCAGATTCCTACACCATAAGCTAACAATTACCAGTGAAAATTCTGCATCTTCTTCACTATCAGTTTATGACAGACACCAAGAAACTCCTAAGAAAGGGCACTGTCAGCTTTTATATCACCTCGTCCCTATCAATTATCTCAACCTCTACTAGCAACACTTAAAAAGGGTAATTTGTATAATGCCCTTGGGTGTCCACTACAGGAGGTTTAAGGTATTACACAGTGAAACAATAAACACTAACTTTGGTGAGTCTTTTTTGTAATATATACAAATCGATCTATATATATATATATATATATATATATATATATATATATACACACACACACACACACACACACGCACACAAGCACACACACAAACACACACACACACACACACACACACACACACACACACACACACACATATATAATATATTTGTTCACCATTTTTCTTCTCACTTCTCTGTCTCTTCTTTCTTTCTTTCTTTCTTTCTTTCTTTTTCTTCCCCCTTGAATTTGACCAGATTCATTTTCAGTTTATTCCTTTTGTCTAATAATATACCAGTCTTACACTGTGCATATTAGTTATTAATATATTAGATATTAGTTAATATTTGATATTAGTTATTTAGTCAAGTTATTTACTGACACATGTAAGTAGTTATGTTAATTGTTCAGATGTAATATCTCCTCAAAAATATGACACTTTTTTAAATTTATTTGCTATATGTTCTGATTATTAATGCTTTACCAGCTGTTTAATTTATTATCATTGCTATATCTACTTGGGTACGTTAAATATATATATGTTTCTCTGAAGCTGTTGGCACTGAGGAGTGCTGCAGCTGATACCATTGAGTCTATACTTTTATAGCATTCTTTATCTCTCAGTGTAACCTATACAAGTGTTGTATTATTTTATTATTTGCATTTCATATTATATGAGTTTTGCTTCTTATGTGATAGTTATGCTAAACTTAATTACAATGTTATTTTTTAAATATCCAGGGTAAACTAAGTTTGCTTGCATGATTTGCATGTGGGTCTGATATGTATATTTGTATTTTTCAATTTATATTTGTGCAGTTTTGCAGACTCATATTTGATAACTTTTTTCACTTTTCTTGTCAGCTGCCAAGATTCATATGCAGCACGTATTTAAATTAATATGATGTTTTGTGCCTTTACATTCACACTTCTAGTTCATATTTGTATTGTTTTTATTAGTTCAGACTTCATTTAATGTCTTCATGGAAATCATGACATCATAAGCATGCTATGCATACTAGAAAGCACCGGAGAATTTCTTCAAGAATGCAATTTCATATCTTCATTTATACCAAACTGAAGTGTGAGCAACATTAGCTGAATGCAACCAACCATGGATAGTAACTTGCTATGACTCTTGATCTCTTGGAATGGATAATTTAGATAAAACCAAACATAGCTGGTGGACAGACATTCAACATTAGAGATAGATTTTTTTTTGTTCTCATGGTCTTGGAAGGAATGAAAGGTTTTGCTTTGGCATGAGTTTTCTTAGGGATGTAAGGTTTACATCTTGAATGTCTTCCTTTATTTAGTGACACCAATTCCCAATCTTTATTGCAAGAAAGCTGTGGCTTTAGTGAGGAACAAACCAAGGGTGTGAAGAAGAGTTCTGGACATTCTGCATATTTATGATCATTAGAGAGGTATGATCTTAACAAATTAGCATACTTAAAGGATTTTAATTATTTAATGCTTTATATCCTATGTAGGAGGGCCATTTTGAAGGAGATTGGAAATTGTAAAGTGGTGACCAGGGAAAGTGTAGCTACGCAGCATAGGATGGTGGTTTGTAGGATGATGTTGGTGATCAAGAAGAGGAGGAGGAGTGTAAGGGCAGCACCAAGGATCAAATGGTGGAAATTGAAAAAGGGTAATTGTGAGGTGGAGTTCAGGGAAGACTTAACACAGGCACTGGGTGGCAGTGAAGAGTTACCAAATAACTGGGTAACTACAGCAGAGCTAGTAAGGGAGACAGCTAGAAAGGTGCTTGGTATGACATCTGGACAGAGGAAGGACGACAAGGAGACATGGTGGTGGAATGAGAAAGTACAGGAGAGTATACAGAGAAAAAGGTTGGAAAAGAAGAAGTGGGATTGTCAGAGAGATGAAGAAAGTAGACAGGAGTATAAGGAGATGAGGTGCATGGCAAAGAGAGAGGTGGTGAAGGCTAAGGATAAGGCATATGAAGAGTTGTATGAAAGGTTGGACACTAAGGAGGGAGAAAAGGACCTGTACCGATTGGCTAGACAGAGGGACCGAGCTAGGAAAGATGTGCAGCAGGTAAAGGTGATAAAGGATAATGAGGGAAACACAAGTAGGGAGAGTGTGTTGAGCAGATGGAAAGAGTACTTTGAGGGTTTGATGAATGAAGACAATGAGAGGGAGAGATGGTTGGATGATGTGGGTATAGTGAATCATGAAATGCAATGGATTAGCAAGGAGGAAGTAAGGATAGCTATGAAGAGGATGAAGAATGGAAAGGCTGTTGGTCCAGATGACATACCTGTGGAAGCATGGAGGTGTTTAGGTGAAATTGCAGTGGAGTTTCTAGCCAGATTGTTTAATGAAATCTTGGAAAGTGAGAGGATGTCTGAGGAATGGAGAAAAAGAGTTTTGGTACCGATTTTTAAGAATAAGGGTGATGTGCAGAGCTGTAGTAGCTACAGAGGGATTAAACTGATCAGTCACAGCATGAAGTTTTGGGAAAGAGTAGTGGAAGCTAGGTTAAGAAGGGACATGATGATTAATGATCAGCAGTATGGTTTCATGCCGAGAAAGAGCACTACAGAGGCAATGTTTGCTCTGAGAGTGTTGATGGAGAAGTACAGAGAAGGTCAGAAGGAGTTGCACTGTGTCTTTGTGGACTTAGAGAAAGCATATGACAGGGTGCCTAGAGAGGAGTTGTGGTATTGTATGAGGAAGTCGGGAGTGTCAGAGAAGTATGTAAGAGTGGTACAGGATATGTACGAGGGTAGTGTGACAGAGGTGAGGTCTGCGGTGGGAGTGACGGATGCATTTAAGGAGGAGGTGGGATTACATCAAGGATCAGCTCTGAGCCCTTTCTTATTTGCAATGGTGATGGACAGGTTGACAGACAAGATCAGACAGGAGTCCTGGTAGACTATGATGTTTGCAGATGACATTGTGATCTGTAGTTAGAGTAGGGAACAGGTGGAGGAGACCTTGGAGAGATGTATATATGCTCTAGAGAGAAGAGGAATGAAGGTCAGCAGGACTAAGACAATATATGTGTGTGAATGAGAGGGAGGATAGAGGAATGGTGAGGATGCAAGGAGTAGAGGTGGTGAAGGTGGATGAATTTAAATACTTGGGATCAATAGTTCAGAGTAATGGTGAGTGTGGAAGAGAGGTGAAGAAGAGTACAGGCAGGATTCAGTGGGTGGAGAAGAGTGCCAGGAGTGATTTGTGACAGACGAGTACCAGTAAGAGTGAAAGGGAAGGTCTACAAGCGTATAGTGAGACCAGCTATGTTATATGGGTTGGAGACAGTGGCACTGCCAAAAAGGCAGGATTAGAGCTGGATGTGGCAGAGTTAACAATGTTAAGATTTGCACTGGGTGTGATGAGGGTGGACAGGATTAGGAATAAGTATATTAGAGGGGCAACCCAGGTTGGAAGGTCTGGAGACAAAGCCAGAGAGGCAAGATTACATTGGTTTGGACATGTGCTGAGGAGGGATGCTGAGTATATTGGGAAAAAGATGCTAAGGATGAAGCTACCAGGTAACAGGAAAAGAGAAAGGCCTAAGATAAGGTTTATGGATGTGGTGAGAGAGGGCATGCAGGTGGTTGGTGTGACAGAGCAAGATGCAGAGGACAGGAAGAAATGGAAACAGATGATCCGCTGTGGTGACCCCTAATGGGAACAGCTGAAAGAAGATGATGACTGCTTCACTATCAGTGAAGGAATATTTACCAAGTAATTATATTTTCTCTCTAATTACAAACTAGTAGATCCTTATTTCTGATTGATATGTATGCATAAGTAAGTATTTCAAAGTATTTATGTACCTGTTTTTTTTTAACTAAGAAGGATATAATACATAACATATTCTAAGTCAGCTAAATAAGCTGTAATAATTATCTTTACATATTTATGTATATGTGTATATCGATATCTATATATGAAAGACTAAGTCAAATTCTTTGTAGGGAAAAGAACTTTATCTCCTCAATGTACTACCAGTTGCAGAAAAAATGCAAAGTGCTTTACTGGCTTTGAAAGCCAGTAAAGCAGTTATTAGGTGCTGTCGAACAGACAGCAGCACACATCTCTTCTTATTTGCTTAAGAATTTTGTGTGTGTGATGGGGGAGATGAAACTTAGGAATTTTTGTTCATATTCCTCTAGTTAACTTAAAAGTTAATAAAATAAGTTTTGCCTCAATATGCTATTTTCTAAACAATAAGTTGTCTGCAATTTTAATTTTGGCAGCTTTGACTGATTGTAATCTTTAATGATTTACCAGCAAACAAGAAAAGAAAAAGCATATTCAACAAACTTATAGATAGTTGAGAGGCAAGGGCAAGAGGCAGAAATTAAATAGCTTTACTTTCTTCTGCAGGTCTTTGCCAAGCAGCAGTGTCCATTGTTAGTGTCTAGAGTGGTCATGGCACTCCATATTTATGTGAATAAATAATCTTGTTAATCCTTTATTATTCCATAAGTACTTTGTATTGCGATTTTCCAACTTCTAAAGAATTTGTTTTATATACTACAAATTTCATAATTTTATCATGTTATTTGTGAATCTTCTAATGAGCTTTCTTTATTAATCATAGAGGTACAATTACGCACCTTGTTACATATGCACTTCCTTGCTAGAACACATTTCTAAAAGCAATTTGTTAATGTAAATATGTATTCCTTATGCTATGATCAGCATAACTTTATAGGCTAATTCTTAAAATCTTATTAACATTAATTTTATTACTCATCTTGTACTTGTTTTATAATTTGCCATCATTTAGTTAACAAAACATTCTCTGCTGTTTTCCAGAGTTGTGCTTTAAGTATATTATTTTAACTTTAATAAATAATTTGAATGGGTTATCTCCTCAAACCAGGAACTATACGTTTCAGTGCTGGGGAAGGTTTTTTTATATAATATATTCATTATGATTTTACTAGATTTGTGCATTTTGTGTCAACCTCAATCAAAGTAGCTTTTCAAATAATGTTTTTTTCTGTATTTTTCATACAGTATTGATTCTAGTTTCTTTAGTCATTGTAATATTCTTAGAAAAATTTTATTATATCGTTACATATTAGTGTTATGTCTTCTTTAAAATGTATTTTGTTGAATTCTAATATTAACAGTGATAATAAGAAGGCAATTTATTTTAAATATTTATAAATTCATAATAAGAAGCTTATATTTTACAGCAACATATTGCTGGATTAAATACAAGAAATTATTCAGTATTGATAACTTGCAGCTTTAAAGAAAAGGGGTGCATTAATTCTATACAGAAATTCTACTTTTATGGCTAAGGTTATTAACTCATATTGTGATGATAAAGGAATGATGGGCTTATTAAATATGAAAAAAATAATATTTATTCTGGCTAATATGTATTGGATGCCATGAGTTGGAACTAAGTTCTTCAAGTAATATTTGGATCTTTTAACATTATGTTGAAATGGAAGCATTATTTTCACAAGATATTTTTACTGTATTCTTAACAAAAGTTGCTAGTTCTGTAGAAAATCCAAAATTTTAGCTTCAGCTAAGGCTTTAACTAATTTTAGTAACTTAATTAATCTCAGCAGTATTACTGCTTTTCTTGATTTGATACATAGCTGAGAATCAATAGGGCATATATCTCTAATGGCTTTGTTTCTAAATTAGGTATGATAAAAGTTGTAGGATGTCCTATTTTCAACTGCAGTGCTATTTCTTTTACAGTAATAGTAAACCAAAGGAAATATTTTTTAATATATTGACAACCTATATTACAAAGTTAAAAGACTTTAAGGAAAGTTTATTTTTTTGTATTTGATTCAATGAATTCTTATTTATATGGAAATTATGTTGATGTGGTACCTTAATAAGAAAAAGGCATGGGATAAAACCTTATTACACTTAGAAGATAACATAGATAAATTACATGTAAGAATGCAAAATGGTAATGAAGACTGATTACCTGAAATGAATGATTTAAATATTGAATAGCAGAAGATTTTACAACATAAGTTTTCCATTAGTTTAAGAAAAGTTACTCTACAATCTTACTGTTTAACTCCAACAAGTCCTGCATAATGTAGCTCTTAGATTAAAAAAAAGTATATGAAAATGATAAGATCCAAACATTGTTGTGTATCAGTTCCAGGTAATAGAATGATATTTTTTGATATGAAAGACATTTTGGAATGTTTTAAACATTACAATGGGAAGATTAATATTTAGAATGATACTAACATAGATGGTAAAGTTATTAAGACTTTCTTAAATGAAACATACATAAAAAAATATTTTTGGAATATAAAAAGAAATTGAATACACCATTTTCTATATTAGAAATTAAAGAACAAATCAAAAAAGAAAATAAAACCCCAGTGAATGATAGCCTCATCTCTGAATTATATAATTGATTAGCTCAAGAATTATCTTTCTTACACACACACACACACACACACACACACACACACACACACACACATATATATATATATATATATATATATATATATATATATATATATCAAAAACACTAGGGTCATTCCTCTTTCTTGGACATACACTTTAATTCATCCCCTACTAAAGGAAGATGAAGGTCCAGTTCTCTGTTTTTCATATAGGCCCACATCATTATTGAATGTGGACTACAACAGTTTTATGTCCTTTTATGCTATTAAGTTAAACATATTGTATTGCATTGATAAAGGGTTAGGCTGATTTTATATTACTTTGACAAATGCAAAATAATATCAAAAGATTCATTACTTTGATTGTGATAATAATAGGGATAAACAATTATGTTAATAATAGCAAAAAGGAATTATCTGCCAATACTTTGGACTTGGATAAGGCTTTTGTTCTATAAACTGGTCTCATTTATCTAAAGTTCTAAAAATGTATAAGTTTCCTTGTAGTTGTGTTTCTCTTATTAATTTTTCTTGCATTACACTTGGTTCAAGAAAGATTACCGAAGGCAGAAAGGTAGGGCACCCCTATTATTTGCTCTGACTATTGAACCTCTTTCAAATTATATTAAAAATAATAATGATATAATAGGTTGTGATGTTAATGATCAATAAACTTTCAACATTCAGTTATTTGCAGATGATATACTGTTATCAAGTGATAACATTCATTCTTCATTAATAACATAACATTTCATTTAAATATTTTGAATAGCTGTCTGGGTTAAAAGAAATCAGAATACAACTAACACATTTTTCATAAAGAGTTAGATGTCTGATGATAATTAATAAGTTCAGATAATAAACATATTGAATACTTAGGGATTATACTTTCAAATAACATTAATCATTTCTAGATAAGTCTAACAAATTATTCTTTATGATGGATTAAAATAGTAATTTTGCCAACAATATTATATATTACACATTAGATAATAAAAGATCATTGTATTCAAAAACAAACATGCTAATTGGACAACCCAACCTGAATGCCCAATGTAAATTAAGATATACTAATAGAAAAAAGCCTGGCCAATAAAATACCACTAACCAGACAGATTTTCTATTAGTATATGCTGGATAACAACATTCTGTACTGAAGACACACCAAAATATGAGAAAAAATCAGGTATGTTCTGCAAAACTAAAGGACCATAAACATATCTGATTTTCCTCCTGTTTTCCAAAAATCGCTCATAAAATGCTATATTTTTTCAAATATTAAAAAAATGTACTGTACAAGCATGCGAATATAAGGCTTATGCACATGTACAGTATGTCAGCAAAGAGAAGGAGATGCAGGAGAAGACTAAAGTGCCATTATACAAATGCATTATTTAAAAAAAGGTAAGCAATTTCTTTCTTAAATAATGTTTTTGTATATTAACAATAATCCACTCCTGTATGTGGGTATATCAGGATTTACCCAATGGCTGGCTTTGTTTAATCACTCAGGCTTCACCTTCATGATCCAACCACACCAACCATACATAAATCCTGATACACCCACACATTGTAGTGGATTATTGCTTAAACAAATCTTTACCTCTATTGAAAGAAGATATTAATGATTTAATGATATCTGTTTGAAATTTATATGGCATCCTAATAAACCTGGCCTGACTATGGAGCATCATTTAGGAAGCTGAAAAATGGAGGTATAGAATTTCCTGAACTTGAATCATACATCATAGCTTCTGTTTGTAGCCTTTTTTGGTTAAACTCGAGTTATTAAGCTAAATGGAAAAATTGCATGAAACAATCTGATTATTTGCTGACAATAGTATGACAATACAATACACACAAATTTTAAAAGACAATATGAAATGGTTGTTAAAGAAATGCGTTCCTGTATTTTATGATACTCCAATTGATTCTAAATATATAAAAAGTATATTAAAATAATTTAGAAATTTCATGCACAAATATCCGGAGATAAAATCTTGTTTTTTTATTCTATTTCCTATCACCTTCACACCAGATTATATAGAAAGTTTGAACTACAGAAAATTATAAGCTTTAAAAAGTTGACATTTAGTCTTATATAATCAGCTTTAATGGACACCATAGTACTCAGTTCTGATTATATAACGAGTAAGTACAATCTAAATATTAATTATTGGCTTACAGTTTAGACTTGTAGAAAATTCTTGTTTTCCAAAATTGACCTAATGCCAACTTTTACTAAGAAATAATATCCATCCATTAATTATTCCCTAAATAAACTTAAAATAAACAGTGATTTGGGGAGAAAAATCTTACTCATAATAAAGACAGCTAGTTGCCTGTTGGACTGGTGATTCATCTTTATCTTCAATTGACAAAAAATGTGATTTTAATATATTCAGCTAAAACAACATCATCTTTATTTAGGAAATTGCACTCTTGGAGATTTTTACAAAGGCCATTCATTACCCCTCATAATATTGAAACTATATAGATAATAGGATTTTAGTATTAGTTGCTGGAGATATAAATAATTAATTAATACAGGTTGTCAACATATGGTGTGTGTTTGTAAAGTGATATACCCTTTTAGGAACAAATTCAAGATTTCTTACAAACTTTGTAATCTGATAAATTAATTTTAAGCACATCACTAGTGTTATTTAATCTTGCAATTCCTGCTTGCTTACCAATATATCAATTTTCACTTTTTATGGAGTTTGTTAACAATTACAAGAAAATAATTACAAAATATTAGAAAGCTGAGTCCACACCTCCTTTTATGGAACTTATAAATATTATCAATGTTGTCTGTAAAAAAAAAAGAAGTAGTTACTGTCAGGATGAAGACAATCAAAATAACATATGAATGTAGTTGTTGGTTAAAACTGAATTTCTTAATAAACAAGTAGTAATTTATAGTCTATGATACATATACTGCAGATAGGAATTTCCAAGTCATCTATAGTGATGCATGATTTAGACACTTTAGTAAATTAATTGATAATTTCCTGTTGCTTATATGTCTGTTTGCTTTTTTTCTTGCAGTTTATGAAATTTAATAGAAATGTTAAAGAAAAACAATAGCAACTTTGGAATATAGTGCAACTAAGATACCGGGGTTGTACTTCTGACTTGCTTAGATGTATATTGTGTGAGGTATGCTACAACCATCCTTGGATTTCTCACATTTTGGGATTAAATAATTGATTCATTTAGGTTATAAAAGTGTTAGCACAATCAGTTTTTAGATGGAGTTTTCACCAAAATGTTTTGAGACCATTGAGCTATGCTGGCAAATGCAAAATTTAGGGCGGATATTTGCAACATCTGTAATACATTTAAACAAGCAGCCATTTAATTAAATCACAATTTTACATTGAAAACACAAATTCTTCTGACTTCATTCTCTGTAATGTCAACATCTTATGTTACAGTACATTATATTACATTTGATTGATAGTAGACAGATACAATAGGGCTGTGTAATATGTGATTTAAGAAACATTGTCCTAGCCCTCCATTCCCCTTTATCTTCCACTTCATACTTTTTCACATCCTATGTCTTCATTAATTCCTCTGTAAATGTTCTGTCCGCCAGTGGCCCTGGCAGTCTATTCTATAGATCCATAATCTTTCTTCTGAAGGAGCTATCCAGCCTTAAGAGTCTGCCACCTGTTTTCTCTCTTTTTCTTGATATCACATTCATGTCTTCCTCTTATTACCTTTTGCACTCACACCATGATCACTCTCTGTATCCTTGAAAGAAGATCTGCAGTTTTTTCTCTTTTCTGGTCATATCCTTTCCCCTTCATCTCATGCAGCATTCTGGTGGCATTCATGTGGACACATGCAACTGCACTCAGAATATAATCTGTGGCCAGACCAGGGCCTGAAAGAGGGACAGAATTTCTTCTACACTTTTGGAATCTGCCACCCTGAATATACTCTTCAATTCTGTTTTCTACTGCAACTGCCTTCATTCTCCTTTTAATTATATAGTTCAGAATGATCAATACCCCATGAATGTTTATTGCTGTGGTCCCCTGAGTGTTCACTCCCCCAGCTAATAACTCATAGCAGAGTTGTTTTGGCACAAGTCAAATATTTTGCATTTGTCTGCAATGAAATCAGAACAACATCCTTTTTGCCATCTTGGTCAGGCTTTCTAAAGCCTTTCTTTGACTATTCCTATCCTCCACATTTTCATCTGTCTGATATGTTAATCCTGCTCCCTGTATGGCTGTAACAAATGTAATAAAGAGAACTGGAACCAAAGACAGACTTTTATGGTACTGCAGTAGGCATTTCCCTTACTACTGACATCTTTCCACCAACCAAAATGTCCTGCTTCCTACCTTGATCAGGCACCAGTATATCTCCTTAACATCGATCCTTACCACATCCTATCTAATGTCCATGTTAGACATTAATGTAGAACAGAGATAAATCCCTTTTCTAAGTCCAAGTAGATCATTTTTAATAGCATTTTCCTGTAGTTTACCTACAAAAATGTCATAAACTGAATAAGGTTTCATCAACAGTTCCTTCTAATCATTAGACTAAGTAGATTGCTGTCCTGAAGGCTGTTAACATTCAGGAAAGCAATCAACCTTTCCCTCTGAATTCTCTCCATGGATTTCCTGTCTCTGGTGCTAAGCTAATAGGTTTGCAATTCTTCAGATTCTTCACTCTCCCCCCAAAACACGCACACTTTCTGTCCTCAAATCCACTGATGTTTAGCAGTGGCTAATGGTTAATGACCTGATGAAGATCTTAATCACAGAAGATATTCCTAAGAACCTGATGAGATATGTAATTTGGCCTTTATGCTTCAGCAGTCATAAATGCAGCCATTCAGTTTGCCATCTCATCAGTTTCTCTTACTGTTTACCCACTGTTGTCCCCAATTTGCCCCATTTCCATCCTAACCTCAAATACCCCTTGTCTTTCTTTCTGAAGATTGAAGCAAATATTTAATTCATTGCCAGTTATGATGTCTTTCACCCATCCTGTTTTCAGCTGACTATGTTTGTTCTTCCCTTCCTTTTTTCTGTTATATATCTAAAAATGTCATTCCCTTATTTAATTCCTTCTGACAAACCCCTTTTATCTTGCTCATTTCTTGCTCTTACCACATTTGCTAACCTTTATTGTCCATCTATTAACCTCCTTCTATTATACCTCTTCTACCTCCCCAGAAAGTATTTCCACTTCTTGTATGATTGTTAGTCCCACATCTGTATGCAGCCCCATTGACCTCCTGATCGTTATTCCACTTCCTATCTCTAGCTCATAGGCATAAGTACCATATCACTGACCCACCCCTATAGTTGGATTGCTCAGTCAGTTTTTTACCAGTCTTCTGACTTATGTTTGGTTAATTCCCACTATTCAACATAATCTACTTCATGAAATCTCACACCACTGTCTTTAGAATTGCATTCAAGCCCTTTATGTCCAATCTATGCCAAATTGTAGCAAATTACTGTTAGCTAACTCTGCCTTTACCTAGACAGTCATGCTCTTTTCTGCATTGTTTAGGAGCACATTCAGTATTCCATCTTATATAGCATTACAAACATAAGGCAATAGCAAGTACAACATTTGTGTGAGGTATTACCTCCTGTTTTCCATCAAGTCATTAATCAATTGGATACATGTTAGAGAACCCCTCTCTCCTTAGCAAAAGCTCGTAATTAAATACGTTATGTAAAGGAATGTACTAGGCTAGTTGTTGCACTGCATAAGCAAAATTATACAAAATGTTTATGTTAATGCAAAATGCAAGACTATTCAAACTTTTCTTTGAATTGCAACCTGCAAATGTTAATGTTTTAGCAGTGCTTTCATTTTCCTTCACTAATATGCACTGCTTGACTGCGGTTTTTACATGTAAATCACTACTTTAGACACTTAATCTTAACCTAAAGGCTGAGACATACATGTTAAGTACTTGCTAATATATGTCTGCTCATATATGAAGCACATTCCTGTTTACCTGATCAATAAATAAGAAGAGAGCAGTACAGTGGTACAACAGTTAACACCGTTGCCTCACATGGGTTGATTCTCCTGTTCACTTCTAGGCTTAGCCTGCAGGTCCTCCTTTTCTGCATGTGGATTTGGGTGGGTGGTCTGATTTCTTCCAACATCCAAAGACATGCTATAAGTAAAGTGAAGATCCTTCAAATTGTTTATAGGTGTTCATGCCATATGTGAGTGAACATATATGTGTGTTCTGTAAATTGGAATTTTATCCATGATTAGTTATTTTACCTTATACCCTCCGAGTACCAACATAGCCTCCAGTTCTTCAGCAGCTCAGAAGTTAAATGTGTGAATAATCAAAAAATGGAACTGAAAAAATAACTGGGAAGACAACTTCAGGTAACACTGTAAATCCATCCTATCATATAGCAGCATTTGCTTAATGTTAGTTTTCTAGCAGACTGGAATTCATTGAAAATATACAGCCTGTCATTTGGTCATGCACCTTTGTGAAAAATCACCCCACTTTACATTTTGCAAGTATCATCTCTGTTTAACAGGTTGAGTTTATATTACCTGAAGAACTCTTAAAGCAAGCACTCTAGAATTTAGTACAGAACATAGCATTACTCATATACTAACATACAATGGAATCCAGTCAATGCTAGATGTTTTCTTCTGTGCTAAAAAGCAAAATGATTGTTGCAAATTACAGGTATTATATTAAGCATCCATAGCAGAGATTTAATATTCTCATAGGAAATCAATACCAGTTACATGATTTCTGTACAATAAAGGTCTAACTGAATTTGTAGCAGCTTGTATTGCAGACCAAATATGCTTTTTTCTGCAGTCCATTGCACCATGGGGCAATTAGTCACAAATTGCATACTTTTATTTTAAAATCTGTGCATGGTGTTGTATTGTTGACGCTATGCAGGTGAGGAAGGAACTCTGGTTGTAAAATGAAACCTTAAGTTACATGTTCTTCAGATAATGTATTGCAAAAAATATTGTCTCAGTCCCCTTCAATAAACACACCACACCAAGTGACATTTGATGACCTTTATTAAACTTCCATAATATTTGAACATTTTAATTTCTTGATCACAGTATGAATATCCATATAAGCCATTTACTTGGACAGCGCAACCTCACTCACCCTAACCAAATAAGCAGCATCATCACCTTTGCTCACGTACTTTTACTTATCAAGCAGGATATCGTCTCTCACTTTCATTTGTCAACTCATTGAACTAAACATCCAACACCTGAGGGGGAACAGAAGAGGGACAAGCCTGCTCCTTTTCTCTTTCTCTGCTTAAACACTAAACCTATAAAATTAACTGCACAATCCTCAGTGATCTTAAAAGAGGGAGGGAGGGCGGGTAGCAGGTTCACATCAAAATCTGATCCCGTACCCAGTTACACTCACACAAAACCAGTTAAGCCCCTCTTTGGGTCCCCTTCACATGGTCGAATTTTCAGAAAGTTGACTTTCATATGGCCGAGACCATATGATCGACTTTTGAAAAGCCAACCATGGGGAGCAGCTAGCTCCGTACAGTGTGGAATGGGAAAATTTCATCTTCCGCACTGTAGTGCAATCTCAGAGTTGGTATATTTAAGTTACGGGGCTGGGGGGGGGGGTTCCAGGGGTTTGCCCCCTGCTAACAGTTGAAAGGTAAGTGTTTGGTGTGTGTTATGTGTTTATTTTACACATGGTCTTCTTTTTGAAAGTCGATCATATGGTCTCGGCCATATGAAAGTCGACTTTCTGAAGAGTAGACCATGTAAAGTAGACCCCACTCTTTACATTTACCTCATTTCCTTTCAACCCTCCTACTTTCCCAGTTCAACCTTTCCAACCCCACCACACTTTCTTGCACTATCATCTTAATTGCCATTCCTATTCCTACCTGAACCTCACTCAAAAATGTCTCTGGACAAATTGGTTAGTTCCCAAACCTCATTCGGCATTCTGTTTTTCAGTCAACTGAGCCATTTATTGAAAGCTGTCAAAGATTTCTGGCTTCTGTCTATATTTTAATAAATACTTCACTTATGAAGCAAGAGGCTGAACAATGTTATGTTAAACAATTGTCACAATGAAACTTGATTTTCGTTTCTTTTCTAAATGTCCTATGATTTGCATTTAGTCACTGTTTAAACGTGCACAGCAATAATTTTATAACCTATTTAGTATCTGCTTTAGCTATGCAGTTATTACCAATAAAATGGAAATAATCTGCCCTTCATGTTGTTCTGATAATGTCTTTTTTCGTGTGAAATAATGTCAGCAAAATGAAAATAGATTTTCCTTCAAGTTGCTTGACTGATATATTTTTCATATGGAATAAAGTCATTTAAATGAAATGAGTTTATTCCTTTATGGTGATCTGATGGTGTGTTTTGCAGAAGGAACAATGCCAATAAAATGAAAATATACTATTTTCTGTAATAAATTTTTTGCAGATAGAATAATGCCTTCCCTTTTGTTTACTTAGAAGGATCATAACCTTGCATACATGCCTTCAGGGCCAAGGCTCATAATCTTGTGGAAGACCATTGCTGTATCCTTCATATTATGCCCACTCAATTTTGCCATTTGCAAATATTTTTATCCATCCTTCTTAACCAAGAAAAATAACAGTTAAGATGCTAGCAAAAAACAAACTATGAATACTGCACTTACTGGCTGTGGAAAAGCAAGTTGTTTGTGGACACTTTGGAGAATGCAATATTGCTCCAACTACTTGAAACTCACATCATGTTCATCTTCAGACAGCAGTATCCATAATTCTTGGGTACTCCTCTTTCACTCAGTGACAGCAAATGTTATTATTATCACTGCACTACAATTAAACAAAGGTGATAAGAAGGTGGGTGGTAGTGTTCTCTTAAAAGGTGAGACTGAGAGAACAGTGACACATCCTTCCAAATGAACCTCTCTGTAGTTCTTGTGCTGTCTTAAGAGCTGGGTTGCAGACTAAAATGTCTTGTCCTAATGTGGATGATGGAATCATTCTTAGATGATAGCCATAGAAAGGAGTTAGACACCCACTAGATGAATGAAGCAACTTCCTGTTTTTATTAGCTTTTTGTCATTTAGAAAAAAAACAACAAAGGAAATA
Organism: Protopterus annectens; assembly: GCF_019279795.1. Taxonomy (NCBI): domain Eukaryota; kingdom Metazoa; phylum Chordata; order Ceratodontiformes; family Protopteridae; genus Protopterus; species Protopterus annectens. The sequence continues at coordinate 898,574,564 of NC_056745.1, forward strand.
ACAGATGTTAGTCTGCTAGCTACAGCAAACATAAGAGCATAACAGTTTTAACATATTAAGCTGTATAGACAATAACAATGAGACCAGTATAGTTAGCAATGATCTGAGAAGACTGTACTTTAACATTACCAACCAAGGTTATCATAGGATTATTAGCATAACAATATATTGATAATGTTGTTAACATACAACAGAGCAGATTTTGTTCAAGGTAGTGTAAGACATTTTTATCTAATGACTGGATCTGCACAGGACAGTATAGACATTCAGATGAAGCCATATTTGGATACTTTCAAACAGGTGTTGACAGGGGAAATGCCTTTCCTTGGACTTGCAATGCTTAGGTCCACTAATATCTTTGTACAAAATCACAGAGCTCAGCACAGTGGTTGCATAAGGCTTTGATGCTTTATGGTTCATATTTATTAGCAGTCTGAGGGCTTGAGATGATTGCTTAATGAGATTTTAACAGAGTTTTGGGACTGTCAATGTCCTGACAGCTGGACAAGAAGTAACAGGTAAGGGAAACATAGGATGTAGCTGTTAGAGACACTCCTCACAATCTCAAAATATAATTCTTGGGATGGGCAAATTGCAGAGCCATCCCAGTCTATATGCAAGGCAGGCACATCACGTATACCACACCTCCAAAACCTCTTAGTATGACCTAAGGGAATTCAGTGTAATCTCAGAAAAGTATGGTGCTATCTTTGTAAAGTACATCATTTGCAGGAGAAAATGACATCTCATCCCTGCAGGATTCTGAGGGAGTTAAAGGCCACTATTCTTACTGCAGATTAAATGCAAAATGGAACTCACTATCTCAAATACAGACTGTGTTGCCTTCTGGAGCATGGTCTGAGTTTGTGTAAAGTTTATTTAGCTACTTAGACTCCTTGTACATAGAGTTATACAGGAGTTAGGTTCTGAGGCTGTCTTCCTTGTAAAAAGCCTTGGGATAAATCATTATCACAAGTATGAGTTGATTAGAGTAGTTTAACTGAAAATGAGGTCATATGCTTTAAAAGTTGCTGCTGCTGCTGTGTGTGCAAATTTTAACACATTGAATATTCATGTCTTTCTCATAACTATATTGGGTGAAATGTTCTTCCTTGCTTCTAGTTATTATTTTAGCAAATACAGTACAGTACAGAGATGGGTAAATTGACTCTTATTCAACACTGCCATGTCTGTATTCCCATCCTTTTAAAGGAGACATAAGCAATCTTGATAAGGTAGTCTTTAATCTGGTTACTTGATTTCCATATCTCCGGGTGGCTGCATTTCTTTTCTATTATTCCGTCTTATGAGAACCACTGTTAGGTTGTGGGAACACCTCTGTATTAGCCAAATGCTACTGTACTACCAATGAAGGCCATAAGACTCATGTGGATTTCAGACCCTTCATGTGACCCTTGAAATAAAAATAAAGATTAGACAACAGGGCATATAGTTGAAGATGAAATGCTTTCCACCCTCTCCAGTTTGAGAGACTGTGCAGCTGAGACTTACTAGCTCTAAGCTTATTCTGTCCCAAACTCTAAGCTTATTTCTATCCCAAATAAATATAATCACATTCTTTATCTTCCCTATCAGTCCACTTAATGATTCCAAAGAACTGTGATTTAAACAGTGTAGAGTAAGCCATAAACTTTCCATCTTACTAGATAATCAATTTTATGAAACTACAGATTCAATTTGGTCCTGTCCTTGCAAAAATCATCAAGTATATTGCATAGCCTGCTGCTATTTTCTGTCCTGTAATGTATTTACCTTCAGGGCTAAACAGGAACATTAAATATGTCTGACTACCACTCATCTAAACGACAGAGAAGCTTCCTGTTGCTAGCTTAATACACAATCGTACACCAAAAGGTAAGTCACACTGTATAAAAATAATGTTGGTCTTGTGAAGAAATTCCACACAGTTTCTTAGAATTAAAGCAGCCATCTAAATGTAAATGTATGGATATTAACTACAGAAGAGAGCTCATTGTATGATCCTGCAAGTTTCACTTCGGATCTCCTGTGAAGGTCTTTATGGCAATGATGTTTAGAAAAGGGGAGAGTGGGAATGTCTCTTTAGTTACAATATAAAGAACATACCATGAGAAGAAGTAAACACACTCCGAACAGGGATCATTTTGCTAGGATGGCATAACTAATAAAAGGAGTTGATAAGGAGGTATGGTGCTGAAATTACCATGGTAGGGGAAACAAGGAGTGCATATTTAAGATAATAGGATGAGCAAGAAAAGGAATGGAGGCGAATGTCTTTGTACATTTACAGCCTTTGCAAAACTGGCAACCCAAGTTAATTACTCCACCCATAAGACACCCCTCAGAGTCAACCCATTAGTAAGAGATCTGGGAATATATGTAGGCAGCAATCTGGCATTTGACCAACACATAGCTAAGACAGTAAGAAAATCATTCTATGTCAGACAAATTATAGGTAAAGGTACGCCATCCAGGTCCAAGTTATTTATAGTACCACTCTACTCCTCCCTTATCCGACTTATCATTGGGTACAATGCCCCCTTTGGCATGTACCTAACCAGACATTTGCAAGACTTGGAATGCTCACAAAAGTTTCTCACCAGGAGGATTCAGGGCATGAATACCCTGTCCTACACTGATCATCTAAAGACTTTTTCTCTATAGTCAGTCTCCTACAGGCTGCTGAAAGGGGATCTTTGAATAGCTTACAGGGTTTCCTCTGACCCAGCCCTGATGGATCTGTTGCACATGCAAAAAACACACAGTACCAGGGATCTGAACTTCACTTGTAACCTAAACAGAATGTGCAGAAGAGACAGATATGTATCTGAAAGGATCTCCGCACTATGGAATAGATTCCCCATCCATGTAAAACAGAGTTCATCCCTGACTCTATTCAAATGAAACCTTGACAACTGGATGGGAAATTGTCCATTTATCCCTAGTCTGGACCCATGTATTTTATGGACTGGAGCCATCAATAAGAAATTTAGTATCATAATTAACACCCCCCTTACAAATCCCTTATTTACCTCCCTACTAACATGCCCCCCTGAATAGATACTCAGGATCCAAATGGGCTTGGGGTGCATGGCAAGTCTTGTAAGGGGCCTAGTGGTCATTAGCCTAGTAACAACCTATGATAAATAACCTGGATAAGAATGAACTAAAAATGTTTACTGGTAAGAAGATTTTGAAAAATGAGGGTGGAACTTAGACAGACAGACAGACACACAGTCCACATAGTAACATTCTGCCAGCTGTTATTTATCAAGGCATGAGGGAGGCAAATATGCATTCCACGGTGGATATCAGCATCGTGTTAAATATCTAGCACAGTATAGGTCTTGACTGTCACTGGATTTTGGTGGAATGGATTGGGAATCAGGTTCCAATGCTTCATCATCAAGAATAATCAAGTTTGCCATGGGGCACAGAAAAAAACAGAAAGAACAGCTTAGCCATTACTCTCAAACTATGGGTGCAATTAGTGAAATCCAGGCTACTAGGGAAACAATATAAGTAGATCAATAGTAAACCAGAAGTAAGGGTTACCCAATATCAACCTAGTTAAGTCAAAACTAGGCAACAAGGATGAAACTTGAAAAGCAGTGATCACCAATAGCCTTAAGCTAAGGGATGGGAAAGCAGATTATGTAACTCTGGTGAAAGAATATCATCCTGATATTGTTTCAGTAAGAGAAGCCTGGCAAGCAGAGAATAGTGACTGAAAGGTAAACCAGGGGGAGCTTTTTTGGGGATAGACATTATATGTGGGGAATAAGGGGGCATAAAACAAGAAAAAAGGAGGTGAGTAGTTATATCTATAGTTATATAACACAGAATCAAACAAACAGGATAAACAGGAAAACTAGGAGCAGGGAAGCAGAGTGTCACATCTGAGTCTACAAATAACATAAGAGTCTGTGCAGGAGTAATATATAGAAGCCTTCCACATGAATTGTAAAAGATAAGAAAATGGTACAACATACTTGTATGATGACAGAGAACGGGAGGTATTACATTTGGGAGATTGTGACATTTTAGTCAGAACACCTTGCAGCTGTATTTAACATAGGATCATTGTTGATATTTTACAGGAAAAAAGGACTCAAACAGCTATTATTAGAACCTATAACCAAACGAAAAAACGTGGTGGCAAAACTGTAAAAACTGGTAAATGTCAAAAAGAATCTGATCTAAAAGTAATTCAGTGGTAATATTTAGAATTTCTCACTGGAAGTGGATGAACATTTTGGCACCAGAAATACAGCTTACTCTCTTCCTTGGCAGACTTGCACACATTTTTTTTTTTTTTATTATTAGAACCTACTAAAGAAAGGTTATTTCCCGACTCACAGTTCTCAAATGCAGTGGGAGAGAGGAAGTGCAGCATTTTGGAAAAAATGATCATCAAACAGTATGGTTCACACTCGGTTTAAGGACTATGCCATGGCAAACAAAATGAGGCACTGGTTTTCAGGGGTGCAGTTGATGACAAAATAGGAGGCGGACTCATAAAAGCTGTGGGAAAGACAAACAGGGCCAGCCTTAGCCGAAATGGCACCCTAGGTGAACTAGTGCTCCGGCGTCCCTTAAGCCCCACCCACACCACAGTCATGAAACACCCCTATTTGAGCCACACCCACAGGGTCACTCCCCAAGAAAGCCACTCCAGTAATTTCCTTAAATTATTTAATCACTCGTGAATTTTTTTTATTTTATTTTTTATTCTAACTTTTCTACAGTGGGGGGGACTCACAATTTATTTTTTTCTTTTTACGGGTGGGGGGCTGCAGTCCTGCAGTCCTATAGCATGAGCCACCCCTGCTTGAGAGTAATTTTTTTGCATAAGATGAAAGTCTAAGTCTGGAGTAACAAAAGCAGTGCTAACAATTTATGTCTAGTTTTGTATGTAGTTCTTTGGCTGACATCCTATTTCATGGGACCCTGTTCAATGTGGACCAGCTGTTTGAATGGATCTTTTGAACTTTACAAATTGTACATTTCTGTGAAGATGTGCAATTTTGGGGCTCATTATAAATAAGCAGAGGGTTTATCCCTCTGCATTGTGCAGTGTAGTGGCAAAACCACTCTCATAAAGTAATGGAAGTTCAAAAGCTTCATTCATTCTGCTGACTGAGATCACCTGGACTTCAGTAAAATGGCCATGGGCTGACCATACTTCCATCAGCTAGCTTGTACACTTAGTGAGGCATTTGAAGTTATTTACAAATCTTTTTCAGATAACTGAACGTATAGGATATCTCTTATCTATTGCTCCATGGGAAGACTCCACCTCTCCAGTGTATATTTAGAGCCATTTAAAATGTAAATAAGAAACTAAACTAACATACATTACAGCACAGTGTCTGTCTGTCTGTCCTGAATCCATGACTTTAGAAACTGTACCAAAGTAGTAACCAGGAAGAAAGATGTTTTTGTAAACTTTGCTTATACTTGACTTTAAGAAATCCAAAATCAACAGGGTGGATACTGCAGGTCCAGTACTTACTAGGCTCTATCATTAGGTTTAATGAAAGTGCATAACTTCTTTTTATTATTTCAAGCATAACCAGTTATGCTAATTTCATAATTTTGATCAGCAATTTTAATGATTTTTTGGCTCCCATCAAACTCTCCATAGATTAGAAAAGAATATATGGCATTAATTCTGCATGTGACCAGTGCAAGCATTTGTTGTTTTAGGAAGCTGATCAGGTGATGTCAGATCCTACCAGTAAATTGTTTTGTCATACTGCCTTTGGTTTTGTTTATGACTTCAGTTCATGGCGGCCACGGTGGTGCAGCGGTTAGTGTTGTCACCTCACAGCAAGAGGTTCTTCAGTTCGATCCTTGGCTGGGGTGCCTTCTGTGTGGAGCCTGCATTTCCTCCCTGTGGTCGCGTGGGTTTCCTTCTGGTGCTCCGGTTTCCTCCCACATCCCAAAGACATGCTGTAGGTGGACTGGACACTCTAAATTGGCCCTAGGTGTGAGTGTGTGTGTGTGTGTGCCTTCTGTGGAAGGTTGGGCGCCGGGCTGGCAACTCAACACCATAAAACTCCACTGCCAGTCATGAGCTGACAGGTGATTTGCTGTGGCGACCCCTAACTGGAAAAAGCTGAAAGAAGAAGATGACTTCAGTTCATACAGGATGTTGCTCAGTGAATGAATATCTTGGACTGGATAATCCATTCTGTCTTGCTGATTACCTAGTCTCTTCTTGTGCCTTCTAATTTTATGCTAGACACTTTATTAAAAACTATGTGATGCGTATGCATATTTACCTATACTGAATGCATTTGAAATATACTTATTCTTGCATATTGTTAATAAAGATCTTTATTGTTATAACTTCCTTTTTGTACATATTTTGTAATCCATCTTTTCATTCTTGTGCTGTTCCTGTTTTCACAGTTGCAGTTCAAAAACCAGAGTCCATACAAGGAAATCAGTATGTGTCCTAGTAAAGTAGCTTCCATGCTGCAGAGTTTGCAACAGTACAAACATTTATGAAGTACATTTTTTAAAATAACAAATATATATGCATTGCACTTTACAAATTTCTCTTAGATATTACCCGTTTACTAGACAAGTACAATGCAATGCAACTTATTTTATTTTTTCCTGTTGAAGTATTTCCATGTGTGGAATTAGGTGGATGAGGATCCAGTACAACTAGTTTATTTTTGATGCATTTCCTTTTGAAAGTCTGATAACTTTTTCACAGTTTATTACATTTCTAACTCGCGTCTCGCTTATTTTCTAAATTAGTTTTTATGAGAGACATCCAGGAAACAAAGCTTGAGGTTAAAGTCACATTTCATGTCATACACACTCAGATTTTTGTTTAGAAAGATCCTCTTGAGTTTTTGGTTGCAGGGTGGGTAGAATGCTATTGCCACTTTCACCTGGCATTCCATTGCTGTGACAGCTAGCCTTGCCCTTTTCACTTCTTGGATCCAACTGTGGCATTATTTTCTGTCTTAACATCCTTTTTACACTACTCATAAGCTCTGCAGTATCCTTTCTCCATCTTTTGTAATGTTTGGCCCATAAAAGAGTTCTGTAAACCCCCTATGTTTATGCCTTATGCTCATATGGCATAGTGCCTGATGACAGAGACTACCAGCTGCTACATTACTTGTCCCTCTAGCCTCTTTATAGAGCTCCGCTTTCTATATATAAAATGCTCCCAGTATAAATACCATCTCTGCCCTGCAGGATTAGAAGCCCCATTGGTTATCTCCCTCACACTTTATAAACTTGGGTCTGAGAGATGGGTCTGCCTCATCTCGACATTGCAGTCTTCCCCAACTTTTAATGGAAGTCCCATTCTTTCTGACAGTTGAGTCTCAGATTCAGGTTGACCTCAAGATATTTCTTCCCCTGAAAAAAAGCCCTCTTCCTAAAGGAAGCCACAAACTTTAGAATGACTTTACATCCACGTTGGCATGCGTGGATGTGGTGCATGCATGTTCCTATTAAAAGGAGCAGACTCTGCTACCATGGACTGAAGTTTTTTTTTTGTTAATTCTTGAAAGCCTCCTGGCCATCCTGCAGCTGTAAAAGTGGGAGGGCGCTTGCTTCCCCCTCCTTCCCCTATGATTCTGGTGCCCTATGGTTTATTTATTTTGATTAATTTACTTTTCTTATTAAGAAAAGTAAATTAATTAAAATAAATAAATAAACACAAATTGCGCCCTTTACGAGGCTGGCCTCTACGGCGCCCTAGGCAGTCGCCTAGTTCGCCTATGCCTAAGGCCGGCCGTGAAGACAAAGGTATTCACTTGCTTGCTATCTCCTTAATCTCATCATCTCTCTTGTGACTATTATATATGTCTTGATAATTCCTAGTCCTACTTTTCTAACCCTCCTGCAGATCTTTTTTCTCACCAATCATACTCCCTGTTTTTTACTTCATACTCATTTCCTTCCATTAACTTCAAATGAATTTCACATTAGCTGACCAAAGGATTGTCAGACTTGATTTTGATGCTGGAGCGCCTTATGTGTGGAGCCTGCATGTCCTCCCTGTGGTCGAGTGGCATTCAAAAGACATGCGTAGAATGGGCGTGCCTTCGCTGAAGGTTGGGCATTGAGCTGGCACCTCGGCACCCGTAAAAAAAAATCTACTGCCAATCATTAGCAGACTGGAGTTCCGCTGTGGCGACCCCTAACCGGGAAAAGCCGAAAGAAGAAGAAGATGTCATGATCTGTAATCAACTAAATCGTAATAAAAACTGCTATGCGTTACTTTAATATGTTTGATGTATACCTATTACACAGCTGCCTTGTATGCTCTCTATATTTCCTTTTTGCTTTCATTTACTAAGTAGAAAGCTAGGTTTAAGTTCATACATTAACCTTTCTTTGCATACATAAAAATTGTAAACCTGCATTAAAAGTACAGTGTAAACTCTGGTTCTGCTCTTGTGATTGTTTACACTGTGTATCATTTATGAGATACCAAAAGTCAAACTAGGGATATTATATGAAATTAACCCAACTGTTACTTACTGTTCATGTGTATTTGTGAAGAAGCATCAGTTTGTTGTGTAATATGAGTGAATCTTACAACATTACTATTGAAAAAATCAGCAATTTCTTGCAACCTGTATATTAGTATGTTGGAACTTGCTCTTTTGGAGATACCATGCTTTTAGTTTTAGCTTGGAGACTTGAAGAAGCAGTAGAAAGGCAAGTATTATTTTGTTTTCCATCTTTTCTATTTTCTTTGTATAGTTTTGGAAATGGCATGTACAGCAATAGCAGATTTTGGGACCTGATCCCATGTTGGTTGGTATAGGGAGCTTGCCCCTGCAATAACTGTTTATGAGTATTATGTGACATGTTAGACAATTCTACTTTTTATACTTTAGATATGTGATGTATTGACATTTTTATTTTTGTTTGTCATTTAACTGGTATGCAGTTAATCACAGCTAACCCTTACCTGTTTTCCTTGCTGTCTTAATGCTACTTTATAGTCCTATGTCTTTTCTCGTGTTTTATCTGTAGAAATTGCATTTATTTTCTGACATTTTCTTTTTTTCATATCTTGCCTACCTATAGCTCTTCTCCCCAGTGCAAAATAGTTTTTAAGAAGTTGGACCTCCAAGTGACCAGACAGAAGGGTACAGGGTTTGATTCTGACCTTTGGTTATTGGCAAGACTTGTAATGGTCTCACACTTATAGCCTAACATTTATCTATGAAACTCAGACAAAAATCTTGGAAATTTCTGTTTGAAAGTAGCAATTTTGCCATATATAAAAGCCAGTAGGAACTGGATCTAAGGAGCCATGTCCATTGACACACATATTTCAGAAAGTATCTGTCATAGTAGCACATAAAATAAATATTGTATCACTGAAGTGAAGCTGGGAAAGAACGGAGATAAAGCATTGGCTAGAAAAAGAACACATACAGAATTCCTGCATTAAAATATAAATCATATATACCTATCTCTAATGGAAATCAAGTATAATGTAGCATGCTACTCTATTGCTATGAAAAACCTGCAGAACTCTGCATTTGTTCGCTATGTATAAAAGTTGTATGCCAGGTCCCCTTTGAGAGTTTTTAGAAAAACTTTTGAGGAATTATATTAAAGCTCACAAATATGAGATAGATATAGGACTGCCATTCTTCTCCTGAAAAATTAAATGCAGTGGAGTGCTGAAGGTGGCTACACTAAACTGACAAGGGCAGTGTACAAAGTTTTAGTGATATTATATTGTCATCTACAAAAAGGTTCAACTTTCTCAAGAAAGGTATGATGTTTTTTCTGATATAATGAAAACTCAATGCAGAAATACTCTGGGCATCTATTATATTCTGACCATGAAACAGAATCATGTATATTCTTAATGGAAAGTGAGTAAAATGCAATATATGTGACTGTCAGAGAGAAATACTTGCAAAGTTCTGTACTGCATAGCTGTATATACAAAGCAATGCATCAGAACTTCTATGACTGCTCTCAGAAAAATATTTTAGGAAATTACATCTGTCTTCTCTTTCATATAATGGATCTGAGATTGTCAATACACCCTTAAGGATTTAAATTTATCTCAGTACTGAATTTGGCTCCATCAAGTTGTCATAGGCAGTACAAAGAATTTTGGTAGTGACATGTTTCCATTGACAGAAAAAAATGATCCCTGAGATTTATTAACAATCGTGTAGGCTTCACACAAAGCCCACATGATGCAAGCACATTAGCTCAATGAGTAATATTCACTAAATATGCAAACTGCTCTTTGCACTTACATTTTCATAATCATCTTTTCATGACCAACAGAAGTGTTGCTGCCCATGAAAAAGTGTAAGGAAACACAAGCACAAAATGTAAACAAAAGAGCTTGCTAGTAAGCAGACCTATTATGTGTGCATATGCAAATAGCTTCCATGAAGTAAGAGCAAGTCGATTACAAGAAGGAACATGTAGGGGACATTAAGTGGAAAGAATGTGCACATAATATAATGGTAATTAGTGCAGACATAAGAGGGGTAGCTTAGAGAAAATGTACTCAGATAATGCAGTCAAATGTGCTTATGTCACAAAGAAACATTTTAAACATAAATACTTAATTACTGATGTAATAATAATTACGCCTGTTCTGAATTCTTGACCCATGCACATAAATAAAAATGGACATGCTAACAAATGGGAGTAAATGTGATCTCAATGTTAATAACAAATTGAGCTGATATAATAGTTAGCAAGGTGAGTGGATACAAAAGGGGCTGTTGACATAGACTGCAGTTATTGGATTTGACATGTATATACAGGAAATGTATGTGTGATAACAGTACTGCTGTAGTCTCCATTTCATCATGTATAAACAAGAAGAAATGAACCTTACAGCTGTTGTGGCATGCACATCAGAAAGGGACATGTTTTTGCTATTTGTTGTCATTTGGCAACCAAAGAGAGGTGGCATATTATTTTAAAATATATATTAGGCAAGCATGTGTTTTACATCCATGTAAATCCTAAATAGTCATATAATTACACTCAAAATATATGTGACAAATGTCACCACATATCTGATGACGTTTCATGCGCTCATGGTCTCCATTCATAAATGGAGTGCATCTACTCTATGACTATACTGTTTATGCTTACAGGAAATTACAGAGAACACTTTCACAACAGCCTGTAAACAAAACAAACACACAGTAGAGTGCCTTGACACAGGTGTAATCACCCTTTATGATGATCTGGCATTATATCCTACAGTAAGAAATGTTAGGTAAGCCCTCATGTCCAGTAAAGCTGTACCATGTGAAGGAAAGAATTGCAGCAATACATAAATGATTAGATGAAGACATGCAATTCTGAGCATTATTATCTTCAAAATGACCTAAACAGCACCTGGTCTTGTCTCTGCAATCACCCTACCCAAACCATTCCCTCTCTTCCGCATTACCTTCTTTCCTTTCCGTATTTCCAATTCCTCCCTTCCCCTCTTTATCTCTAACACTGACCACCTAACGAATTAATTAACAGTCACCTACTTCTAATCATTCTCTTCACTTCCTAACTTCTGGTAACATGATGCCTCTATCCCACCTGTAACTGCCTCATACTTAACATCCTCACACACTATTGCTGCAAAACATAAGCATTTGAAAAGCAAAGTTCTCCATGGAGGACTATCCTTATGGTATTTTCTTTTTGCTGGCTTATTGTCACTACCTGCCTCAAGATAAATATCTTATACTAAATTTATTTCTTACTGATTTTTTAACTTGTGCCTATAAGAACAGCTGCTCATTTCCTCTGTTATATATTTTTTGTCCTCTACTACAATACTCTAATTTTTATTGTATTGTTATTGTATATTAAGTCAATTTCTGTAATTTTTCCTTAATTGTACTATGGAGCTTTTCTCCCCAGGCCTCTGTTGAAAGGGCACTAGCCCAGTCGGACTAGCCCGGTCAACAAATGTCAAAAAAATTTCAACTAAATAAATAAATAAGTATGCCTTTGAGCAATCAATGACATACTCAACATTTGCATCTTGCCAGAACAGATTTCATAAAGCTGCGTATCAGTCTTTGACACCACAGAAAAAGTCATATTGATTAGACATGAAGAACACCCTTGAAGGGGTTATAGCACTTTCCTATTGTAATGGGTATGGGCCTTGGAGGATGATGCCTTAAAAATGTTGCCCTCTGACTGTGCCATATATACTTCCTTAGCCTAAGCCACTCCTGTCTGACACAGTTATCTGACAGACAGATGTTACCAGATTCAAACGCCTGTCTATTGTACTAGGTACCGTACAGAGATGTATACTGACTACTTCTGCTCCAGGATATAGCAATGGACCTTGTCACCAATAACTGAAATTAATGTGTGAAATAAGAAATGACATTTGATGATAATTTGTGCAATAATAATTTGTCAGAATGATGACAAGGAGGTAACTGTGTTAATGGTCACACAACTGTGAGCAGTGCAATATCAGTGTTTCTTGATCAAATAAACTGTTTCTGTTCTTTTGTACATATGCTGTCCCAGAACTGAACCACAATCTATCTGTATAGATATGCTATACAAGTCATTACTCGATGCATGTGCTACATCAGCACTCACACCAAAACATTCGCAGAGCAACTATTTCACTGCCACAGAATTACAAAATGAGTTTATATTTCTTTGTCTAAAGTTAAAATTGATAATAATAAACTTGATGCAGTGTCCTTTGTATGACATCAGTGCATTCATATAATAGTGTGCTTTGCTGGAATTGAACAACAAGTTTGCTGACTAATAACACGTGTATAAATTACATGTACCATAGTGGACATTCTAACACAGCTGTGAAATTCCACCTTTGTGAAGTCATTACATCATATTGTTGTGCTGTAAACAATTTGTATCAGGTAAGAGGGATGTAACTGTATACATTATAACAGTGGTGAATGTCATTCAAGCATAACAACGTAAGGACACACAATGCTTACAGTCAGCCAGCATGGGTTTTGAACACCTGACTATGTGATAACAGAAGCAACATGATACTGTGAACAATGAAAGGTGCCATGGTACAGTTGTTGCTAAAATTGTGAGATATTTGAAGCCGTGACATCATACTTTTGCTGCAAGGGATATATGTGCCTGTAATTTCTATAATATAGTGTTGCTATATGTGTTTCTCACACAACATTGCTTGATTTTAGATGTAACCAAACACATGTGATATGACATTCAGTTGTCTGTGATGGTAGAATGGCAATCATGCACAATGTGTGGATAATCATGGATCGAAACACATGCCTTAGTAAGACAGCAACATACAGAACATATTTCTCATTTCCTCACACCACAGGAAAAACCTTAGTAGTTCTCTTAGGAAAGCCAAATTTCTTCAAATGTTATCACCAGTATCAAATAAAACATTTCTCTGTGAAAAATGAGCAGATGTTATTGAAAAAGGAATCCCCAGCCATACGTGTATACAGCAGAAAGCTGTGTGACAAAATTGCTACCTGCATGTTCATTCATAGTCATGCTGATACAACTGAGTCTAAGGCATAATGGCTGAATTTGAACTAAGTAGCTAAAATCACAAGGTACAGAACATTGTCTGAATCACACATTCTGCAAAAGGTGATGGTTTACAATTATGGCAGTGCACATTTGAATGGATGACATCACCATTGTTTAATACAGTAATGTTTCTGCTAAAAAGGAATGAAAGTGGTTGATATAGCATTTAACCATACTGCATTGTGCGGAAAGCTCCCCATCTGACACTGAAGTGAAGCAGTGTTCTGTTGTTCCACTTTCGACAGCGGTGGTTCCACTTTTCATTCTCTGATTGGTTCCCAAATCATAACTATAGCCAATCACCAAAGAGAGAGAAAGGGAGCTAATTAGAGAAAGATTTCGACCTTAAGCAGCTAATTGAAATGCCAAGAAAAAGTCCATGGCTTCAGGGCTGCTAATAATGATATCAACAACGAGAGAAAATAAACTTGTCACTTTCCCCCTCGCTAAATGTGGTTATGGCAAACTGAGTTTAAATAAAGGAAGAAAAAAACCTGAAGCAAAACAGTACCAGAGTAAATAACTGCAATGCCAGCAGTTAAAAGGAATCCTTTTCATTGCTGGTATTACAGTTATTTACTTTGGCACTGTTTTGCTTATATTTTATTTTTTCTCCCTGCCTTTAAATGCATGTCTCTCAACTTCCTAGAGTAAGAAATCTGGAGAAAGACAATAGCCAACATAATGAGGGAAAAAGCCAGAAAAATAGGGGCAATTTTTAGATATTGCTCTAATAAATGTAGAAAGTTGCTAGAATAACAGGTTTTGTTTTGCTCTATATGTTCTGACGGATATGATGTCTGAAACTCATTTCTGTCATTATCTTATTATTTCATTCATCTGTGATTTGCCAGAAAACTACATATTTTATGAGGAACAGACCAAAAATAGGAGGTAAAAATATGGGCATTCTGCAAAATTCTGGACAGTTCAGAGGTATAACAAGGGTGAATGTGTGGGGTCTATATTATAACATTGAATCTTACAAAGATCGAATGTTATAATATCGAACCTGTAATGTCGAACGCTGAAAACAGCAAAGATGCAGGACACTGAATTCTTTCCCAGGGAAAGAATTTGGTGGGACGTTGCTGTGGCTTCGCTGTTTTCAGCATTCAATATGTTGGAGTGTTACGGGTCACATTCAGGTAAGTGTGCGATTGTGTGTAGGTTAGGGTTAGGGGGCGGGTTAGGTGAGTTAGGGTTAGGGAGCGGGTCAGGTAAGTGTGCAGTTGTGTGGACGTTAGTGTTAGGGTGCGGGTCAGGTAAGTGTGCGATTGTGTGTAGGTTAGGGTTAGGTGGCGGGTTAGGTGAGTTAGAGTTAGGGCGTGGGTCAGGTAAGTGTGCACTTGTGTGTAGGTTAGGGTTAGGGGCGGGTTAGGTGAGTTAGGGTTAGGGCACGGGTGAGGTGAGTGTGCGATAGTGACGGACCTTAGGGTTAGGGTCGGGTTAAGGTAAGTGGATAGCTAGTAGTGTATGTAAAGTTTAGTTTAGGTTTAGGTGTAGAATTTTAAGTGTATGTGTGTGGATGGTTGTTTTTTGTCTGTGTTTGTGCTGTGTGTATGTTTCTCGGAATAGCAAATTTTTTCCCTGGGAAAAAATTCACTATTCTGACCGTTCAATGTTTTCAGACTTTGGTGTTTAGGGTTCGATATAATAACATTCAGTGTTAGAGAACTTTGATGTTATGATATAGACCTGAATGTGTGTGTGTGTGTGTGTGTGTGTGTGTGTGTGTGTGTGTGTGTGTGTGTGTGTGTGTGTGTGTGTGTGTGTGTGTGTGTGTGTGTGTGTGTGTGTGTTAGCATGCATTTTCTGAAGGATGTAATGTTTGAAACTCAAATGTATGTAATTATTTAGAGACTCAGCCTTCAGTGGCTTGACAGAAAACCATAGATTTTATGAGGCAAAGATCAAAAATATGAGGCAAAACTCTGGACACTTGAAAAGTATGGTGTGCATGTAAGTATCTGGCAATGTCTTGGCTCAAGAATCAGGAATGAAAAAAAGAACTTTCTCAAATCAGACAGTTTTTAAATATTGTTATATACTTTGAAATTTGATAAAATAACACATTTTGCCTTAGCGTGCATTTTATGAAGTCTAAAACTCAAACTGTTAATGATTACTCATGGACTACAGTCCTCAATATGTGAAAAATGTCTGAAGAACAAACAGCGATATGAGAAAAAAAACGGGACATTCAGCAAAGTCAAGGATAGCTGAGAACATTGTATGTTTATGTGTGAGCACGGGATGATAGAGATGTCATGCTTTGGACTGTATGTCTCTGACAGCGGTGAGTTCACTGATGGTACAATGTATGTATTTCTTCTTTCAGTGAATCAGAATTAAACATCTGAGAAGTACTGGGTCAATAATGAGGTACTAATTGGTGGATATGTTTCTGTGAATGGGTATGTGGTGGGTCACCAGTGTATATGTGTCTTTGCATCTTTGTCTGTGACTATTTGTACCCAGCAGTTATAGCCACTTAATTGACAGAGTATAATTGGATGTTTTATTCTGAATGAAGAAATACATAAATTATACCAGCAGTGAACTGTGTGTGTGTGTGTGTGTGTGTGTGTGTGTGTGTGTGTGTGTGTGTGTGTGTGTGTGTGTGTGTGTGTGTGTGCATTTTGTGTGTGTGAGTGTGTGTGTGTGTGTGTGTGTGTGTGTGTGTGTGTGTGTGTGTGTGTGTGTGTGTGTGTGTGTGTGTACATTTATGTGTGCGCATGCGCGTGTGTGTTTATGTGTGCGCATGTGCATGTGTGTTTGAGTTTTTCTATATGAGTGAGCCACTGTCTTCTTGCTTCTACATCTGTGGTTGCATATATGTAAATGCCTGTGTCTGCAAGGCACTGTGTGTATTATTAAATACTTACATATTGTAAATTTTAGTTGAAAGGCTATTGCCATGGTGAAGAAATGCTTTTCACTCAGTGAAAAAATAAGGTGTTCCTCATTTTGACTGTTTGTCACACATTACTATGGTCTGTGTTTCACACTGACCTTTTAGCAAGTTGAGACCTATGTTGGTTGAAGAGCACAGTAACACTACACAGCTATACATCCTTTATGCATTAAAAGATTTCCCTACACAGGACAACAGACAAATACACACTGACAGTAGTCAGTCATAGCTGGATTTAAACCACCTACATATCTAGTTATGCAGTCTTGAAAGCACAGTATCAATAACAAGTACCACAAGATAAGTCATACTGCAGCTATGAAGTAGTTCGGTTTTGAAAGCATGATGTACTCTTTGTGTTTTCAAAACTGAGTATTGCCTGGGGATATTAGAAATTTATAGCTTAGCTCTCAGCCACTGAAAATACATTTCTTAAGTGGAAGGCATGAGATGTTGTCATAGAACTACTAGTACAAGACAGTAAACATAGTCACACTATGTAAGCAATGCTGCATTTGAACCGTCTACCTATTTAATTACACAATCTAAAGAACTCACCACAAGTGGCATAGGAGAAGTCTGACTAGTATAGTGAGGAGTACACTTTTGAAAGGATTACCTCATCGGTGTGCTTCAGAGAAGATGTTTGTGGTAAAAGTTGAATAAGGGGCTGGGGAAGTCCTCTGTCAGTTTAAATTCTTCCACTGAGTGGAAGTAGATACAGCAGTTCTGTTGAGAAAGTTGCACATAACCAAAATGTAAAGCCTCGTGCAAGTTTATACTGTGAGATTTGAACCCCCTACTTATCCAGTTACACAATCTACAGATGAGAAACCTACCTTTAACAGTAAGAGAGTGCACTTATGAAACTATGGCATCATCACTGTGTTACAGAGAAGATGCTTGTGGTAAAAGTGGGATAAGAGGATGGGGGAGTCCTCTACCAGTTTAAATACTTTCCCTGCATGGAAGCAGATACAGTACATCTGCTAAGAAAGCTTCATGTTCCTGACATTTAAACCACACACTCAAGTTCACGACTGTGAGATATAAATCTCCTATCTGTCAGGTTACACAATTTAGAAAACAGTCTTCTTCTTTCGGCTGCTCCCGTTAGGGGTCGCCACAGCAGATCAACTGTTTCCATTTCTTCCTGTCCTCTGCATCATACTCTGTCACACCAACCACCTGCATGTCCTCTCTCACCACATCCATAAATCTTATCTTAGGCCTTCCTCTTTTCCTGTTACCTGGCAACTTCATCCTTAGCATCTTTTTTCCCAATATACTCTGCATCCCTCCTCAGCACATGTCCAAACCAAAGTAATCTTGCCTCTCTGGCTTTGTCTCCAAACCTTCCAACCTGGGCTGACCCTCTAATATACTTATTTCTAATCCTGTCCATCCTCGTCACACCCAGTGCAAATCTTAACATCTTCAGCTCTGCCACATCAAGCTCTGACTCCTGCCTTTTTGTCAGTGCCACTGTCTCCAAACCGTATAACATAGCTGGTCTCACTACCCTCTTGTAGACCTTCGCTTTCACTCTTACTGGTACTCATTTGTCACAAATCACTCCTGACACTCTTCTCCACCCACTCCATCCTGCCTGTACTCTCTTCTTCACCTCTCTTCCACACTCACCATTACTCTGAACTGTTGATCCCAATTACTTAAACTCATTCACCTTCGCCACCTCTACTCCCTGCATCCTCACTATTCCTCTGTCCTCCTTCTCATTCACACACATATATTCTGTCTTAGTCCTGCTGACCTTCATTCCTCTTCTCTCTAGAGCATATCTCCACCTCTCCAGGGTCTCGTCCACCTGTTCCCTACCCTCACTACAGATCACAATGTCATCTGCAAACATCATAGTCCACGGGGACTCAATCTAGAAAACAGTATTAAGTGCAAACACCACATTATTAAGTGCAAACACCACAGAAGAAGTTTGACTCTTAAAGTTTGAAAGTGCACTTCAGACAGAAATGTACTCATCAGTGTGTTACAGAGAAGATGCTTGTGTTAAAAGTTGGATAAAGTGCAGAGGGTCCTGTGTCTAAATTTAAACTCTTCACCTGAGTGGAAGTGAACACATCACATCTGTTTTTGAAGCTTTACGTACCTGACACTAGTGAACACACACACACACACACACACACACACGCACGCACGCACACACACACACACACACACACACACACACACACACACACACACACACACACACACACACAGTTAAGTACTCCACTGTTTGATATGAATCATATACCTAAAGAGTTACACAATCTAGAGAATACTGTATGAATTGAAAACCACAAGAGAAGCCTGATTTTTAAAAATGTGAAAATGTACATTTGTAATTATTACAACTTCATGGTTGTGAATATCAGCTACTGTGCATTACAGGTTTAGGGACAAATGTATGTGGCTGGACAGGCCAGCTTAACAGCACTGTGCTTGTCCTATGTAATTAACTATTTTTCTGATCTATATACTGTCATTCATGTACATATCTTCACAGTATAAGGTGTCAATGTCAATCACAATTATAACACAGTGGATTGTCAAGTAAGCATTTATGACAGTTTATATCAGGATGGTTGTATGCAAACAGTAATCATTTACTGTGTTACTGTTAGTTGTATTGGCTCATGCTTCCACAATGTGCATTGACAATACATACAGACACTTCCTAAGTATGACAGTACACTTCTGGAAAACACTGATGTATTATATGTGAAAAGGTCACACGCCACTATAAAACAATGTAAGTATAAGCATTGGCGTTTACACATATTTTATCAAATGGACTTAACTGAGCATCACTGTGAAATCCAGATACCTTGGTTGCACAATTCCATTTTAACTGTCTCCCTGAAGCACATCACTGGCATGCTCATTTGCATGGTTGATGATAAAGTATTAGTGCATGCATAATCATATCTTGAGGTGTCGTATTTAGAATGGGAATTAGCAGTAGTCTATAGTGCTCCATTCTGACCTTCAAGCAAATAATCAGCATACACATACAATTCTGACTGTGATGAAATACAGAACAGAAAAGTGTCATGGTAATGATTCATGTGTCATGATTTACACATTTGTCAATGCAGTTGCAGTCCTTCACTCCTTAAATGAACATATATGTTATGAAATACACGAGGGACCAAGTATGTTACTCTTTATGGAAACATGGCTTATGGGAACAGCTCTGAATCAAGGAAATTTGTTTGAGGTCACAGAAGGGGTGGGAATAGGGGGGTATTTGGAGAAAGGGATATGCATACAGACATACTAAGAGATTAGCTTATGGTTCATTTCTGCACATATTTGAGTTCGTTTACTCTTAGATTTGTCATCATTCAGGCAAGGTCTGTGCAAGACAGCATTCCCTATATGGAGAAAGCACATTGATACAGCAGCAAGATAATGATGTCATAATAAAATGTCTAGCCAGCACCTATACACAAAGGAGTCATACAAAACATTCAAAAATACTTTGGCATACATCTGGATTTGAACCTTGACAGTATTCCGAAACTAATCTATAGAATTTAGTATTATCTAACTACACGACATAGGAATTCCTACCTCACAAAGTTCAAATTTGACAATGTATTGAAGCAAAACATAATGCATACACTAGTCTTCATTGCACTCATGACAAATGTAAAATCCTATAATGTACATTGCATCCAGTAGTTTAATAAATATGTAATAAAAAGTGATGATACAGAAGTGGGAACAGATAGGCACATGGAGACAGGGACAGAGACAGACAAAGAATGTTACATATTTCTGGGACATTTTTAACATCTATGTGGTGTACATCTGTTATAGTTTTCATGGTAAGTAGTCTTTCATACTATGTACAATAAGGTATTTGCAATTGGGAGCAATTATGTGTTGAAAAGTAGAAACATGATTGAGACATAAGCAAGATAATAGTGGGTCACTAAGATATGTAGACAACACTTACACACATAATAGTAATATAAATAAATCATTAAATATGACTTTCACATCTTTTTGTATTTGAACCCTTATCACTATGGCAAAATCATTTTAGAGGTGCATCAATTATGTCAACACACCATACAGGAAATGTATTTCTCCACCTAAATTTTAATGGTTTGAAGGGACAGTATGTACATTCAACTCTTTAGTCTGTTCAAGAGAAGATTAGCCTGACTGCACATAGCTAAGCACATTAGCGTCAAGGGGACCAGAGTAATGTGGCAGAAGGCAAAAACTCACAGTATTTTGTAATAATCTATATACTTCCATTCCCTCTAAGTTACAGGTGCTGCTTGGCACCAGGCATCATGCAAATGAAGGGAGGAGACAGACTGATGACACAGAAAGGGAAAAGCATATGGGGGATGGATTCAGGGAACAAGTACAATATGGCAGAAGCAGGCTAATGGTGGCACAAAACATTATGTAGCAATAACTACACATAAAACTGTCTAATATAAATGGTCAATAACAGTTTCACATAATTCTGGATTAGAACCCTTAAAATTATGTGAAAAAATCAGTCTATAGATTTGAGCATTATCCCAGCATGCCACAAAGGAACTCCTACTTCACACACCTTAAATTACACAATCAAAGTGAAAGTAACAACTTAGCGAAGCACAAGGGGAAAAAAGTGAAAGAGTTAGAGGTAAGAGAGAAACAGCAGGAGTTTTGTTTAAGGTACATTTAGGACCATCTTTATGGTTTGTTACTGTTAGGTACTACCTCATTATTAGTCTGTTATTCTCTGTATAATGCAGATCAAGAAAGGGTAGTGGATTAGAAACAAGATTAAGACATACGCAGGATAAGAGCGGTTTACTAAGTCTCATTGTTGCGGAAGGAATGTTTTTGAAAATGCTTTCTTAATACATAATTCAAATGCTATGTTAAATGAGGTTTGGAACAGACCATTTTGTCTAGTGATATCTTCAAGGTGGGGGTTAGTTAGCATAGGATTTGGGAGGATAGGGGGAGGCTAGGGTTAAATAGGAATGGATGAGGTTTGGGAGGAAGTGAGGTAGGGATAGTGAGGGGTATATAGGATGTTAGGCATGTGTAAATGGAATAGGAGTCACATTTTGGCATGAACTTGCTAAGGCAAGGGATGCCCAAGATGACCTGTAGGTATTCCAGGTGTAAAGGTAAGCCTCAGTATTCTGATTTGTGGGGGTATTGTGGTTTGAGGGGGTGCTTTGGTATATTATAATAGAGCGTTTTTTTTTTTTCTTTGGGAACAGGCTAGGGGCTGTGGGATATTTGGTGGGTAGGGATTTGTGGTGCTGGTGGTCGCTGGCTTGGTGCCCCATTTGCTCTTTGGTATGTTGATGGTTGAGTGGTATGTGTGTTGTTGGATTGTCGTTTGGTGGTGTTGGTTGCCTCTGGATTCCTCTGCTTGTTGCTGGTCTTTGGTTTTGTGTCCAAGGAGATTTTCCTTTTATTGTAGGACTTTGGGTTCAAGATGGCTGGTGTTTGGTGGGGGTTGGAGATGGGCATTGCACTGGCTTTGGGACAGCTGTGTCTGCCATGCTGTTTTCTTTGCAGTCTCTTTTTGAAAGGGTGGAGTTTTTTGTCAGCATTCCCGTTTGATACTCAGTTCTATGCTGTGATGAGTGCATCGGTACAGCAGCAGTGTGCAATTGTATGAAATAAAAAAAAAAAAAAAAAAAAACGGGTGGGTTTGTTTGTTGCAGCTTCTGTTGATGTGCAGGGACACGCAGACACTGTGCTTTGGGAGCAGGAAAGGACAAGCACCATGTGTTATCTGCCAAGGTGGATTGCTGGTCATTGGTGTGAGCGAGTGGTCGGGGAGGGTTCATTGTTTCGTGGGTCTTGGGGGTGCGGAGTTTTGCTGTAGTGCTTTGCTGCATGGTGGATTGGGTCCAGCTCAGTATCTGAGCAGCTTGGTTTTATTTGGGTGGTGACACTGTCGTGACTCAGAGTGGTGGTGTCATTCATGTGGAGTTTGCATGGTGGTTGGATGTTGCTTCAATGGTGTGGTGTGGGTTTTCTTGTAGCTTGCAGCTCACTTGCTGGGTTTCTGCTGCAGGGTGCATGGGTAATTGCTTGGTGGATCACTCTGGACTTGCCCACTGAATGGCGGGGTGCTGGAGTTTCGGTCTTGCTGCTGATTATGTGGGCCGCTATTCATTGGTGATGGGGGTGGGTTGCCATGGATGTTTTGTTGATTTCTTCGTGGTTGGAATGTTTCTTATTTTGGGTTTGCTTGGTTGCTGATGGAGACCACTGTTGCTGCCTTGAGGTCATTCCTCAGGTTATTAGGTTAATGGTTTCTTGCAGTGGTGGATGATTTTTGTGGGCATTGGATAAGGGGAGAAATGCCAGCTGCAGCACATGCGCACTACCAGTGCATACACAGTACATGTTGGGGCTGTATAGACTGCACAACATTTGTGCGATTGCATTTGCCACTCCACTGGTTTAGAGACATGGGGCCCCGATTGTGACTCAGATGTGATTGGCCTCATGCTTTTGGAGAGCTTCCTGCTGTCGCGTTGCATGCACTCAAAGTTATGCTCCTCTTTGGTGACCCCCATGGCCCATGAAGCAGTCAGTCTCCTGTTTATATATATATAAAATTTATATTTTCATATATATATATATATATATATATATATATATATATATATATATATATATATATATATATATATATATACACACACACACACACACACACACACACACATATATATATATATATATATATATATATATATATATATATATATATTTTTTTTTACACCAAAGTGCACTGCCCACGTCTGTACCCATTGGTTGCAAACTTTGAACAAAACCAATTCTGAAATGGAAGTGTGGCTAGCATAAATGGCTTTGTGATCATTATTTCCTGATAAAATCAAACAAACCTGGACAAACTATCCTACACTGCTGTCAAACATTAATATTATTTCAGAGTATAATTGCTAAATGAACCTTCATTAGAATTAAATATATATATATATATATATATATATATATATATATATATATATATATATATATATATATATATAAATTAGAACAGTGCTTCATGTATCTGTATGTCTTGCTTTCCTCAGTGCATAATGACATTAGTTGTTATACTGACCAGTTTATTTAAACTCTTTATAAATATTCCAAATCAAGAATAAAAGGCAAGCACAGAGAGACCACGTTCCTGTTAAAACATATAGCATAAAAATAAAAACCTTGTGTACAGGAACGTGAGGGCTTGTAAAACTCAACACTGCTTGTTTGCAAAGTCACAAAAATACTGCATTCCTCTGCAGACACCAGCAAGTAGTACTAAGCATCAATGGCAAATAAAAAGCAAAACCAGAAAGCAGTCCACAACATCCAAAACGATAAAAAACCTTCTTTATTGCATGCAGTAGTAAGCGCTTTCACCAGAATGGCTTCCTCAGACTGTAGCAGCATACACATCACACAGTCATTAAATAGCTTCAACAATTAACAACAGGGTGTTGTTCAAACCAATTAATTAAACAATAAAATATTCATGAAGCTTCTAATATAAAAACATCCATTATGAAACATAGATAAAACAACAGTTAAAAACAAGCAAAAATGACTGTTCAAAAAACAATAAAATATATTATATATATTATTTTGTATTTAATTTTATTTATTCACAGCTTTACCTAACTTCCTTCTTTTCAAAAAAGGTTGTAGACTAACTTTATCATTCATCCCAGGGGTTGAATCAGCTCTGCACCTTATAATCCATCTGAGTTCCATCTCAAGTGTATAAGCTTTTGAACAGTCATTTTTGCTTGTTTTTAACTGTTGTTTTATCTATGTTTCATAATGGATGTTTTTATAGTAGAAGCTTCATGAGTATTTTATTGTTTAATTAATTGGTTTGAACAACACCCTGTTGTTAATTGTTGAAGCTATTTAATGACTGTGTGATGTGTATGCTGCTACAGTCTGAGGAAGCCATTCTGGTGAAAGCGCTTACTACTGCATGCAATAAAGAAGGTTTTTTATCGTTTTGGATGTTGTGGACTGCTTTCTGGTTTTGCTTTTTATTTGCCATTGCTGCTTAGTACTACTTGCTGGTGTCTGCAGAGGAATGCAGTATTTTTGTGACTTTGCGAACAAGCAGTGTTGAGTTTTACAAGCCCTCATGTTCCTGTACACAAGGTTTTTATTTTTATGCTACATGTTTTAACAGGAACGTGGTCTCTCTGTGCTTGGCTTTTATTCTTGATTTGGTTTATTTCGTGTTTGTGGTTTTGCACGGTGAGCATGGCTTGTACTGGAGGAGATGAAATTGAATTAGCGTACGTACCTGACGTCAATGACACTGTACGACGGAAGCTAGGAAGATTCAATGACTGTGTGGATGGTAAGGAGAATGTCCTGCTAATGTTTGAGCCGGAAGATACACGTGGATCCGAAACGGATAACGTAGATGACCTGGTGGTCCTAGCCGAAGAATTGGATACTTTGGAAGCAGAGTTTGTTAAATTAAAGAGACTACAACTGCAGAGACACCATTTTGAGGCTTGCCTCAAAAAACGGATAATTCCTAGGGGGCTGAGAGTACTTAAAATGCCAACTTCAGGTAACCATTTTCCTGATTTGTTGTTACAATGGCAAAAATTGAACATGGACTTAAGCTTTAATTATATGAAGCTACTGATAGAGTATCATACACCAGAGGAAGAAGCGTTACGTGAGAGAGTGGTTCATTTGCATGGGTCTATCACTTCGAAGTATTCTTCTTCGAAGGCCAGTGCTGGCATGGATAGACTCATGGAGAATGTGTTACTTTATGAGAAAAGTTTACTTGATCAGAAAAAGCAGAAGATTGAGAGAGATGTAAATGATTTTAAAAACGGCCAAGTCTTTACTTGGCCGAGGACAATGTCGGTGAGAACTGAAGGAAAGAACTTTTCGACTAATGTTAATGCAACTAATAAGACTGTTTCACATAGTATTGATTCAAACAGTAACAGTGATAGATTGACTGATGTAAATAAATGTGTGAATGATTTGGGGGTGGGGGAACCTCCTGTCCCTGCTGTTGAATCGATTAATAATGTGAATTTGTATCCATCTGTAGTTACTGTGAATAGGAATACACACTCTGATACTCTGGTTTCCTCTAATGTTGAGACAACTAATCAGAGTACTCGATCAGTGAGAGCTGAAGATTTAGTTGTTAGGAAGAAAACTACTAACAATAGTATTAACAAAGAAGGGAATGATAACATTAATCTAAGGGATATCCCTTTCCCAATACAGTCTCCTCGTTTCAGGGGGAGAACACGCTCTATGAGCAGAGGTCGCCAGAAAAGAAAAGTAGTGGAAACAGAACATGTTGGCCCAACTATAAAGAAAATGTGGGCTACGAAGGAGAATCGATTGTGATTAACTTATCCAGTAGGATGTTAAGTAGAGAGGAGGAATATGTACTCAATAAGGGTCTAACTTTCATACCCAGTAAGTTTAGTGATATTACAGACACAGTGATTGATGTCAAAATGTTTACCAGGAATGTCCAATTGAAACTTGATTATGGTATGTGTGAGAGCAGTCCTAATATAGGTAGTACTAGGACTGGGTTTAAACCAGTGAGTACGTATGTACCTATTTTGAACCCTGTTTTAGAGACATATACTAAATTAGTAGAACAAGATTTACATATATACTATAGTAGTCACAATGTTAAGAATAAGAGGAAGAAGAATAATTTGACATACAAACAGAGACAAGCTTTGTGTGATTTGAAGAGAGATGATTCTATAGTAATAACTCCTGCTGACAAGGGAGGTCCCATCGTAGTGATGAGTACAGAAGATTATTATAAGAATGTGTATGATTTCCTGAGTGATACTAGATTTTATTCCAAATTGAACATGGATGAAGTGAGGAATAAAGTATTATGGGTATACGACACGATAGATGACCTGTATAAAAGTGGTGTTATAGATAAGGACCTTTTCAGGTTTCTGAGGGTTAATAATCCACTTATACCTGTTTTGAAAGGCATCCCGAAGGTTCATAAAAACCTACATAATCCCCCGATGAGACCGATAGTGTCAGGACAGGGGTGGTTAACACAACCTTTCTCATTGTTCGTTGAACGACATCTTAGACCAGTAGTTGAAGCTAATGTTAATATTTTAAAAGATAGCAAACAGTTTTTAGTTAGTTTGTATGAATGCATGACTAAATTTGATGAAAGGAAAGAATATTTCTTGGTTACTTTGGATGTAGTCAGTTTATTTACTATGATCCCTAATGGTAGTGGAGTTGAAAGTGTACAGGAATATTTGAAGAAATACACGACCATGGACAATAGTTTGATTGAGTTAATAGCTCTGTTCCTGGAAATTATTTTGGATAACAACGTGTTTGTTTTTGCAAAAGAGTTATTTATCCAGAATGATGGCGTAGCTATGGGCACGTCATGTGCCAATAGCTACGCCAACGTTGTCATGGCTGAATGGGAGAATGCAGTATTGCTCCCCAGTTCTGAATTTAAGCAATATGTCCCTTTTTATAAGAGGTTCGTGGATGACCTCTTTTTAATTTGGGATGGTAATGAGGAACAGTTACTACAGTTCAAGAGCTTTATAGATAGCACTACTAGTTATCTTAAATTTACCATGAGTTATTCAAGGAGTTATATTTCTTTTTTGGATGTAGATGTTATTAGATTAGACAATGGACTAGTTAATACATCGGTACATAGGAAAATGTGTTATAAAAATACTCTGCTCCATAGAACAAGCATGCATCCACTACATGTATTTGAAAATGTTGTAAAGGGGCAGACCATGAGGGTGTCCCAACTGAATCCCTCTGATAGTGGCTTTATGGTTGAAGCTGAGAATTTAAGAACCATGTTTTTGAAGAGGTCTTATAAGGATGCTGAAATAAACAGGGCTTTGACTGACACATATAGTCTGAGAGGAACTAGAGCCTGCCCTTATTTCTCTAGTAATTTTAAGGCCGAGGAGTTAGTTACTCAAGGACAGGCACATAAGGCGAATGTTACAGTGAATGTACCTATTTATTATACTAGTGATGTAACCAACATAAAATATATTATAGAAAAATATTGGGATGTGCTCACTGTAGATGAAGATGTTTCTAAATTAGTAGGAATAAGACCTAGATACACATACAAGAATAAGATGAACTTGAAAAGTATGTTGTGTCATAAGGAAGGTGTGAGGTACATGACGTCGAATTTTAATATGGTTGCATGTGGTAGTTGTAATCAGTGTAGTTTTATCAACAATAGTAATATATTTGAACAGCCTGTCACTGGACAGATCTTTTCTTTTTCCACAGGGACTAATTGCAGGTCAGTAAATGTGATTTATCTCGCTAGTTGCACTGCCTGCCAAGCGTTTTATATTGGCAAAACCAATAGGCAGTTGAGGTTGAGAATTAGGGAACATCTTTATAAAATGAGAATAGGTGATATCACTAATGCACTAGCGAAACATCAGATACAGGCAGGGACTACACATTCCTTTACCTTTTTTGTCTTACAGATTATTCATGACACTATGAGGGGTGGGGATGTGGAAGCTTATACACTTGAGATGGAACTCAGATGGATTATAAGGTGCAGAGCTGATTCAACCCCTGGGTTGAATGATAAAGTTAGTCTACAACCTTTTTTGAAAAGAAGGAAGTTAGGTAAAGCTGTGAATAAATAAAATTAAATACAAAATAATATATATAATATATTTTATTATTTTTTGAACAGTCATTTTTGCTTGTTTTTAACTGTTGTTTTATCTATGTTTCATAATGGATGTTTTTATAGTAGAAGCTTCATGAATATTTTATTGTTTAATTAATTGGTTTGAACAACACCCTGTTGTTAATTGTTGAAGCTATTTAATGACTGTGTGATGTGTATGCTGCTACAGTCTGAGGAAGCCATTCTGGTGAAAGCGCTTACTACTGCATGCAATAAAGAAGGTTTTTTATCGTTTTGGATGTTGTGGACTGCTTTCTGGTTTTGCTTTTTATTTGCCATTGCTGCTTAGTACTACTTGCTGGTGTCTGCAGAGGAATGCAGTATTTTTGTGACTTTGCGAACAAGCAGTGTTGAGTTTTACAAGCCCTCACGTTCCTGTACACAAGGTTTTTATCTTTATAAATATTGACTGATTAATGTCTACAGCCATGTACTTGCTTTTTACATCAGCAAAATTTTAAAACACATTTCCTGCAGATGCATCTGTTTACAGATAATTCACATTGTTTGTGGCATATGATAACAGGATTGGGTAGAATTTTTGAAGCAGTTTCCTGTTCTGTGTACAACTGAATACTTTGCGATCAGAAGAACAATCACTACAATTTTCCACGTAGAGTATGTTTTCTCTGTCTGTCTCTTATCTGTCTCTGTGCCTTGTTGGTACAATGGGCAAGTCCACAAACAATTTTGTCTGCTATTGCTATTTCATTTAGGCAGCTCCTAGAAAAAGTATCGCAGAAAAGGAAATGCATATGTTTTCCAGAACCTATATTTCTGACTGATAAAAGTCATACCTTAAAATTATTTATTTATTTTTAATTTTTATTTTACATTTTTATTTTACATTTGTTGACCAGGCTAGTCTAACTGGATACATGTCCATTTTCAGTAGAGGCCCTGGGAGATAAGCTCCAAGGCATAAACAAAGACATACAACTACAATAACAATAACAAATAGGAAAAAAATATTTATACAACAGTAACATATGTAGTACAGCATACAGGTTAGCATAGGATATTCAATGAGGGCAAGAATCATAACAATGTATTTCACAGGTACAATGCACTATACAGGTAAAGTCAATAGTAAAAAAGAAGTTAATTTTGTAGGGATATTGATAAAGGATTTACTTAAAAAACAGTATCCACAGAGCATAGAAGTAATGTAATATAGAAAGAGATGATAAAAAATAGTAATAGGAAGGTATAACAGTAGGTGAGAAGTAATGGATAGGGAAAGAAAATCAGAACAAGGTTCATTACAATTCGTAATAGAAAGTCTAGTCTCTCAGCATTAAATTCTGCATGAGTTAGCATGTATATCTCTAGGACTGTGAGTATACAAATGTGGTAGTAATAGAAATCATTTTATTTTAATACCAGAAGTGCATGAACATTTCACTGTAATGTTATTTCTTGTTAAAATACACAGAGCTTTATTCTTCCAAATTCCAAGAGAAGAAATGAATAAAATGAGTAGACATAACATAAAATTTAATCAATAAATCCCGGTATAGCATAGTGGTTAGAGTAGGAGCTTTGTATATAGGCATTCATGGTTTAAGTACCAAAGCAGGCACTTTATTTAAGACTTTGAATCTTTCAGAGGGGGTATGTTAAAGCAAATCCTGTTGTGTTGGCAATTTATAAGCCATAAGAGTAGTGCTTGGTATGTTTGGTGGAAAGGGAGGTTCCATTGTGGATGTGGTTTAAGGTGGGGCCGTTGTCTGTTGGGCAAAGCACTTTTGCTTTTATCGTATTTGCTTCCCTGGACCCCTGTCTAGCAGGGCAAATCCCTGGGGCAAATTTCCTATTTCCCATCCAATCATCAAGGTTCCTTTGAAAAGGGCCAAAGAGGCACTCTGCTTGACATGTATGGGCAGTCTATTCCAGAGTCTGGGGAGTCTTTGGGTCAAGAACCTATCCCTTCAGCATGTTTTGTTCATTGTGAGGAAAAGGTTTAGATCCCTGGAGCGTGTGGTTCTGAGGGATTGGGATTTGGATTTCTTTAAGTGCGGCATGTCCAATGGCTTTAGTGGTCTGGAATTGCAAAGTTACCCGGGTTGTGGATGGGGATAGGTCCCTTTAGGTGTGGGGTTTACTTTTAATATAGTCTACTGGTAGATAAATTTATCTTGGGTATTTGATAGAGTCATCAGAAGCATTGCTTCAGTTATGGCTGCTTTGTCATAGATGGGAGTGTCAGTGGTATCTTCCTTCCCGGGTTGGGAGGATAGGTTGTCCTTGAAGATGTATTGGAATGTGTTATGTATTTTGATGTTTTACATGTCTTTTTCTTTCTTGCAGATGGGGTCTTGGAGAGCTGTGGGTGTAATTTGGAATAGGTGGCTATAAGGTGGAGCCTTCTTTTTCCTATTAGTAGGTTTAATTTTGTCCTTTGTACATGATGGTGTGCCGAGTTCCAGTGGTGAGATACAGTGAATTCACAGATGATCATGCTTTGGTGTCAGTTAAGCGGTGGGGTCATTGTGTGAGTAATCCGACATGGATAGGTGAAAAGGCAAGCACAGTGATCTGGAAGAAGAAGAAACTTGTGACTGTCCAGGATGATTAAGCACGACCAACTTTTTGTTTACTCTCGAATAAGTATTAATGTTGTATGACCTCATTTGATTTGTGATACAGGATAATGTACAATCCATGGTAGAATTAAAAGTTCTCTTATTTAGACATCATGGGATGCAGTGGTGCAGCAGTTTGTGCCATTTCGCAGCTAGAGGTTCTCCAGTTCGATTTTCGGCCGGGTGCCAGTTGTGTGGGCTTGTGTGCCCTCCTTGCATTTTTGTGGGTTTCACCGGGTACTCCTAAGTTTTTCCTTCCATGCTGCTAAGTTGCTAGTTACTTAATATTGGATATATTTGTACAGAAAGACATATAGATCACATATGTTAGATGGTTGTCATAGCGTGAATGGTTTTGCTGCATGTTTAAATTTGGATGCATGTTTAAATGAAGTCCTGATCTCTTGAGTGGGCACATTGAGGTCACAGATGGAGTGCTGAGTGAGTAACAGTCAATGCCCTGATGGAAATGGACTTGAAATGTAATGTTTTTTGTTTTGTGGATGTTCTGAGTGCTGGAGAGGCTATAGGGTAGTAGGTATTTTATTCAATGGTCATTAAGGCACATTACAGTTGGGGCAGTGGTGATTTCTTGCATATGAAGGACATGTTTATTTGGCCGGTTTGAGTGGGTTACTTTGGTAGGGTTAATAGTTGGTGTAGTTTATCAATTTTGTTGCTTGTGGCTTAATCCTTTTCATAAGCCCTTGTGGCAGATGGATAGCGTGGGCATAGGGATTTGTATTTTGATTATACGTTTATAGGTGTGGGGTTTGGGGTGTATTTGTGGCATTTGTTATGGCTGTGGTTAGTCATTATGGAAAGGTGATGGCCAGCAAGAGCAAGGATTGTTCTTAGCTGCTACTCTCGTATTGGATAGTTGGAGGGATGACAGGAAGGTTTGTGATCTATGATAGGGCTGCTGTTAAGGTTAGTTGGTGATTGCCCTTGTCTGGTTTTAGGGGGCAGTGGGTTAACATCACGGAGGGACTAAGGGTTTACTTTCAGTCGTTTGGCCTGTTCATCACTTTGGCTATGTATGTGATAAGGTTTATAAGCTGGAGGGTTGAGTTCAGTGGCTTGTGCGAGGGAGGATGATTGAGGGGACGTGGAGTATTTATTTTACTTTTGGTGTTTGTGTTAGCTGGTGTAGGAGGTTCACTGGGCTTGTTGGGGGATTATGGCTTGTTTCCAGTTGCCAATATGGAACTTACAGGGCTGATGGTGGTTGGGCTGCTAACAATGCCAAGAAGGTTGTTTAATCATTTCATGTTATAAAGGTTAGTTGGTTTAATGTCTGGATTCTTATTGCACCTTCCATTACAGAGATCTCATTGGTATGATGGTATGCAATTGGGTTTAATAATGAAATAGAGTGGCTTGTTTTGTGAGTTGCAAGCATGCCATTTTGACTGTTGAGCTGTTTTATTGCTTGTAAGAGATAGTGTGATGGCAGGATTGCTAGACAACGGGAGTTTAATGATACTATTTTGGTTGGTAGTGATGAGGGAGTCATTAGAATTGTTATTGCTCTGGCATTAAGGAGAGCTCATTTGATTATTACTGGATTGGGTGGTAAATGGGGTTGCAATGTGGCATGATGGCATGTAGTTGATTCTGCATGTTTTTATAAGGCCCTTGAAGTAATTGCAGTGAGGATTATTTAGCTCATGTGCAGTGCAATGCTAGGTTATTTTAGCATAGGTGAAGGATCAGTGCCTTTGTTTTCAGTTGTTTCAGTAACTGTTTATTTTTTTATTTGATAGGGTTTTAGGAGTTAACTCTACCTACCTTGGTTGGTGAGACAGGGTACACCAAATGATGTTTGGCCGGATACCGTAATGATTTTTAGTTTGTTGGAAGTGTGCCACAGAGAGCAGGAACAGCTTGGTCAGGCTGGTGGGCAGATAATAGGGGCAGGCTTGCCCTCTTCTGATGCCCCACTGGTGTTGGATGATTAATTCAATAAGTTTGAAAAGGAAAGTAAGCGGTTATGCTGCTTGGGTACATAAGTAAGTGGAGGAAGCTGCTTATTTGGTTGATGGTATAATGCAATAAATGGTAATGAAAGTGAGCTATTACGTGGCTTGATAAGTATATAAGCAAGCAGGTGAAGCTGCTTATTGGATTGATGGTATAATGCAATAAATGTTAATAAAGAGAGTGGGTATGCTGCTTGATAAGTACCAATAAATGGTAATGGAAGTGTGTGGGTACATTGCTTCATAAGTAAGTGAATCGAAGAATGGATGCTGCTTACTGATCAGGATGAGCAGGTTTATGCAGTCCTGTCCTAAGATAATTTTACATGGATGTTATTTCATCTGTATCATGTTTGGTTGAAATGAATATTGACTAACATTTATGTTTATGGAAATTTAATAAAGGTCATCAAATGTCATTCGGTGTAATGTGTTTCTTGAAGGGGACCTGGACAATGAAATGTTGTAACTGGAGATAAATGCAGGCATTTGCATTTAAAAGGTCATATCATAATAGTGTTAGGTTACTAGTCACTTTAGATCATGAATGACAAGTAACTAATAGTATTATGATTTTGGGGCAATGCCCACTTTTAGACTGTTTGCATTGGTTGTCTTTATCACATGGCTATTTGAATGTCTTTTTAAAGGGTGCATGTGTGTGTTTTACAAACTTTTCTGATGAAGTTCTTGTTGAAACATTGAAGAGAATGAAAATGCTAAGAAAAAGTGTTTGCGGATTCTTTTTAGCTATAGTTTCGCCTTGTAGTTTTTTTTAGTTTTCCAGTCATTTAGTATTTTTTGTTGGTATTACATTATGGTATTGTTTATTTATTGCATCATTCACTGGAACATAATGGACATTCTCCATTGTTACCAAAGTGAACACATCTGCACCTGTTCACAAATGTGTGCATGTTTATGTGTGTGTGTGTGTGTGTGTGTGTGTGTGTGTGTGTGTGTGTGTGTGTGTGTGTGTGTGTGTGTGTATGTGTCTATATCTGAGGAGTTTCTGTATATGTTTGAGCCACTGTGTCACTCTGCCTCTGCATGTGCATGTGTTCCA
The DNA here is from genome assembly GCF_019279795.1 of Protopterus annectens. NCBI lineage: Eukaryota > Metazoa > Chordata > Ceratodontiformes > Protopteridae > Protopterus > Protopterus annectens. Next base: position 898,608,465 of record NC_056745.1, read on the forward strand.
GGAGTGAGGCTCATAACACCTCTGGGTAGTCCATTATTTCCTTTTAAACCCTCCTTGTCAGGAGGTTATCATAAAAGATCATAGTTACATGTCATGGAAGCAATGATGGTCAAGTGGCTTTAGTTCATAACTTCAATGTTGTGGTGAGTTTCTCTGCAATGTGTTGTACTGTGCGAGCCAGCGCAGAGTTTTCTAACGATTTTGCCATTTTCAAAACTTTGGTGTGTCCATGGAGTTGTTTTATACATTTTAGGGAAGTGGGAGTTCAACCCCCATATCATTGTGCAGAGTGGTTTGCTTCCCTGCAAAAAGCTTCTTACATTTTTTGAATCACTTTTTTGGTCTTCATTTTTTGGAAAATGGTGAATAAAAAAGTTGTGCTTTGATTGCATGTTGGTAATCCCAGAAATGTGACAGCAGTTAGGAATGCGGTCTAAGGGGAATTCTTAGGTAGTATCCAAGAATAATTTTTTGAAAACTTAATGAAAATATGTCAATCCATTCTGATGATATAATCCTTTCTTGACATCATCCAAAACTAAAATATGTTAAAACCATTCTCATGATATAACCCTTTCTCGGCATCATCCAAAAAATAATCAAAAGCAAAAATGATTATTTGGCACAGACTTTTGATAATGGTTATGTCAAAAGTGATGTATGAAATTTTGGAAAAATAATGTTTGAATATTTGGAGCAAACTCTATCATTGTCTCCACAAAATGATTCCTTATTGCAATTCAGAAACATTCAATTGTGACTTTCAGAATTACGAAAGAAAAACAGGATGATAGCAAATGTTGACAATGGTTTCTTTAAAAGTTGTTTGCAGGTGTCAACTCTCCTGCACCTCCATACAACCCCACTGCTTGTATAAATATATATATATATATATATATATATATATATATATATATATATATATATATTAACTTCAAGAAAATCATGCCTCAGAGAAAAGGGAATACTCCAGGAAATAACAGTCTCAGACTTAATATACATAAGCCTTTATTTTTTGCACATTGAGTGACTCTTTTCTGGGACTCAGACTAATGAGTTTCAGAACTTAAGTGCTACTCTAGAAAACTTCTGTTGTTTAAGGATATTGAGCTATTTTACACACAATTAGCCTGGGCTGTACCTACAAATAGTAAGGAGTGATCATTTAACTACTCCAGTAAAGAAATGTAAAATAAAAATAAAAACGTAGGTCAAAAGCATCACTGTCCACTCAATAAGCACGACTTACTAAATTCTAAATCCTAGAAGGTTTTTCACATGGCTGCTATACCTCACTTATTAATGTCAGACCAGAATATCTTAGTGGTAATGGCATGCTGCCTTTTATTGCAATATCTTTTAAATGATAATATTTGTATTAGAGTAAGGGAAAATGACAAACATCAAATTGAATTTTATTTTTGGAAAGTTCTTCCAAGCCATACATAAAATGGATTATAAAGTTAATTTATATTGTGAAACAACATATACAAATTGGTGAAATTAGCAGCTATTTCCTTGTAATAAAATTCTACCTTTTCACAAAAGATAGAAAGTTGAAAATCTTTATAATAATATTATTATAATCTTCTTCTTCTCCTCATCCTCCACCTTATACTGGAGTTTTAGCAACGCAAATTTTAACTTTGGCTTATCTGTTTAACTTCATAGTATATCAATAGATTTTGTGTTTGACATATTACTGATTCATACTTCAATTTAAACCTCCTCAGGCTAAAACTGAATTTGGTCCTTTGTGATCAATGCTCTACCCAATTAAATATTAAAGAAAAAAAGAAAAAAATAGAAGCCTGATTGACAAAGAACATCTTTCATGAGGTGCATTGCTAATAGCAGGTAGCATCAAAAATCTATTTCTATATCATAACAAATTATCTTAAACCATGAAATTATGGATCTGAACTTGCACATAAATACTTTGATATTAGACTGCTGAAAGCATAGAAGCAAAGCATCTCTATAGGAAAGGACATATTTAGGAGATCACAGATAAATGTGAAGTAATATCACCCTGTCATCCTATAATATAATTAGATATTGCATATCACCCTGTCATCTTATAATATAATTAGATATTGCAAATTTCAGGTGAAATGTTAACAGCCCATTAGCTCAGTGGTTAAAGTTTCACTCTCACATCGTAATGTCTAGTGACAGTCTACACTCTTTCTCTGCTTGCTTGAGATTTCTGCAGGTACTTAATTTTCCACCGACCTGCCCAAAACATGCTTTTTGCATAAATATGAAAGAGATGGAGAGAGACAGAGGCCAGTAAACTTTATTTAGCTGACAAGTAAATACAATGAAAATTAAAATAGTAAGATATTTATTGCAAAAAATCTTAACTTGTCATTTGTAGAAATAGTCGCCTGCCTCAGGTGCAGTAAACAGTTTGGCTGAATTAAGCTTTGGCAAAATTGTGTGACATCATCATGATGTACAACAGAACACCAGACTCTTAATGCAAAACACATACTTAGGGGTAATTTTGCTGACATTTAATTAAGAGACAGCTCTAAAGTGTTAATTTTGAAGCTGGACCAATATGTTCTTAAAGAAACTGCTTTCCAGGACCAGATGGCCATTAAAAGGAGGAAATTTTTCAAGATTTCACTACAGTCATTTAAATGTTACAAAATTAAGGATCCCACTAAGAAGGTTGCAAATTTTGATTTTAATATAAACTATGTCAAAAAGCCTTATACCCTTGACAAACTCTATAAGTGTTACTATGTATCCAGACAGAGTAACAGCCTTTAAAATGATGTCTCATATACTTTTAAGTAGGACATAGTGGTTCCTTCTAAACTGGATACTGAATCAGAGTCAGCAAAAATTATTATTCTTTTAAATGATGTTGCAATATATAACCCTTTCTGAGAAGAGTAAATAAACAAAGTGAACTGACTGATTTTCCCATTGACTTCAGAGGTGCTGAAGTGAAGCACCGAAGAAGGGCACACTATTTACAATGGATTTAAGATAAATAAAAAGTTAAAAGATGCAAACTGATAGAAAATATAGCACTGATATAAATTACTATAGTCATAAATAACAGAGGTGGTAGAAGCAGAGATAAAAAAATTTACAAGTGAATAAGTACCTTTTGAGTTATAGATGTTAAAAATGAATATGGACAAATGCTAACTTTTATAGGAGTGTTTAGATAGCTGCCATCAGAGTGTTGTGAGTAAATTATTTTGAAGACTTTGACATATATTTTATTACTTAAGTTCCATCCAATTGATTATTAAGTCTAGTCACTTCTAAGTGATATAGAATTTAATAAACTTAAAAGCAATGTGAGAGATATTAAGATTTATAGATCAATGTTTGGGGGAATATATATAAAAATCATAAAATGCCAAGAAATAATATTTAGATTTGGTATAAGGTTTTCAATTCTGTGTTGTAAGTTGGCACATGTACATTCCAAAAACATGTGTAGCATGTCTGCATTATTGATTCTGCATGCATAACAAACACCAGGAATAGACGTATGATAGGTAAGTTTTGAAGCATTATGTAGTATCATACATTGAGGGCAATATATATTTTTGAAAAGTGTATACTTAATGCTTAGGTATCAAGATTGTCTTTATAGCCCATTGCAGACAAGTTGTTGGTCAAGCCGGAATCATATAAAATCAAAAAGAACTGAATTGTTAAATCTGAACTTTGCGACTAGGTTTGAGTAAGTTATATGATTTTCTTTTCTTTTCTTTGGTTTTACATTTGTTTACAGAGAAAGTCTGACTGGGCCATTGGCCCATTTTCAGCAGAGACCTGGGGAGAAAAGCTCCACAGCTTAATAAACATTACAAAAATTGACCCTCTTCAAAAGGAACCTTGACGATTGGATGGGAGAAAGGCAATTCACTCCAGGGATCACATCAGTCACCCTGCTAGACAGGGGTCCAGGGAAGTAAATAGTGTGGGAAGAAATAGCTAGAGAATTCTTATGGCTAGGCTTGTATAGGTCTTAGGGCTGATATGCTAGTACCAACCTATGAACCTATAAAATACAAAAAAATACCACAGTTAATATAACAAGAAATATAACAAGAATATAACACTAAATATTACAAGAAATATTTAACTTTAAACTAATAAACACAAAGCAAATTTGTGTTGGTAAAAACAGTGAGATATAGTAATGTATTAGACAGAGGAGGTGAAAATACAATAAAATATATGCAATGGGAAAATTAGTAGAATGTTATGGGTAGGAAAGGGTGGAAACAGATTAAGTTAAAGTATATAAAAATAAATAATATGAATGGGCAATGGGAAGATAGAGGATGAATATGAAGAAATAGGTTTTGATGGCCATGAGAGATACGATCAAGTTTTGATAAAAGAAGACTTTTGGCTTAAGTTGTTTGTTAAATTCAAACTGAACAGATAAAATATTATACATTTGGTACACAGTAGGCAAGTATACTTTTGGTAGGCCAAGACATGTTCTTAATAGGTCTGTGAAGATAATGTCATGAGAGAAGAAATCTAAAACTAGCTTGTTATTAAGTAGTGGGAAAATGAATAGAACAATTATTTTCTTGGTATGTTAAACTTTCTATGAGTTGTTTGAAAGAAGGTAAATTAATTTTCAATAGATAAAATTTCATGTTTTATGAAATAATAAAATGAGCTGGGTAACACTACTATATATTTTGAGAAGTTTATATTTTAATTAAAGAATAGAATGACTAATGGATTGCAATCATAAGAATTAATGAATTTAGACTAAATATATAATGTAGCTAACTCAGTATCCAGAATTCATATTTCAGGTTAAAATTAATTGATTTTAACACCCTGGATGCATTTATCATTAAATAGGACAGGCACAAATCCAATAGGCTCAACCCCCATTTTTAGCAGTAATGAATTTATGCTATGAAATTCTGACAGTTTGTGATAATCAAATACATTTGGATAAAGATGTGATAATATTTTTAAGCACATTAATAGAGATTTTCTGTATGGTATTTAAACAAAACAAAAAGGGAGATTTGGAAAATGTTCATTTGAAGTATTACTACTTTGATTAAGAATGACAAATGCATTCAGTTCTATAATTTAATATCAGAATATATGTCAGGCCGTATTTTTAAGTTATTATTTTGACAATTTTAGGTACAGTTTTGGAAACATTTAACAGCATGAACATTTAAAAGACTGTGTATTATTCTGTCCCTTAGTCCAGTTGGACTTTTGAAGATTAAGTTTGTAATTAGAATTTAATCAATGATTTTTCAGGATGTCAGAGTTTGGACATGTTGAATAAATATTTTTTTTCATCTGCAAAAGTGGTAAAGGAAAGTTTAAAATTATTAAAATTAAGTTTGGCATTAAATAAGTAATTCTTTGGGGGAAAAGATAAGAATTTAATATAAAAGCCTTGATTGGGAAGATGAAATAACAATGGTCATATCTTTCTTTTCTAATCTTTTAGAAAACATATCGGCATTTAACTTATTGCCAACATTTATAAGACTGATAGGTCTACAGTTTGAAATTTCAGATGTCTGTTTTGTTTTTAGGAATTAGAATAGTTCTTGAAGTATTAAGGTATAGGTCTGATATTCCTTTTGATTCAATATCAAAACTATAGTTAAAAACATGGTGGAATTCTAATTCCCTTTTTCTTTGATGTAATTTATTTATTTATTCCTTGCAATAAGATGTTTTGCTTGTTAAAAGACCTCTTAGTTGTGCTGCTCAAAGCTGCCTATTGAATGTCCACATGATCATGTTTATTTATATTTCCATAGAACTCAATAAGGTATTTATGTCAATTTTAACTGGTTCAGTTTCTAATAGTTTGGAATTAAGGGTCCAGTTATTCAAGGAGTGTTTGGAATTTAAATTAAATATTTCAGTGTGTTGTAGCTGAATTTTGGAATAGTCAGAAAAATTACAAGGTTCAGTGATTAAATAGGTTCATAGGTTCATAGGTGTGTATTAGGCTAATGGCCCTGGAGCCTTTACAAGCCTAGCCCATAGGATTACCCTTGCATCGTGCCACCCAACCTTAGTTTCCAGTACCTCTGTCGAGTAGAGCCACTGGAGTGATCCCTTGGGTGAATTTTCTATTTCCCATCAACTCATCAACAGTTCTCTTGAAGAGGACCAGTGAGGTGCTCTGTTTGACATGTATGGGAAGTCTATTGCATACCATGGGCAGTCTCTGGGTTATGAACCTGTCCTTCCAGCACATTCTGTTGATTGTGGTAATGAGGTCGAGGTCTCTGGAGCATGTGGTGTGGAGGGATTGGAATTTCTTTAGATGTAACATTTCTAACAGAGCTGGGTCAGACATGGCTTTGTAAGTCAAGCAGAGATCACCTCTAAGTAGGCGATATGAGACAGAGAATCGTTGGATTTTTTTGTCTGTCTATATATGACAAGTGTTTATGGCCTAGGATCCTCTTTGTGAGGTACTTTTGCGGCCTCTCCAGTTGTTGCAAGTGTTAAGTGAGGTACATACCAAATGGGGTATTGTATTTGATGACTGGCCTAATGAGGGAAGAGTAGAGAGAGACAATGACCTGTTTCTTCCTGGATGCAAAACCCTTAGTAATGAGATGTGCCACATAGAAGGACTTTCTGACCACAGTGGCAGTGTGGTTGTCAAAAGAGAGGTTGCTGTCAACCTGTGTTCCCAGATCTCTTATAATGCCTTCTGTGTTCAGTGGACTACCATCGATGTAGTACTTCATGGGAAGTGGGTTTTCCCCAAAGGGGATGATGAGACATTTTTTGGCATTGAGCTTAAGGCCATGGTTCTGATACCAGTTGTTGGTCTCAGTGAGGCCTTTCTGTAGGATGTCAACATCACTTGGGGAATTAATAATCGCTTCCAACTTGCAATTGTCTGCAAACTTTGTCAGCCACAGTCCCTTCATGTTGGCTTGGACTTCTGCGAAGTAGATACCAAACAGGAGAAGACCCAGGACTGATCCCTGTGGGACTCCACTTGTGACTGGTCGGCAGTCTGACTTGGAGTCAGCTACTTTCACACTGTGGGTTCTATCTGTGAGCCAATTTGCAACCCACCTAGTGATATAGGGGTTGATGCCTAGCTTAGTGAGATTTTCTATGATTCCTGAGTGGGGAATGTTATCAAATGCCTTGGCCAGATCAAGGTAGGCAGTATGAACCACCTTGCCTTCATCCAGAGCTCTGGTGACTGACTCAAAGAAGTCGACCATGTTGAGCAGGCATGATCTACCCTTCACAAAACCAAACTGTGTGGGATACAGAGTTTAGAGATTCCTTATATCCTTGTTTATTAGGTCCATGATGATGCATTCCATAGCTTTGCATATCAGAATTGTCAACCTAATGGAGTGAAAGTTCCCAGGGTCTGTAGTTTCTCCTCCTTTATGCAGAGAGATGACTATAGCAGTGCAGCATTTGGTAAGGACAAAGCCTGAGGTGAGACTGCGATTGAACAGGGCACACAGGTGACATGCCATTTCACACTGAAGTTCATGTATAACACAGCCAGGGATATTGTCAGGTCGCATAGAAGCTGTATTCTTAGCCTTGGACAGTGCTGTTTTAACCTGTGCAGCAGTGATACTGGGTGCCTGGCAATCTAATGGTATTGTGATTGATCCTTTGTGGGGGAGGGGTAAAGTTGGCACTAAATCTGCCGGCCAGTATATTGGCAACATCTGTTGGCTCGGTATAGGAGGTACCATTGTGCAGTAGCTCAGATCAAATTTGGGTATTGCCGTGGAGGGTTTTTACATAACTATATAAGACCTTGTGGTTGTCTTTACTATCTGCTGCAATTCTGTTTTCATAGCTAGCTTTAGAGGATTTGATGAGGGATCTCAACTTTTTGTTGAGACTGATAAGGCGTTTTTCCAGTCTTGGGACTTCACCTTATGCCACATCAGTTTCTTCCTTCTGTTGTAGAGTTTGTTTATGTCTGGGGACCACCAGATTGGTTTCTTATTTTTTTGGAGGAGAGTGTCTTGGTTTGATTGGGTATGGTGAGATCCATGCATTTGTGTACGTGTTCATACAGTGCATTGGTGTATGATTTGGCAGTCATGCAACTGATCTCCATTTGCATGGGTGCCATGAAGTTAGCCACCTCTGATCTTAGGAGCCCAAAGTTAGCTTTGGAGAAGTTTTTCATGGTGGTTACTTTTGCATGGGGGGGAGGGGTGGGAGGGATGTTGATTTTCAAGGAGATTAGTTTATGGTCAGATATAACCAGGAAGGATTTGACTATTGGTGTACAGCAACGGTCACCCATGTTAGTAATGACCAGGTCAAGGATGTTGCTACCTCAAGTGGGGGTAAGAGCGAGCTGGTCCAGGACATTGGAATTAATGAATTCCAGGAAACGTTGGCACGTGTATTGGTACATGAGTAATTTTCCCAGTTAATGGAGGGGTAGTTGATGCCGCCCAGTATGAGATTGTTAGGTTGGACCCTAATATTCTCCAGGGTGCTTAGGAATGTGGAGTGAGTGAGTGTCTTGGGGCATGGTTGGGGACCTATAACAGGCTATGACCTGAATCGCTGTCTTACCCAATGTTAGCTGCACCTGATGTGTTATGTTGGGCTACCAGTCTGGAGGTGTGGACATCCTTTATGAATATGGAAACACCACCACCTGTGGAGCTTCAGTCCAAGTTCTGGGGCCGAAAGTTGTGGAATGAGTTATAGCCTGGTAGTGCAGGGGTGCTTTTGGCTGCCTTGAACCAGGTCTCTGTTACAGCACAAATGTCAATGTTCTCCATTTTAAGGAGTGCTTTGAGCAGGTACATTTTGAGATTTAGACTTCTAGCATTGAGCAGCATGACCCTCAGATTGCATTTGTTTGTAGTTGTTACGGTGGTAATTTGGTTTTTGGAACACCACCTAAAAAGGCACTATAGGGATGGCAAGAGCCTTGGCCAGTATCTGGAAGCCCAGGGTTGACAGATGCAGGCCATCTCTGGCAAAGCATTGAGGTCTGTCAATCATGTCATCGTAGGCAGACAGATACTGGATCCCTTTAGAATTACACCAGAAACTTAGCCAATTGTTGAAATCAGTCATTTTCTGCTTGTAATTTGGTATCATTCTGGGTGAAGATAGGATGCTGCTCAGGGCTAGGGTCATACCTGCCTGGGCTACATAATCTAAGAGCTCCTCCATGTCTCTTTTCATGTAGTCCAGGGAGGTACATCTCAGGTTGTTCACACCCACATGTACAATGACAGAGTCATATTTGTACCTGTTGTTAAGGGACCTGAGTGCATGCATTATATGGCAGATCTTGGCACCTGACAGGCAGCTGACTGTTACTTTCTCCTTATTCAACCTAGTGAGTGAGACATTAGTGTGCCTTACTATTGAGTCACCTATGAGTAGAGTGCTGAGCATGCTGTTTTGCTTTAGGGGCTTTGGTTGAGTGGCACACTGTTTAGGAGAGTTATGTGTCTCGTGATTAGTGTTGTGTTATGGTGGTTGAGTACATTCTGCCTTGGAGGTCTCTGCTGTTTGAATAGATTTTTATTGAGACCCTCCACAAAGGTAGGTGTATGGTTTGTGTTTTTATGTGAAGGCAGGGCTGGTGTGTGTTCTGGAGGGCTATGTGTTCCATGTGGTGTGGTGCAAGTGCTGACCTTCTCCTCTTGACCAGCTATTCCAGTCTAGGCTGGAGAGTGTGTGGCTTCCAATTTGGATATATAAGTGCATCTCTCTCAAGTCTGAGTGTTGGGAGGTAAGAGGAGAGGGTTGCCGGTGTACATGAGGCAGTTGCTACATTGCTTCAAGTTGCCCAAGTTCACCAGGTTAATAGGAGAAAGCACAGGGAACTGACCTTTAGACATGCCTGGAGGTGTGGGCATTAATAATAAGTATTAGAGCTGTTGCTAATTTCAATCAGAAATAAATATAGACCAGGATTTATAATATGGTGAAAATAGGTATATTGGTTTCCATGAGAAGAATGGCAAATAATAGAGTCATAGAGATTGTATTCCACTCCTAGGACTGAAACTGTTAAGATGTTGTTGTTTTGAGCATTATCAGTATGGAACCTATCACATGTAGAATCGTTGGCCTTGTTCTAGTCATCTCCAAAGACTGACTAGTGTTTTTTAAACTTAGAGATTTGATTAAGTAGTTTTAAAATAAACTCCCTTTGTTTCAAACAAGAAGCATGAATATGACATAATAAAAGTGGTTCCTCCAAAGAGATTAATTTACATATAATGTAATACCATTTTTATTAGGATCAAAACTAGATCACAATTCATATAACAAGCAAGAATAAAGAAATTCCCCCAATGAATTAACTGAGCTGAATACCAAAAACCAAATGTAACAATACAAAAAGTACTGGCTCAAGACAAATAGCAGGGAATGATTAAAACCAACACTTTAATAACAAAAAATAAATAAAACAACAGACAGTAAGAGATTTTACATCATAAGGTGCTTCATCAAACCGTACTAAATAAAAACAACTAAAATACGTTTAAAGGAAACAAATAATCATTTCAACCAATAACAGGCAATTCATAATTAAGCATGGCAAATCAAAAAGCATTGTAATTAAGCATATTACCTGATCAAATCTCTTGGCTTCAAACCAGGCATTTTGTCAATGAACTCTAATGATCCAGTGTTCACCTTGTGTTATGGTCACCTTGGATGTGGAGTCACTTTTTATGGTGATTCCCAATTGGAAGGGATAGAAATGACAAGATATTTTCTTAAAATGCACAATAATTATGCTATCAGACATATTGATTTGATTTGTCTGTTTCCAGAGGTAGTTCTGGAGAATAATGTTTTTTTATATTCGAGGATGTTCATTACATACAGAGGGATGGCATAGCTATGGGCACATCTTGTGCCAATAGTTATGCCAACATGGTTTTAGCTTACTGGGAACAGGAATTTTTGTTGAAAGGCAATGATTTTGTGACCTATGTCACTTTTTACAGGCGATTTGTAGATGACATCTATTTGCTATGTAGGGGCAGTAAAAAGCAGTTGGATTCATTTATTTTATAGCTACACACCAAAACCTTTTTTTCTTAATTCACCAGCCACTACTCTAGGGGCAAGATAATTCTCCTGGATGTATTTGTATCTAAAGATGAGAATGGATTAGTCACCGCAGGTATTTATAGGAAACCCTGTAGGAAGAATGTGGTTCTGCAACATAACAGCATGCGCCCATCCCATATATACAAGAACATCCTTAAGGGACAGAGCATGCAGGCTGCAAGATTAAATAACTCGCAAGAATGTTTTTTTCAATGATTTGACACTATTGAGGAATGGTTTCATTAGTAGAAGTTATATTTGTAACGTTGATGATATGTTCGATGAAGTACTGCATTTGACATTAGATAGGACCAGCCCATACTTTTCTGCAGTCAGTGTCAATACCCAGGTTCATACCACAGCCACAGGTAGAGCCAGTAGCTCTGTTCCCTTAACTTTTACATATGCTAGTGACATAGGGACTATATGTGATGTCATTAAATCCAACTGGCATATTTTGGTAATTGACAACCGGATTAAAGACTTAGTTGGTGAGAGACCTTGCATTAGATATAAAAATAAGAAGTCCTTCAAACGGCAGTTGTGTTATAAGACTAACTCTTCATTCTCCGTTGAACGCCCCATTATTTGTGGCAAATGCTGCTGGAATAGATGCAGCATCTGTGCATATATTGCTATAACTAATGTATTTATTTGCCCAATTTCTAGAGTTACCTTTACTTTTAATGTTGTTAATAATTGTTAGACTCTGAGCATAGTTTATTTGGCTGTGTGCAAATCATGCACTCGCTTTTATGTGGGCAAGGCTAATCACCTATTTTTTGAAAGAATAAGAGAACACTTGTATTACATCCATAACGGCGATACCAGGAATTCCTTAGCTAAACATGTCATTGAGTCCAACCCTTCACATATTTTTAATTTTATGGCCATTGAAAATGTTGTTTTACGTTCATGTATGGGAGAATTTAAAATTATACTGAGAATAAGGAACTACACTGGATTATTAAACTTCAAGCTGACAAAATGCCTGACTTGAATGGTAAAGTTTCTTTAAAGCCAGCCTTGAAGTCAAGGAATTTGTTCAGGTGGTGTGCTTAATTATTAATGCTTTTTGAATTGCCATGCTTAATTATGAATTGCCTGGTATTGGTTGAAATTATCCTTTGTTTTCTTTAAATGTATTTTAGCTGTTCTGATTTAGTATGGTCTAATGAAGCACCTTATGGTGTGAAAGTGCTTACCCTCTGTTGTTTTATTTTTTATTTTTTTTTTATTAAAGTGTTGGTTTTATTCATTCTCTGTCATGTGTCTTGACCTGTTACTTTTTTGCACTGTTACATTAAAATAATGTTTAATTAGGATTGTTATCCCCTGCATGCTTATTGCTGAGTCCTGTTGATTCAGAAGATTGTATCTAGTTTTGTTTATAATAATCCAGTAAACACTTTTAGACATGAGTTTCTTGTGAGAAAGCAATATTAGCCCTTACTTTGTAAAATGGATGAAGGAAGAGTTTTTCATTTAAATTGTGTGTGGTTTTCAAGTTCCAGCAGTCAATAATATGCCCCATATATTTTAAAAGTAGAAAATAGTTATATTTAAATTTGAAGAACACTAGTGAGTAAAGGTAAAATAAGAAACACCAGAAAGCTGAGATAGAAATATGGTATGAAAAACAAAAAAGAAAACATATACATTGCCACATCAATTAAATGAAGAGAACCCATCTAATGGAGCATAAAAGCTTTGATATAAGATCAGAGACAGTGATAGAGGTCATGTACAGTGCACTGACAACAACTGCTACCCCCCCCCCATCCTATCCCACAAAACTTACGAGGACAGTACTTTTAATTAAGATTGTGGATACTAAACAAGGAATAAATCATAAACATGAAAGGTAGAATTATGAGCCTAAAATTAACTATGTATGCACAAGTCATATGAAAATGTAAAGCATCTGACATTCTAAAGATGTCCATCACAACAAAATAAGCTAACATCATCATATAACTAGCTATGCAGACTAGGCCAAACGGAGAGATGATAAATCAGCAAGCAAAAGGACAGTAGCATTGCTGGAACTGAATTCATCTTCAAGTCTTGGTGAGTACCTTCATGTGGTGGACCCTGTTTTTCACAAAATCTCACCAAGACAACACTGATATATAGAATGTATTTTATATAGCATATATCATGGACAGAAGTAGCTTTAAAAAAGATACGTTGGTGAACAATACCCAGGACAAAAAAAGTGCCCAATCATGGTAGGTGCATTGGTACCAGGAGTGGAAAAAAATGACAGGGTAGAATCCTCGAGACATGAAAACATTCCTACAATGGGGCTAGCCCAGGCCTAAGGGAGGATGCCTCTGCATTATAAAAGGAAGTAGTAGTCCACAAAAAGCACAAAAATTGATAGACCAAAAAAGAGACATAAAGACAATAGACTGGACTACTGAGAAGAAGAAAACAATGATGTATTGTTACTATTATGTAAGAAGCCCAGAGTTTCCAGACAGACTATGTACAAAAAAATTAAGAGAGAAATTAGAGGGAAGAAAAATACTTGCACAAGAAAAACTGCCAGAAGCTTCAAATAAAAAGCTGTGTTCATTAATATAACACATTTATGAAAAACATTAGATAGACCAATGGGCTGTTTGGAAAAAGAAGTGACTGAGGAAGTGTAAAAATATAACAAACAAAATCTTGAGATTTGTAAAATATATAAAAAGAAATATGAACATGGGAAGGAAAGCGAGATCTGAGAAGGTGCAATATTTATGCAAAGAATAAACCAAATTAATCAATACCAAACAAGCAGCCCCAAAGATATTCAAAGAGAAATAAAGGCAAAGGCATCCAGATATGGAAAATTCCACGATACAAAAATAAGATCAAAAAGAGAAAATGTAGAACAGAAGATTAGTAAAACAGAAGTAAAAAAAAATAGAAGTTGAAGTTATTGAATACTTGCAAAGTGAAGGATTTAGTATAGAAAGTCTAAGACAGGTTATATCACAGTATGATGGAATGAGTACCCAAGTGAGGAGAAACAGGAAGAGCAGGAGACATTTGAAGGAGAAATATGGACATGGGAAAGAGAAAGAGATTTAATATGATGCAATATTAATGCAAAGGAGAAAGCAAAACAAATCAATACAAAAAGAACAGCACCAAAGATATTTGAAGAGAGTTACAGGCAAAGGCATTCAAGTATGGAAAATTTTGCAATGCAAAAATATAAGAAAACAAGGAGGAAAAGTAGAAAAAAGGATTAATAATGGAGAAGTTAAAGAAATAGAAAGTGAGGTTATGAAGTAGCTGTGAAGTGAAGGATTTAGCATAGGAAATCTAACTTTAATAACATCACAGCAGGATAGAGTAATAGATCCCCAAATTAAGGAGAAACCAGTGGGGTGGGAAACATCTGATCAGTTGCCATATGAAGATACTTTGGAGCCTTCCATAGAAAACCAGTACAAAAGTGCAGTTGGAATTGCATAGCAAGGGACATAACAAAGATGCTAAATGGATAGAAGTAAACGGAAGAATAAGAAGTTCAAATGTACAGGATATGAAATGAGATGAAGTAACAGCCAGAGAGACTGAAACGAAGTTAAGAAAAGCCTCTAATTGGAAAACCTCTAGCCCACATGTAGAACCTAACTTCTAGCTAAAAGTATTAACATCTTTACATGAAGATTTAGCCATGAGTAAAAACTATTTAAATCCATACCCCAAACAGACACCAGCCTGATTAACAACAGGAAAAGCAATACACCTACTTAAAAGTGAATATGCAAGCTACCCTAAAAATTATAGACCAATAACCTGCTTTCCAACAGCATATAAACTGTACACTGGTATTGATGCTGACAGAGTTTATAGTTGTTTAGAAGAAAACTCAATCATGGCGATAGAACAAAAGGGTAACAAAAGAAAGTCAAATGGAACAAAGTATCATCTATCATTAAATAAAGTCACAACAGAGAACTGTAAAAAGGGGAAGAATCTAAGTATGGCATGGATAGACTACAAAAAAGCATTTGACAGTATCCCACATTCATGTATAAAAGATTGCTTAAAAATGTATAAGATATACCCTGCACTGATCGATTACATTACAGTAACCATGAAACAGTGGCAAACCACTTTCCAGTTAAGCCATGATAAAGGACACATTATTATTCCAGGGATAAATATTCAAAGGGGGATATTCCAGGGTGAGTCTCTGTCACCAGTGTTCTTTTGTCTTGCCCTTAAATCATTAAGCTGTCTACTTAACAGATTAGGTCATGGCTACAATTTTCCTCCGAGCAAACATCAAAGTGTAAAGACTTTTCATCTTCTTTTTGTCGATGATTTAAAACTGTATAGCTCTTCAGATGAGGAACTGAAAGCACACCTGCAAGTGGTCAAAACTTTTTCAGATGATATAAGAATGTCACTTGGTCTTGATAAATGTGCAAACATAATCTTTAAAGCAGGAAATCTGCAGCACCAAGAAAACATCAGTTTGGGACAGGAATGTGATATGAAAGAACCTGAGCAAGAAGGAGTGTATAAATATTTGGGAATTGATGAAGGATCAACAATAATGCATGAAAAAATGTGAATAAAACTTAGTAAGTAATATTTTATAAGGCTAACATTAATACTAAAAACAGAGTTGACATCTCATCTAGGAACAAAGTCCAAACTATAAATGAGTTTGCTCTTCCTGTCCTAACTTAAAGTGTTGGAGTAATTCACTAACCCCAAAAGATATTAGATGGGTTGTATAGGAAAACAAGAAGGATGCCTCATGCTCATCAAATGATTTATAAAAATCAGTGTATACCAAGACTATATATTCCCTGTTCTGAAGGAGGTACTGGCCTCCTCGAAACTGATTACATGTACAGATCTGCAATCGTGGGACTGCATATATATCTGCTGACAAGACTCAAATGTAGTGATTTTTTAAACATGAGGAGAGTAAGTCTAAGATGACTTCCCTGCTTACTTTAGCAGAAGTATATTGGTGTCAAGTGGGAATGGAAATCAAACTAGAAGTAGATAAAAATCAGGCAGCAACTGAATATGCTAAAAGCAAAAGAAAGAATATAAGGTGAAGTATCAGATGAGAAGGCATGAAATGTGGAACATGCATAAATATAGTTGCAAGTATAGAAATCTCTTGGAAAAACCTGATGTTAATCAAGATCAAGCACTGGAATGTTTAAGGAGAGGTATATTTAAACCAAAAGACAAAAGGTTAATATGGGTGGCCCAATATAGTGGACTATGTACATCTTGGTTTACAAAGTCCATTGAATATTTGGGAGAAACAGACAAATATAGATTTTATAAAACAGAATGGGAAACAGCCACGCAGCTTGTTGCTGGTTGTGATATACTAATGGTAGAAGGACTGTATACTAAAAGGCAAAATAATGTGGCAATACTGTTGCATTGGTGATTGTGTAAACATTATTATATTGATGTAGCTGGAAAACACTGGAAACATAAGCCACAAAGCATTAGAGAAAATGATGAAGGTTATTATCACATGGGATCACCCATTACCAACAGTTCAAAAAATAGATGTGAGAACTAGATATAGTAGTCCATGAAAAGAAGACAAAAGTAGCATTGATCATTGAAATTGCTACACCTACTGACTACAGTGTTTTACTTACAGAGAGACACAAAGTCATCAAATACCAGGATTTGCAGGAGAAACTAGGGCAATATGGAAAAAGGATACCCAGACAGTTCCAATAGTAGTAGGAGCAATGGGTCTTATAAAAAAGAATTTGCAATCATCCTTAGATATGCTACTGATACATGTAACTCCATATTAATTGCAGAAAGAGTCATTACTGGGCACATTGTGGGTGCTGTGAAGAGCATTTCTGGCTAACCTCAATAACTGAAACAATACTACTTTTGTGAACTTAAATCACACTTTGATTTAGGAATGGGGTCCACTCCCGTCATGCTAATAGAAATCCAAAAGATTTGGAGAAATTAAAAATAAGAGAAAACATAAATCTGAATGTTGACAAGAATCAGTAAAGTCAATAATGTTATTTTTCCATGCTAGGCATTTGAATGCATAGAAGGTATTTTACAGTCAAGCAGATAGCATCAGTGTTCAGCTGAAGTAAGTAATGAGATACCATTTTGTCTGTAAACTAGATAATAGTTAATGCATATTTCCTATTAATGTCATTGAGCTTCAAAATGAAGTTTGTTAGATGCAGGATCACACACACTTTGTTTATAGCTTTAAGGTGAAAATATGTCTATCTAAGATCATGAGAAAATGTAACTCCACTTTTGTAGGTAAATGGGAAAAAATTCCACTACCAAAAATAGAAAGAAAATGTTCAGTTTTAATTTAGTTCCCCAGGCATGTGTAAGTGATGCAGAATGCTACTACAGCTCCTCAAGATGTATAATGTGAGTAGGTACAATACGGATGTGGGAATGCATGCACTAGGCGTGAGTTATAAGTAAGCAAGTCGGAAGTAAAATAATACTTTTCATTGATGGGTCAAATAAAAAAAAAAAACTATTTCTTATGAATATCAAAAGGCCAGGTTATTTAAATAAAATCCAAAATTCACAGGTAAATGTTTTAAATATTTACTCTGTATATTTGCAACTAGCTATAAAGAGTAAACCCAATAATGACATGGTAAATCAGTATGTTATGTTACAGCAAGTTATTGTTACAGGGAAGAAACAATATTCCTGGCACAGATGAAACAAGTTCATCTAATGAAAGTTAAACTACATTTAAGAAAAAGAGGTGATTAAGCTGGGCTCAAGCAAGTGTAAAATCAAAAAGATTTTCAAATAGAAGCTTGTCTTCATCCTGAGAAGAGACTTAGCACTTGCTGCCACTGACAGTGAACAAAAGCTTAGTAGACTACAATATCAAAAATGTGGTATTGTTTTTAATAAGGTGTGCATAAAATGGCACATTTATTTATTTATTTATTTACATTTGTTGACTGGGGAGTCCGACTGGACACAGGTCCGCTTTCAGCAGTTGCCCGGGGAGAAAAGCTCCACATTAAGTATTAATACATTATACAGTTAAAAAACATAGCATTTAAAATATAGACATTAGTCCAGCTGAGGAGGATGTAAGACAAGAATAAAACATAGAGGTAAAACAGCTGTAGAACATAGTACAATTTTAAAACATGGCGACATATACTAAACATGGTTACAAACGTAGTTGAGATTCATCAGTGAACAATTGATACAATCTGTTTTTGAGGCACATAGCCATTAGCAGTTGTTGCTGCAAGAAGTTAATACTATGTGGTAGGTAGCTGGGAACATGAGTAGCCAAGCTTGCTAAGAGTACGTTGTTGATAGGGGGCCGAGAGAGGTAGTGGGTGGGTGGAGTGGATGGTATTAGAGGGGGGGTTGCAAGGGCATATCTGGCAAGTTTTTAAGTGTGAATTTTAATAAGGATTTCAAGTGGGTGCAAGAAGTTACAGAGTTAATTGAGGATGGGAGGGAGTTCCAGAGTTTGGCTATAGTGGAGGAGAATAATGCTTCTCCAGCAGTTATTGGCTCTTGTGACCTGTAGGAGGTTTTTGTGGCACATGTTTCTGATGATCTGTTTTGTATGGAAGAGGTAAAGCTTGTGATAAAGATATGCTGTTACCTTTCCATAGAAAGTGTTTGTTTGCTTTTCCTGAGAATAAAGCTGTAATTACATCTTGGTAATTAATTAGTTTGACATATATTACCTGAGAGTTTGTTTGCTGGGATCTTCTTAGCATTTGATGTGCTCTTTCAATCACCATATTTATAGCTAGTGCGTTATTTCCAAGCAAAGAAATTAGGTTCTTTTGGATTACTTTTATGACATTGGTTTGTTCCACTTCATCTGAGATGACTCACATTAATAGGTTGTTCCTTCTACTTCATGCCTCAAGATCAAACAATTCTTTATTAATAGAGGAAATGTCCTTAGAAAAGTTGTCTTGAGAATTCAATAAACTCCATGTAGACTTAGGGAAAGCCTACCTGGAGTTCATGTGTTTGCGCAATGAGCATTAGTGCTATTTACACATGAATGCCGCGCATCGCACTTACACGAACACAAGCAAGGTCTCATGGCCGGCAACAGTGTTGCTAGCCAGGAGACCATGTAAAGCAGCATGAATGCATATAGAACATGCAGACATGTTTACCTATGGGCAAACTTGCTCTGCAAAATTGTGTGGACACCCACAATGATCACCAGGGCTAACATTACTGCAATGACAGCAGTAGTAATACATTAAAGAAAAGTGTACTCAGTGTAGTGTACACTACAACATGTATTTGGCATACTGAAATAAAGGATTTGTGGTGATCATCAAGGGAATATAGAATGCATTATAAATACACTAGTCTGGGGAAGTGTGTGTAATTGGAAAAGGCCACAGACATTAAGTTTAGGAATGAAGAAAGAGGAAGAGGACATGTGATACATACATGCTAATATATACAACATAAGGGTATGTCAAGGTATACATACTCCAAAGACAAGTCAGTAACATAACATTAAGCACATATGTATATAGCACAGAATGTACTGCTGTTTGTACCTCTTGTGTATTTTATTTATATCATCATACATCATATTATATTTTATGTGACTGTCACACAGGGTTACATATCAACTGAGATGACTGGTTCTGATATTAACATCCTAACATGATCACTAGAGAACATTTATCAAGGACAGCATATATAATAGGAGCATGTACATATTGTCAAGTTGAGTACTGCAAAATGAGTTGCTTGAATATGACTGAAATGTCAACATAGATCTCAACCAATCAGGGACATGGCAACAGGCCCATGGACAACATTAGACAGAAGCAGCAAAAATCATGGACAATTTTAAATTAATGCCATCATTACTCTGTGATATTGACATAAAATATGTGATTGTAAGGTATTATACATGTTCTGCAGGAACTTGTACAACTGTTGTGATTTCTCAGTAATCGATGGGGGAAATTCAATGCACCTTCCTCACAAATGACATATAAGCCACAATCCACACCTTCAATGTAAGAGTTGTCAGTGAGCTGTGTATTTACTGGGTGCATCACAGGAAGACTTATCACACATGCATACTGTAGAACATCTTGAAGGACAGTCTGCACTTTCAATTCCTAATGGTTATGCATCACAAATAATACTTAGATATGGCTGACATGGTGTGTGGGAGTTCACTATGCCAAAATGATACACTTGAGTAAAGCATTCCTGGGTGACACTTAAAAGCACCACACTAGTATGAGTGGATTCCCCACACACAGCAGTGTATTGCATGCATATGACACATGTAATAACAATGGATATTGTCTGCAGTATCTGCAACTAATGTGTGAATTCAGACATGATCCATCATAATGAATGGCATAGCACTATGTGAGACTCATGGCAATGCATCAGTTATGCTCATGTGAACAGAATCTCCATCACTGCAAAGTCTAGCTTCAATGAACGTTGAAGGTGTCACAGTGATATTGTTCACATGCCAATCAATACACACAGCATACTTTTTATCCGCATACGTAAAACCCAAGACATTAGTCACATGATCACTGTCACACTGATGTTGTCATGGAAAATTCTATACTATCAAGAAATCCTAACATGCATGCATATGTGTTTATGCAATACAAATATATTTTTACTTCTACGTTAACTAACCTTTTTAAAAATCCAAATAGAACTGAGAATTCTTCAAACTAATCCATGCAATAGCCATATATTGCACATATGTTTTTTAAAAATAATACAGATTAAGTCAATAACATGGCATTTATGCCAATTTTGTTGAAATTATTATTTAATATATTGTTTTTAATATTTTTGTATGTATTTGTTACTTGTGGGATCTGAATCCACAATATCTGAACACACTATTACAACTGACTCCTACAATTAGCTTGAACTACACAATGAAGTATGCAGGCTTGATTTGACAGTTAAAATATGCATGCTTAATTTGCTAATAATGTATGGAAGAGGAATACTTTTAGTAAAATAATTATTAATTTGTGCTGCATAAATACGCCTTGCTTCCCTCAGTCTTTCTAAGTGTTCAGCATGGGTCTCCCTGTTCACTGAAATCTCTTGGGCAACTGTAGAATAAAGAGGAGAGAAAAAGAGAAGAGCATTATAGCAGTCTTGGCTACCTCCAGCTTTGTATATAATTTAAAGTATCTTTATCTGTATACCTACACAACTGTGGGATGTCAGCAGTCCTAAACTCATCCAGCCACTGGTTGAGTTGTTCCTGCTTATGCCATTTAAGGTCATTGTAATGATGCCTGCATTGCTGTCCAGTACATGGAATGCCACTTGCACTGGAGACAGCCTTGACTAGACTATTCCAAGTCTCCAATTTATATTGAGACCCAGTATAGTCCCCCTGTAAAACCTATGGCTGTGATACTTTACAAGGAGTACAGTGCATATTCTTGATTCCTCTACACACCATCTTTGAGCTCGAAATTGGGCATCTTCCTTCCTAGCTCCTGCCATGTCTACACAGGTCATCTAGCAAGCGTTAAAGTATTTTCCCTCCAATTCATGATATCATGTTTGATGGCTAGTGCAGAAACCTGCACGACCGTGCCAACCACATATGTGTGATGTTAAGCGGGGAGTACAAATGCCATATAGAGAAGAAGGCAGTTTATGAAACAGGAAGGGTAATGTGACAGTTGGCATTAATGCATAGCTTGCATGCTGTTGTACCTGTTAGATAACTTTTCAGACATGAATTAGGGGGTATGAATTTTATAACTTGACACATTTTTTGCATGGCTTTATTGTATTTTATTTATTTATTTACTTACTTACATTTGTTGACCGGGAGTGTCCGACTGGACGTAGGTCCATTTTCAGCGGAGTCCCGGGGAGAAAAGGTCCACAGTTAAAATAAACAGACAGTAGTTACATTGGATTACATAGCGATTAACAATTTAACATAGCAATTACTTACAATATATTTACAGATGAAGAACATAGTACATCAGTAGACAACTAGAATCTTTATCTGTGAAGTACATAACAGACATTAACAAATGTTACAATAAGAAGTTCCTGCTGTATAATAAGTACTAGGCTTATGAGCATCTGAGCTTGCTATAATCAAGGTAGTTAGTGGAGTGGAAAGAAAGGTAGTGGTTGGATGGGGTGGGTGATATTAGAGTGGGAGTTGCAAGGGCATAGCCAGCATGTTTTTAGGTGTGCTTTTAGTAAAGTTTTGAAGTGGGTTC
Organism: Protopterus annectens; assembly: GCF_019279795.1. Taxonomy (NCBI): domain Eukaryota; kingdom Metazoa; phylum Chordata; order Ceratodontiformes; family Protopteridae; genus Protopterus; species Protopterus annectens. The sequence continues at coordinate 898,630,829 of NC_056745.1, forward strand.
ATGATGGTATGGAGGTAATTGTGGGTGGGATGGAGTTCCATAATTTGGCTATGGTGCAAGAGAATAGTGCTTCACCAGCAGAGTTATTGGCTTTAGTGATCTGCAAGTGATTTTTGTTGCTGGATCTTAGTGGTCTGTTGGTACGATAGGGTTGGAGTAGATTCTGGAGGGATGGGACATTTAGTGGATGGTTTATTAGTTTGTGGGCTAGTGAGAGTTGATATCATTGAAGGAGGTGAGGGAGTTCAAGTCAGCTCAGTTCAGCAAGTGAGAGACACTGGTGACTATGGTAGGATGCCCCTGTGGCAAATTTGGCAATTTTGTTGTAGCAGGTCTCTAGCTTGTTTAGATCGCATTGCCTTAGGTTGGTATATATTGGAGAGGCATAAAGTAGGGAGGAGATAAGGTGGGAATTTGCTATTGAAATCTTTGCTGCTTTGGTGAGAAGTTGCTTATTTCTGTATAATGCTCCTATTTTTTGTGGACTTTTTTAATGGTCATGGATATGTGAATGTCAAATTTTAGTTTATTGTCTATTTCCACTCCTAGCAATTTGGTGTGTTCAGTTGGGTATATAGTGGTGTTGTCTTTTACTGTGATGTTAAAGTGGGAGTTGTTTTGAGTATGTTAGGTGGGTTGGAAGATGAGTAGTTTAGTTTTGTTTGGGTTGAGTATTAATTGGGCATCGGATAACCAAGTTTCAACAGAGGAAAAGGCTTCCTGTATGACTTTTTGCAGTTTGGGTAGGGACTGGGCTGAGCAGATGATGGCTGAGTCATCTGCGTATTGTATGAGTGTGCAATGTTTGGTGGCAGAGGCTAGATTATTGGTGAAAACAGAGAAGAGTAGGGGTCCAAGGATGGATCCTTGGGGAACCCCTATGGACACAGGTAGTTGGGGAGATATGTCATTCTGCCATACAACGGATTGTTGGCGGTCAGACAGGTAACTCTGAAACCAATTGGTGACTGATTGAGAGAAGGATAGGTTATTGAGGACAGAGATGAGTTGTTTGTGTGGGACCATGTCAAATTCTTTAGATAGGTCTAGGAAAGTAGCAGAGGAGAGATAGCCATTGTTTTTATGCTGAAGAATAGTGTTAGTAAAGGAGAGTAAGGCAGTGGTGGTGCTATGGTTTGGTCGGAAACCATGCTGAGTATTGGAAATTATGTTGTTAGTAAGGAGGTAGTCTGAGACCTGAGAGTGTATGCATCTCTCTAGTATTTTGGAGAGTGGCAAGAGAATAGCTATGGGGCGGTAATTGGTTAGTTCTGTGGAGGGTCCGCCTTTGTGGAGAGGAATTATATGTGATACTTTCCACGGTGTGGGAACGTACCTTTCTGACAGAGATTGGTTAATCAAGATGGATACTGGGTAGGCCAAAGCATCAGCTGCGATTTGTAGGTATTCACTTGGGAGGTTGTCTGCTGCTAATTTGGTGGGCTTAAATTTAAGTAAATCTGCAAATTACACACTGATAAAGTAATTTGTACAGTGTGAGATTCAAACATATGTAAAATAGTGAATACATATTCTTCCACATAGGTGTTTTACCTCCTTGCCACAGAAGAAGTGTTTGTCAGACATGCTCATTAATTATGTAGACACATTAAAGAGTGAGTTGTTAACCATATATGTGTGTGACTTGACAAGGTCCTGGTTTACACATTCTTTTGAATATGACTAAGTATGAAGTCTATCCTATAGCGGAAAAGAAACTTTTAATTACAGAAATATAATTGTCAGCATACTCTCAGTCACACATAGAATTCATGTGATATCCACTGCTTTACAAAGTTATTGTTATGTATAATTATCTTTATATTGTTATTTATTTTTAAAAAATGAGTAGAACAGCATTAATAAAATTTGGAGAGTGCTTGATTAAAACTCTGACTTACCTGTACAGTGGCAATGAATTTTGAAGGCTGGACAAGAGTTTTTTTTTACACTATTTACTATCCAGTGTGCTCATAGCTACTGACGACATGTTTGTCAGACATTCTCATTTGTTATCTAGAGAAATTAAAGAGTTGAGTGGTTAACTATGCATGTGTGTGACATGAAAATTCAGAAAATATTTTTTTAATTGTAGAACCATAACTGACATATTGAGAAACAAACAAACCAAACTATTACACAATGCTGGAAACTCTGCTGCAGAACACCCAATAAACATATAAAACAAATTTTAATAGTCAAAATATAAAACAAATAAGTGCTTTTGTCTAAAAGCATTCGGACTTCTACAGATAAAACTTGCCAAGTTTAAAATTTGCAGTTAAATTCTAAATCACAACTCCACTGCAAAAATGACTCCAAACTCTTAAAGTAACAGTTGTCTAAAATCACAGATACAAATCTTATTCAGCCCAAGTGCATTTCGATTAACTCATAGGCTAATAAATGACTCTTAAAATTACAGTAGTATAATGACATGCTTAAAAAATACATGAACATGCATAATAAATAAAAAAAAATAATAAAAAATAGCAAACATGATCACCTTTCATACGCTTTCTGCCTAAGTAAGCACTGTATTGATATAACTTCATTGAGTCCTTGGGAGGGGGCTGAATCATTCAAAAAACCTGCCACCAAAGCTCCATCTCTTCAATCAATAATTTCCAAAGACCATCCCTAGGACTAACTTCTACTTTTTCTAAAATAACAAACAGAAAATGGTAGTCCAACAATTGCGGAATATGTTTATAGAGAGCATTTGCAGATTTACACTTCTTTATTTCATAATCCTGGTCATATACCATCTCTAAGTTTGTGCTCTGATTTTTTACAAAGTTGGCATACAGCAGCATAAAGAATCCCTTTTGTACGGCAGTTAAATTTTCCAGAAATGCAAATCACTTTACCATGGATTGAAAAGCTACCACACACAAAAATAAAAGGACACTGGGGACATGCACCACATTTAGACATACACCCCATAGATGTTTTACCTTTTGAGTGTCCCATACTATCATAAATATTCTTAAAACGTGTGCCTTTTTTGTAAACAATATTAGGCACAGGACCTAGACAATTATTTAAAGTTCTATCATTCATAATAAACTACCAATTGTTTTTGATTATATTAGTAATCTTGAGACTGTCCACTGAATATATGGTTACAAAAGAATGTACAAAACGAGTTTGTTGGTGATGCATCTGGGTGCCAGATGTATCAATATTATAGTCCAGCATACTCAAATTACTGTATGCCCCACCTTTCACCATTTGTAAATTTGAATTTCTGTGGTGTAGCAGTGGTGTATAAATCCCTTTAATCCTTTTTATTTTTACTTCTTCACTAACAGATTTAAGTAATGACTCTGGGTACCCTTTATTCAAAAACATTGCGCAAGGTTGTTCTACCTCTTTGAAGAAATCAGAATTTCTAGACACCATCCTTGCTGCCCTCACAAATTGGCCCTTAACCATGGTGCACTTTTGGTGCTGAGGATCGGAACTGGTGAAATGTAGGAACATATTTGAATATGTAGGCTTCCTATAAATCTGAGATGAACCTTCATATCTGCTGAAAGTTTCTTCTTTCTTAACTGGACATCCAAATATGCAACATGTTGTATACCAATATTGTGCATAAATTTTAAAAATGTGGTCATGTTATTGATGTAAGATATACATTTATCATGTTTATTTTTATCATCTGTCCACACTATAAAGATGTCATCAAGAAAACAGGTGTACATGCTCTAAGACTCTTTATATTGACTAATAAACAAAAACTTTTCTTTCCAAGTGGCCATGACTATATTTGCATACAACAAACCAAATGCTGCCCCCATCTTTATACCCTTATTTTGATTGAAGTAATGGCTTTTAAAAAGGAAGTAATTATACATTCTGAAAACCATTCTAAACCAATGGTATGCGGGATGCAGCTAAATAAATCCTGTGCCTCAATTGTGATAAAAACAATATTAGAAACATTGTTTAACTGACTCACCCTTTTCTGGAACTCCAATGAGTCCTTACATTTATGATGAATGCTATAAACATCTTAGTTCAACATAGTATCAATGTATTTTGCTATAAAGCTTGTTTCTGACTTACCCACATTCATGATATGTCGAAAAGGTGGAGGTAGACAGTCCACATTGTTATAGATTTTGGGGACACCAAATATTCCTGGAATCCTAGGTTCCTTGATAGATTACAAATGTATACTCACCTGGTTGAATTTTGCCCCACATAATTGTACTGATACCCACTGTTAGACATGTCATATGATATCATTTGTATGCTCAATCCACCTGCTATGCATTTTTAATGTAGTACTATTTTTATATTGTTAACTTTTACATACATTACAGTGGACCAGCATTAATAAAACTTACAGTTTGCTGCATTAGAGGCCAGGCTTACCTGTATTGTGGCCATTAACCTACCCCTATTGCCACAGGGAGATATAGGCAGCAAGTGTATTTTTTATACTCATTACTATCTATGAGTGCATGTTTATCCAGTTGAAGGCAAAAGATGTAGCAATGTATCTTTTTGAAATTGACAAAGCCTCCTTATTGTCTGTAATGTTCAGTCATAGCCTCATGTCAGGCTTTGCACCCACTGAATGGCGCACAGCAACAGTTATCCCACTCCACAAAGGGGGGGGGGGCACCACTGATCCTGGGAACTATCGCCCTATTAGCCTGATGAGCCTGGTCTGCAAGGCCATGGAACGTATCATCATAGAATTCATAAACAAAGACATTGGTAACCTCCAAACTCTGGACCCCACCCAGTTTGGGGTTTGTGAAAGGCAGATCATGCCTCCTGACCCTGGTCGACTTCTTTGAGGCAGTCACCAAAACCGTAGATGAGGGTAAGGTGGTTCGCACAGCCTATCTTGACCTCGCTAAGGTTTTCAACACCATCCCCCATTCTGGAATTATAGCTAAACTCACTAAACTAGGTATAAATCCCTATGTCACACGATGGGTTGCCAACTGGCTCACTGACAGAACCCACACTGTAAAAGTTGCAGACTTCAAATCTGACTTCAATCCAGTGACAAGTGGAGTACCACAGGGATCAGTCCTGGGACCTCTCCTGTTTGTTATCTACTTCTCTGAAGTACAGGCTAACACAGAAGGCCTCTGGCTAAAGAAGTTCACTGATGACTGCAAACTAGGAGCTATAATCTAGTCCCCCAAATGATGTGTACATCCTACAGAAGGGCCTCACTGAGACAGATGCCTGGTGTCAGAGCCATTGCCTCAAGCTCAATGCCAAAAAGTTCTATGTTATCCCCTTTGGTAAAAACTCTGAACCCATGAACTACCACATAGGTGGCAGTCTTAACACTGAATGTGTGATAAGAGACCTTGGGTCCCAGGTGGACAGTAGTCTCTCCTTTGATGAACACATTGCCACAGTAGTCAGGAAATCATTCTACATGGCAAACCTCATCACAAAAGGGTTCTCATCCAGGAAAAAAGAGGTCATTGGTCCCCTCTACTCAACACTCATTAGACCCATTATAGAGTACAATGCCCCTTTTGAAATGTACCTCATAAGACATCTGCAGCAGCTGGAAAGGCCACAGAAGTGCCTCACAAAGAGGATTACTGGCCTCAAACAGATGCCCTACATTGATCATCTCAAAAAACTCCAACTTTACTATGTAGCATATCGCCTACTCCGAGGTGATCTCTGCCTAACGTATAAAGCTATGTCAAACCCAGAGCTGTTGGACATGCTACACCTAAAGAAATCCCAATCCCTCGGAGCTACATGCTCTAGGGACCTAAACCTTGTCACCACAATAAACAGGACTTGCTGGAGGGATAGAATCCTGTCCCAGAGACTTCACATACTCTGGAACAAGCTATCCATCTATGTCAAGCAAAGTTCCTCATTAATACTCTTCAAAAAAAAATATTGATGAGTGGATGAGAAATAGGAAATACACTCCAGAGACACAGGAAATTAACTTTCTTGGGTTGGCGAAAGCCAGGGAACTTTGTTGGCTAGGCTTACTTAGGCCCTTGTGCAGATAGCCTAGTACCTACCTATGGACTTATGAACCTATATTATGCTGTGTTTGCACACAGGTGAGCAACACATAAATCAGACATACAAACACCAACATGCATTATTATTATAAAAAATGTTTAGCGATGTTATAATTAAAAGAAAAATGTGGGACTTGAGCCATGATCTACATATCCTATGTGCTTATGCTTCCTGTTATTTACTGGGTGCACTATATACAGAGTTGATTCACAGCAATAATTTATAGTGTCCTTATCATAGAAGCAACTTCCATTTATTTTAAAATAATTATATGTTTTACTTTATTTGTGCTAAGCTGTGCACCTCTCAAATATTATTATTAAAAAAATAACATTACAAAATACATTTTAACACTCAGTACAGATTTTTATACAACTCTAGATTTGAGCTATTATACTTATGAACCTACAAAATACTGAGAGTGTCTTACCTCTCTTTGCCACAGAAACAGCTTTGCAGCAGGAAAGCAAATCATGTGCATACAAGCAATTCACATTTCTTCCATAGTATTAACGAGACACATACACTTGTATATTACATATTTAGTCCAATGAGTGATCACATAACCATTTACGACTATGCTTGCACCAGTGCAGCTCTGTCTTCTGTCTGTATTGTGCTCATTCTTCTGTGATCTGTGTTGTACTCTCAGACATGCAGTCTATAGTACATTTTGTATCATTGTCTTTTAAATGTATAATAAAAATACAATGACAGAAAAAAATATTTTTCAGCAAAGGCAGACGAGTTTGGCTATTACTGAACAAAAAACAAGTAATCTCCGTGGTATCCCCGAAGTCTCAAAACAACCCACTAAAGTGTAGTGGGTCTAAAAACAAAACAATGTAAGAAACTTCTCTGTGTGGAAGATTTTCAGTCCATATATTTCTAGTTAATCACTGTATATTAATCAGATCAGACAATAGTAGTAGAAGTAGCGAACGTAAACTCATCAAGTCAAAAGTAATAATAGAAAATATATAATTCTACAGTATTACTAAGTATTCAAAAGTCCTTTATTAAGTACACAGACAAGCGATCCAAGTAAAACAAAAATAGAGTAATAATTTCCTCACAAGCTTTCTAAATATATATATACTTTTTATCAGGCATTGGAGTGGTTTACTGTGCTGCAAAACAGTGTTATTGGTACACATGTTAAATTCACATCCCTTCCCCCATCAGTGTGACATTAGAGCTGGTCCTGCCCTACCTAGTAGCTGTCATAATAATATATAGCCCTAATGTACTTTAATGGTACATCTTATTTAACCAAATTATTAAGTCTGTGATTTTATACAAGGCAATATACTACATGGCTGGAAATATATCAACCTTAGTTCATTTTGCGATCAGAAATTATATATAAATATATACATATACATTTTGCATGTAAAAATCAGTTTCTATTTTCATAACCTATTGTTAATAAAGATCACTTTCCTCCTTCTAGACTTCTTCAGGTCTGTGTACAAGAACCCTAAAAACCTACTGGAAACAGACTGCCTGCCTTGCTTGGATTACTTTCGAATACTTAGTACTACTGTAGAATTATATATTTTCTATTATATATATATTATATATATATAGAATTATATATTTTCTATTATTACTTTTTGACTTGACGAGTTTACGTTTGCAACTTCTACTACTATTGCCTGATCTGATTAATATACAGTGATTAACTAGAAATATATGGACTGAAAATCTTCCACACAGAGAAGTTTCTTACACTGTTTTGCTATTACTGAACAGAAACGATAACTGTGTCTGTTTACAATAGTTCCATTTAAAAGCTTGCCAAAGTTACTTCTCCACTTGTAAGTGTATCCTGGGTGACACACCCAGTGCAGAAAAAGTAGTCCAAATTACTGTTTGTCTTCCTTCTCTGTCCCACTAATCATTCACAGTTGCAATCTATTACCAACTAACAGTGAGGTAGCGCCTTCACTATGTTTACATCTGCTACACAAAGTCAAAAGTTTTGTATTCAACAATTCTAATGAGTTCATACTTCATTTGCATCTTCACTGTGCTTAGAGGCCTGAATTTGCAGTATAAAAAGGTAACTATGTAGCTAGGGGAACTTGGTTTGGAGACTTTTGTATTTGGAGAAAAATGATTTCTATTCCTTTTGATTTATCTGCAGAGAAGGTTTTTAATCTTGCTAAGTTATGATTGCATTTTTCAAGTACATTATAGACTTTGTAACTTCTTACAAAGCAAATTACACACACACACACACACACACACACACACACACACATATATAACAGAAATAACACTAATACAAGGTTTACCCTCAAAACAGTTTCCACCACTTCAATCAAAAGCATGCTCTCCAAACTAAAAACCTCATCAACAGCAGCCGACCTACTCCCCAGCTATTTCTTGAAACTCACAGCAGATGCTATTGCTATTCCAGTCTCCACTCTCATAAACAGATCAATTGTTGAAAACTATGTGCCCAAACTCTGGAAAATATCCTATGTTACACCCATACATAAAGGCGGGACCTCCACTGAACTTAATAACTACAGACCCATTGCTTTACTCTCCCCCCTGGCCAAAATCCTAGAAAAATGCATCCATACCCAGATGCTAAACTATCTCCTAGATAGCAACATCCTGTCACCTACTCAGCATGGTTTCAGACCTGCCCATAGTACCATTACAGCCCTCCTCCACTTCACAGACACAGTAAACCATCTCAAAAATGAAGGCCTACAAGTGTCAACTCTTTTTTTGGATATGTCCAAAGCATTTGACACAGTCTCACATCAAATCCTGCTTAACAAACTAAACCAATATCATCTATCAAATTCCACTCTTACCTGGTTCCAAAGCTACTTAACTGACAGGTACCAAGCTGCCCATAACTATAGGAGTCCCACAGGGTTCTATCTTAGGACCACTACTATTCACAATCTTCACAAATGACCTCCATACCTCCACACAGCATGCATCTATAATTCAGTATGCAGATGACACTACCTTAATCTGTGCTGCACAAAACATTCCCACCATCCTGCAAACAACTCAACTATCATTCTCTGACGTTGAAAACTACCTTACCAAAGCCCAACTTATCCTCAATCCAAAGAAAACTCAGCTTATGATTATAATGAGTTCTAACACAAACACTAACAGTCAATTCACTATCTACTCCACTAATGCTACTCCAATTGCTCCAGTGGCACAGGCTAAGCTATTGGGAATAACCATAGACTCCCACCTAAAATTTGATAGTCATCTCAACTTAAGTATTAAAAAAGTACATGCCATACTGGGGTCGCTCTACCGTATCAAACCATTTCTTACCAACAACACAAGATCAGCCATTGCTCACTCCCAACTTCTATCCACCCTGCTCTATGCATCTCCCATTCTGATTAATCTCAATAAAACTGAACTAAGCAAAATGGAAGCCTGCTATAACAGAATTGCCCACTTTGCTGCAAATTGCTCATATAGAACTCATCACTGTACTGCTTTGAGACAGCTCCACTGGCTTGAACTGCCCAACCTCCAAACCTAGAATCAGCTCTGCCTCTGTCATTCTATCTATTGCCTCCCCAATAAGTGTCCTGCCCTCAAAAACCTAGTACAACATCACTCAGCCAAAAGGCCTCTTAGATCATCAAGCAAACTACTACTAGAAGTCACCAACAGCTACAATAGCTTTGGAGTTGCACTATATAGTAGTTCAGTGGCTAAAAGTGGAACTCTGTCCCTACAAGCATTCAAAACACATCATCCAAACCCTCCTTTAAAGACCTCATCAGGCAACATCTCAAGGAAAGTTGGCAGTGCCATGATTGCTCCCCAGGCTAGTGAAAGCAGATAACACATACATACAAAATCTAGAGCACTTGATAATAGTTTTCAATCTTACTCACAAACACTGGCTAATCTACAATGTATGTACTGTACCTGTGTACTATGTATGTATTCTACCTATGTTCCAAATTTCAGCTGTACACCACAAATCTATTAATTACCTTTATTTTTAAAATTAATATTTTTTTGTTTGTTCTCTCCACTGTAACTGTTTATGTGCCGCATACCACTGTAAAAGCATGTCTCCTGTAATTTGTGTGTATACTGATCATGTCTAAATAACTAAATGTGTCTGTAATTTTCCTTTGTGGAGCTTTTCTCCTGGGCCTCTGCTGAAAAAGGGCCTTTTCGGCTCAGTCAGACACCCCCGGTTAACAAATGTAAAATAAATAAATAAATAAATATCTGACTGAGTGCTTATTATATATGTGTTTGTGATGCTCTTTTGAAAATTTTACTGCTTTCTTACAGATTTTTGTATTGTGTGTATCTTTGATGCATGATGCATATTAGCTGATAAAAAGCAGACATCTGCTGACATAAGTCAGTCCTGTTGCATATTGATGTCATTGCTGTAAAACTCACACACCTTCTACTTAGGTACATTAGCAAGTAACAATATGCAATTATCTGCCATTCATCTGTGTTGTTAGCCATTAGTTTTCCTGTTCCAGGTTCAACACTTACTTTGATAGTTCTGCAGTTATAAGTGTTTTAATTTGAGGCTGAGTCTGTGTGATGCTAGCAGTACCAGCCATTACATGGGTAAGTGAAGGTTGTGAGCGCTGCCTGGCATCAATTTTACTGTATGTATGTGCATAGAATGAAAGTTTTAGCTCCTTAGGTGGTGCGTATGTGTGCTATCCATTGCCTCTTGGCCAGGGCAAAGGCATAATGTGCATGCTTACATCTACCTACACCCACAGCAGCTGGTGGTTCCCACTCTGAATCCTCACCTGTGTGTGGCTGTGGTGACCTTGCCAGTGATTGTGGGATGTGTGCCACTTCTCCATGGTGCTCCTGCTGAAGCTGTTTTCTCAGAAAAATATTGTGAAGGATGGTATGGACAATGAAATTTTCAGTGCAATATGGGGATTGTACTGCAGGGCTCCCCTGACGTATCTAGGCACCAGAACCATGACTTCAGCAGCTCAGACACATGATATTTCTTTTTGAGTGTGAGCTGCATTATAGCATTCTTCAGTGGGTGTATGTGCATTTCTGATGGATGTCATCAGCCGTGGTTCGAGTGCATATCCTGTATCACCCAGTAAATGACCTAGTGAGATATCCCCCTTAGAAAACCTCTGATAAAGTTGAGAGTTGTGCCAGATATGGGAGTTGTGGTAACTGCTGGGGTTGCCAGCAAACACATTCAGGATGAGTCCCTTTGCGTTAAACACAGCCTGGCAGCTAACAGAGTGGAAGCTCTTTCTGTTTATGTAGACCTTCCCTGTTCCCCAGGTGGTGATTTGATCTCAATGTGCATGCAGTTTATGGCACCCATGACTTCAGGGAAGTGTGCTATAGGGTAGAAATCCTGCACAGTTGTAGCTCTGTCCTCAGGTATTCTGGGAAAATGTCTGAGTAACTGGCATATGGTAGCATAGCATTCAGGAATTGATGAAGGATCCTGAATGCTGATGCCTGTGATACCCCCAGCATATCCCCTGTTGGTCTCTGAAAGGTTCCTATAGCTAATATTCTGAGTGATATGCATACCTTAGTTTCCATGGGTATTGGTTCCCCTCAGTCTGCCATTGCTCTCAGCTGAGGAAACAGAGGATGCAGTGTTCTGTAATATCTCTCTATCTACTCTATAGTGCTCTACCATTTCCATCTCATGCAGACCATGAAAAGTTAAATGGGGTCTAAACATCCTTCTTTTTGGCCAAAGTCTCTAAGCAGTAACAGCAGCAGCATAGACTTGGGCCTGTTGCACATACACCTGCAGAAGAGCAACAGCAGCCCCTAACATTTTTCCATGCAGAATAGTTTCATCGGCTGTATTCCAAAAGGTTTTGGAATTCAGGGCAAAAACCTGCACTGAGTGTACATGATTGCTTTATAGCTTTTTGAATAGCTTCTCCATCCAGAATAGGTTGATTAGCATACAACTCAGCTGATTATGCTGTAATTAGTATGCCATGATGTTTACTGCATTACTTGGGGTGTAGAGCCTCTTACTGAATACAATGGGTGCACTGCCATGTGCACATCGTGGCATGATGCACACATGGTTTTTGCACACTATGTAGGCTTTATTAAATCCAGTCCTGTAAGTATTTTTTTTTGTAGATACATTTTCTTATCTTGACTGGTAGAGATACAGGGCAGGATTCACGAAGGCTTGCACGGAGTGTAAGAGACGTGTAAGGCTCCATGCAAGCCTCGCTATCCAGGAACAGCCCAAACCTCCGTGTAAGAGACCAGCTAAAACGTCTCTTACACGGACTGGGCGTGGATATGCTAAATACCTCACTTGCAGCTGAAATGCATGCAAATGAGGTAGAGTAGCGATCCATGAAACAGAAAGCAGCCCGTGTAAGAGCCTTTTTAGCTGCAGAAATGTACTCAGTTGACAACTGAGTACGTTTCTGCAAAAATCACAATGGAGCCATGTCAGCTCCAAATAAAGGGTGCATATGTGTCAGGCAGAATGCCAATGGCCAAATATGTTGCCATTGGCAAGGTACCCCGCTGTATAAAACATAAAAATGAAGGTTATAAACCCACAAATGTGGGTTTTATGCAATACCTGGATTTACAATGCAGGGACCAGCAGACCAAAAACAACATGGCCACCGTTTAGTGGTTGCTAAGGGGGGGGGCTGAGTCTAAGACATGTAACTAAGCATTAGTAGGCAATCTGATGTAAATGAGGGTTAGGATACTGAATCCCACTGTCACATAGCAAATGAGCACATTCTGAGTAGTGTAAGAGATACATAAGTGGGAGGAATAGAGTAGGAGATAGGTGACATCACAGGGGGGAATGGTAGAAAGAAATGCAGTTCATTGGAGGTCAGTGTTACATGACAGATGTCAGACACAGATCATGGAAAGAGGAGTGCCACAAGATAAGCATGGGAAAGTCAAGAAATGGAAGGTGTACACTGCTACCTACACCAAAGTTTCTTGCTGGGCATGCATCTTGCATATTACGCGCCATGAGGCTGGTAGGACAGTGTGCACGCGTGTAAGGCAGACTGAGCAGT
>NC_056745.1:898697582-898807582 GCF_019279795.1 Protopterus annectens
GGAAACACAGTTTACAATGTCTACACAATGTTACCAGTGATGCACACATGCACACGTGGACACATGCACACATGCACACATGCACACATGCACACGTGGACACATGCACACATGCACACGTGCACACATGGACACGTGGACACATGCACACATGCACACATGCACACGTGCACACATGCACACATGCACACGTGGACACACGCACACATGCACACATGCACATGTGGACACACACACACATGCACACCCCGCAGTATACACACAGAGCACTACTGAGTTACACTATTATTACTAGCACTATCAGGACTATTATAGGTATTGTTAAAACACACTCACCAGCATGGATGGGCTGCCTTGCTGTAACACCGGAGGGACCTGCAGAAATGAGGGGATTAATGTCAGTGGGCACAGCTATGCCATTGATACTGCGTATGATACAGTTCAGTAGTACACCAGTTGCCTTTCACATGTCAGCTGCTGATATTGACAATATCACACCTGCACAATTACATACTATGTTGACAGCTACATACCAAGGACACACCTTACACATGCATAAACTAACAGTGTACAGAACAGTCAAGTGTACATATGGCATATTACCTGCATGCTCCATGTCGTGTTGCTGTGTGGATCCAGCCTCCATCATAATGCAGGTGTGTTGCTGTTGATGTTCCTGGGCTGGAGCCACAACACTTAGGAGTAGCCCCTCCATTCTAGTGAGGGGGGGATGTGAGGCCACCCCACCTCCTGTGGCGACCTGTTGCCTGTGGATATCCGACGCATGCTGACGGACATTTCTGATTAAATCACTGCAGTGATGTCGTACCTGCTCATATGTCCTATTATGCGTGCCAATGTCATTTACCCTACGGACAAGGTCTTGTCACAGTGCAGCCCTCTCCTGCTGATTTTGGCTGGTGCGGGAAAACAGTATGTCATAATCCCGCACCAGGCTCTGGTGTATCACCTCATCTTCTGCAGCAGAGTAGGCAGGATTTGGCTGATGCGCCATGTCCCTGAAAGAGAACACAAACAGGATATCAGCAAACTATGTCAGCAAAATATGGCACACATACTATACATGATACTCAACTGTAGTGATATACTACTACTCCCATATGTAGCACGTGTGTGTCTCTTGGTGGATACACATGTACATGGCCAGATAGTGCTCAGCCAACACCTGTGCAACAATACCTGCCACATTCCATACAACATAGTACCAAGCCCCATCGGTCAGCACACTGAGACAGGTCCAATGCACCACCTCACTCTGGGGGTTCATAACAAGGTACTGTATGTGGAACGTCATCCATTAGTGTGATCTGGACACAAAATAATCGGCCTGGATATACATATCCCACCACCACCACCAGCACAGTAGACTACTTTGATATATATGTGAATAGACAGATTTTCACTTGTTAGGACTGAGATGGTATCCATGCAGCCCACTGGGCCAGTGGAGACCACAACCCACAATGCTGACCCCTTTGCAAATGCTTCCCACGGACATCCCAAAGAATGCATGGAACATGCACACACAATTCTAACCCAGACCCTATGCACAAAGGTTAAGCATCCTGTCTGGTGGATCCCAGCCAAAGACAAATTGTATAACGATAGAAGGAGGCTACTGCAGGATAGAGCAGAATCACATAAAGGGAAGGCATCTGTGGTCAGCACTAGTAATAAGCTAAGTTCTCTCATAACAACATCCAAGGCCAACTCTGAGAGGGAAATGGCCAAGAACACTATAGATAACCACAAGTCCTTCTTCAGTTTTGTTAGACACATGGACCAAATGCCTCAGATATGCTCTGAGTTAGTACACAACTACATAAAATTCACTGAACCCACAGATATTGGCAACATTCTGGCAGACAGGTTCAGTGCAAATATCCCCCCTCCCTCTCCCCCAAAATAAGAAATACTTATCACAGCTGAATGTAACCTCCCTGTCATCTCAGATGTCCAGGTGAGGGCTACCCTCAGCAAAGCAGAACACACAGCATCAATGTGACCTGATGGTATCCCTAGATGTGTGCTACGTGAACTCCAAGAGGAGCTACAACCGCATATAAAACTGATATTTAACCTTGGCCTTACTACAGGATATGTACCTGAACACTGGCATACAGCAACAGTGGTCCCACTCCACAAAGGAGGCACCTCTATTGACCCTGGGAACTACCGCCCCATAAGCTTAACCAGCCTGGTCTGCAAAACTATGGAAAGATTCATTATGGGACTCATATACAGCAATATTGGGTACCTACAGACACTTGATCCCACCCAGTTTCCCTTTGTGAAGGGCTGATCCTGCCTTTTGAACCTGGTTGACTTTTTCAAAACAGTCACTACAGCCATTGATGAGGGCAAAGCAGTCCATACAGCCTACCTGGACTTGCCTAAGGCCTTCGACACAATACTCCACTTAGGCATCATAGACAAGCTCATCAGCTTAAATGTTAATACATATGTCACATGATGGGTTGTAAACTGGTTGAACAACTGAATCCATAAAGTCAAAATTGCGGGAGCCATGTCAGACTCATAGCCAGTCACAAGTGATATCCCACAGGGCTCTGTCCTAGGACCCCTCTTGTTTGGCATTTACTTCTCAGATGTGAAAGCAAACATGGGCGGGTTGTGGATGACAAAGTTCCCAGATGACTGCGAACTAAGCGCCATAGTCGTTACACCAGCTGACACACACATCCTACAGACAGGCCTCACTGAAACGGACAACTGCTGCCAGAATCATGGCCTAACACTGAATGACATGTAATGTATAGTCATCCCCTTTGGGTAAAATAACGTACACACAACTTATCACATAGACATACATATAGATACAGACCAATAACACATATGGAGGGTTCACAGTATGTAAACTATTAAATTGTTACTTTACATTACCTGTGTTTGTCGCAGCTGGTTGCGTTACCGTTAGTATAGGTTCCTGCTGCTGCTAGCCCAGCTTGATACTGACACTGATGACAGCTTCAACTTAGTTTGTCTTACGTGTGGTTTTTGTTTGTGTTTTTATTTTCTTTTTTTCTTTCTCTCTCTCTCTCTCTCTCTGCCTCCAGATGGTGCAATGAAAGTATTGCATGTGTGGAGTGGGAGTACAGGATGCTTTTGTAGGTATCTGCATATGTCCATGTGATGGCCTCTGCACCAATTGTAAGCCAGCATTTGCTAATTGCATGCAGCCAGTTGTGTACTGATTGCAGTTCTCACTGTGATTTCAGGACAGTGCTATAAAAGGGTATGTGAGATAGGCGTTGCCCTTTCAGATTGTAAGGGCGGGACCATGCTGGTATGCTGTGGACACTGTTCTGTGAGTGTAAAGGTTAGTATCTCTCTCATAATTCAGGCTGTGTTGTAGATTAACATTTCTCCATTCATCTCTCCTGTTTCCTGTACTAAGTGTGTATGTACACTGACACCTACAACTATATATATATATATATATATATATATATATATATATATATATATATATATATATACATATATTTATATATGTATAATAACTGACATTATTACCTACTAGCTACCAACTAGCATGGCTGTTTCTGTTCACACACTACTATTCTAGAAATCCACTAGATTTGACAGTAAATATACATGACATGCTTTGCGTACTACACATCCTATATTCCCTTTACATTCATTCTTACAATTACATGATATATTTATTGTAGCACAATGTTTTTATATAACAATCATGGCTTAGTGGTAAGTCATGCAGACTACGGTTTCCAAGGTCCTGGGTTCAGGACTGACAGTGGGATTTTATTTTGCTTTTGAACTGACTACAGGACCTGTTATTCAGAGTGACTAAGGCACTTTTAAGCAGTTGTAACCGGGTTAGCGCTGGTTTGCGCGGAGCTCACGCATGCGCACTGGCATTCAGCTCTGTGCACACCCACTTACAACCGCTTAACAGTGCTTACTCTGGTGCACACCCGCACTATTTTCTTTGAAAGAAATGAAAATGGGGAGACAGGAAAGTGGTGAAAAAGGGGTCACAAAGAGGGTAAGACAGTAGGGAAACAAGCTTGGGTTTTGCAGGAGGGATGTAGGTAAGGCCCATAGCTGTCCATTTCTTCATCAGCAACAGCTGTGCATATGTTTGTAATTTGGTGTGACATTTGAAACCTTCCACCCCTGAGAGAGGTGTCAAGACAACAATAATACTTGTTGTACAGCCAATTGTAACTGACAGTTTCCATGTCCAGCAGACATGTGTGCAAAATGGGCAGCTATATATGGGGTGTGATTTTTTTGTGGGTACAGAGTGCCCTTTTTTTTTTTTTTTTTTTTTCAGGTGAGAGTGGTATGTCAGGTAAAGGAAGTCGGTATAGCTGGGGAGGTAGGTTGGGTACTTCAACAGACAAGACAAACAAGACGCATACAGGGGCAGTGTATGACATTTGTGGGGGGGTTACACAATTGAAGGGGATGGATGTTTGGATATCCAGAGCCCATGAGCCCACAGATGGCAACAGTGGAACTGATATCCCCACCCATGGACAGTTGCCACTGTTCGTTCACTGCCCAGGACGGGGCTGTGCTGGGGGCTGTGTAGGCCGGGCAACAGGCATGCCCGTTAGTTGTGCCACCTGTGCCTCAAGCTGGCATAGGGGCCCAAGAACAGATTCCTGGATCTCCCTACGCACCACAGTCCGGACACTATGGAGGGTGAGTGGTGGTTCTCCTCCGGCCACACTTGCAGAGGGGGGACGAGCCCCATCCCCTGAAGCGGTTCCACCTGGAGGTGGCACAGGGCCACCGGAGGAGGGTCCGGACTGGGCACTACTGCCAGGTGCACTCGCCAGCTGAGGTGGGAGAGGTGGGTCCACTGGAACCCGCCATCCCTGTCGTCCTATGTTTTGCAATATGTCATGACAGTTTGGGTTAGTAACATACAATACCATTCACAGTTAGCTGTAACAGCATGCATTAGTATTCCCATTAATCAAACACCCAGATATTCACACCACTGAACAGCGAGCATAACACATGCATAATTTGAACAGCAATACACAGTCCAACAACATGCAGGGTTGATTGATGGCAACAGGCCATCAGGTTTAGATGTATGAACAGGGCAGATGCATCAACATACATGTAAATATGTATGACCCAACAGGACAAACGTCCAGGGGTGTTAATTGCGATTGCACATACCAATTTCACGTAGAATGGATTATATGTGGTTATAGGGTAGGGTGAAGAAAATATAATTAACACCTTCAAATACCAATACATATGCTGTACATTTCTAATAGCTGCAGATATATACACACTACAGTTCTACCTACAGTTTCCTATGTGATATCTACTTCAAGTTGGTGATAGGAATGTTACTGCTACATCAATATACATTTTCATTTTTATTCATACACGTTCATATCTGGCTTTGTTCAGCTACATCATCCTGCTACATTTGCTTTATATAGCTATAGACAACTGTGGATGTTTGGTATTTCAGACTATCATGCTATCTGCATATTGCAGACTGAGAGAAACATATCCAGATTTTGGGATACACATTCCAGCTGCAGCAACATTTTGAACACATTTCACAGTTTGGTTCTGCTTGTCACATTCATTTCATTCTGTACTGACTGCAGTATACTTTATTCAGGGGTTATTACTACTTTATTGGTGGATTCATAACTCTTTCTCACACTCTCTCACTTGTTTTAATTTTTCAATTCAGGATGGTACTTACTTCTAGGCTTTATTGACATGTTTTACCTGTAGTTATTACAATCCATTCCAACAGTCTCACTTCTGTCATGTTTCAGTATTTCAACAGGGATATATTTCACACATGTGATTTGCTCATCTTCTGCAGCTGTACTTTTCTGCCTGCTGCAGGTTGTGTACTATTATATTACAGGTGGGGCATCTTTATTTCAGACTTTATTTCAGACATTTTCATTTTTCTGTTTGGATTACAGACTGCAACACACTTTTGTAATCAAGCAATACTTGCAAACACTCTTACACTGTTACTTGCACATTTTATTACTTAGTGACTACACTGCACTCTTTTGCTAACTGTCATACTTTTATATTTATTTACAGTTACAGGGAGAGGATTACTGACCTGCCTGGTGGCGCAACCGCACCAGCCTATCGCCATAGGCTCTGCGGTTCACAGAACGGACACCTGCAGCTGTAATATAAATAAAGTAATATTGGAATACACATCTCCATAATATCAGCTAGGTTAATTTCTTACATACATAATTAGATGTAACTTACTCAGTAGTGGGGCGTTGGGCATTTGCTGAGCCTCCTGGATCCAAAGGTTCAGTTGGTCCTGCTTATGTCTCTTCAGGTCCGCATGGTGGTGACGGACCTGCTCACCAGTCCTTGGAATCCCTGTGGCACTGGTGAGATCATGAGCCAACCGGTCCCACGCCTCAGCCCTGTATGCTCCCCACAGGACCTGGCCCTGCATGAGTTGGGCCTCATGATTGTGGACAAAGAGCCAGACCATATATCTGGACTCCTCAATGCCCCACCTCTGTGCTCGGAAGCAACTACCCTCACCTACTCCTGACATTCTGGCTGCAAGTTAGTTCTACAATCAGTTATGCTGTGTATTCCCGCCTATGGGGCTTATATATGCCATTTTTCCCGCACTTATCTGTGATTGGCCATTTTGGAATTGTATCAGCTTCACAAAACCTGCTTTGTCATGCTCCTCTTTCTATTCATTCCTATATATTTGCTATTACTGCATTTCTAAGTGCAGCTGTCATGGCTTAGTGGTTCAGTACCTTGACTATGGTGTATGGTATCCAGGGTTCAAACCTGGCCACTGCTTTTTATATTTTGTGACTGTCTAGACAGGCTAGGGGGTGTGTCTGTGTAAAGGCAGTTTTGTTACAGCTTGCTCAAAGTTGCCCGTCGGTTAGCTTGTTGGCGAGGTGCGCAGATCCGCGCAAACGGGTTACGCTGGTTTACGCTTCATTTGGCTGTCAGCACGCATATTACGCTCAGCTCAGCTAGGGGCACACAGTTTCAGCGTGTTAAAACACGGCTCACCTACGGGCACTCATTTTGCACCTGTTGAACCATTGCTCACCTACGGGCACTCATTTTGCACCTGTTAAACCACTGCTCACCTACGGGCAGATGCACTCAACTTGTTAACTATACCTCAGCTATGGGTACATCTGGCATTTGTTATTATTTTGTTATCTCACATTTCTTCAAAATAAATGGCCTATTTCATTGCATTTTACATAAAATATAATTTTATATGTGTACATATATGTCAGGGACTTGTTTCATGCTTATTTCACTAAAAATAAAAATTGATGTCGTGGGGGCTCGAACCATGACTGCCTGATCTTCAGCCGACGTCTCTACCGCTACGCTATTGCTTTTTGGCTTACTTTGCATAGTTAGTTCTTATATGCTTTTCCACTTACTGCTAACTGTGGCTGAGCTACGGGCACGCCTGCGCAAACAAGTGCACCCACGGGCAAACATCTTTACAGTTAAAAAAAAATATAACATGTTCATTTATATGATTTTATGTTCATAGTCTGTGGGGGCATGTGTTGTGTTGTGTTTATTCACATTTCCATGTATTTTGTCGTGGGGGTTTACTTTGGGCACTTTTACTCTTCTGGGGGCGTGTCCGCTTGCATGGCTCGGCCTACGGACACGCCCCCTACTGTCTTCCACGGACCGTGCTAACCTTAGGTGTGATTCAGCATGCCCTCATGCATATGCATGACATGCTGACGTCACACTGTTTAACTGCAGCCTCCGTGTAAGCCTTGTATCTCTTACACGGAGGCTTCGTGAATCCTGCCCACAGTTTTTTGATATATCTCGCTTTGAGAAATGCCATTCAGGATTGATTTGGTATTTGTGAGTTGGTTGGAAAGGTTACCAATTGCATTTTTGTAGTGGTTGTAAGCATTTTTAAATCATCTAAGGCCCAATTTTAATCTGTTTTGTTTTAGTTTCCAAGGCTCTTCTATCTTCTCTTGCATTTGACTTAAGTATTTTGCTGGAATTGCCATTCAGTGGTAATAATATAGCAAAAAAATAGCTTTGGTTGTTTGAGCTTCCATACTATCTGAGTCTAATGACATTTTGTTAAAGATTTAAAATAATATGCTAGGGAAAATACTTAGATTATTTGTTTTAGTTTCCCTTCTATAATGGTTATATATGCAGCTGGAGCACCTTGCAAGGGTGCACATCCTGAACAAAGAAACTGCAGGTATGAGAAGCAGATGTAGCTTTTCCAGAGAAGACAGGTAAGGCTATCTTAAAAGTAGCATGAAGATAAATATTATCTAAAGACCAAGATTGATCAGTGGAATTGGTGATAGTTGTTTAAGATGTTGATGGATTGTTAGTCGTGACTGACAGTTGTGCTGAGAGAGCTGTTCAATCTGCAGTAGCCTTCTTGAAGTCCTCTAGAAATGTTTTTCAAACTAAAAGGAAACATATAACTGTTCCTTATGCTAAACATATGATTCAAGATCCTGCAAAACACTGTCAAGTAGACCAAGTATGTATTATTCTAATACTCCTCCTGTCAATGGTTAAGAATATTCTACTCATCTCTTCAAATTCTATAGTGTTGTGCTACTCTGAATCATTATATCCCTTCAGCATAACTTCCTGAGTGCAGTACAGATGCTCCCATATTCTCATCTTTGCATGAACAGGCACACAGTTCCAGCACATAAGTCATTTGCCTTCAAGCTTGAGGCAACAGCAGTTTTATGGCACAGGCACTTTCTAACTCAAGCAAGCTAGGTGTAAGATGCAGTGTCCAGTTAACTTTCGCAGACATATTAGGAGTAATATACCACACACTAAGTCATACAAACTACAACTTGGAAGGTGCATTGTTACTCTGAAGATTAAGGAAGTGCCAGCTAGCACAATGGCTCTATTTACTTCATATAATCCCAGAGAAATTAACAGTTTTGTGTTACCCTATTCATTCTCCCACAGTAACAATCTTCTACTGAAAAGGACTGGAATTACTCCCAAAACAGATTAATATATTTGTACTGTTGACATTTAAGTAACTGAACAGCAACTAGTTATGTGTATTTTATTCTGTAAAGCACTGCCTGTCTGTTTTTCAGTGTAGCATGCAACAGAAATTGACCACATGCATTACTGACTGATACAGTTTAAGTGAAATGGTTAAATGCTTGTTATAATTAAGTTACAGTGATTCAGCAGGCAGACAGGAAAACAAGACACAGCTAAATAAAATACATCTGATTTCTTCTTCAGTTTTTCTTCCAGCATTCCAATTTTTATACAGGCCTCTGTCTCATGCAAACTGATGCATTATTTCAATATCAGCAGCACGAAACTAAAGTGGTAGCATCTCCCCCACCATATTTATTGATATCAGCAAGGTAGGGCCATCGGACTACAATTTATCTTTAATAACAAAATGTTTCCAGCAAATAAGTATTATAGAATACTCAGTTGTGAAATACATTTCTAATCTTTTTTAAGAGCTGAAGATATATATGGCTGCATGTCTTGTGAGAAGTGAAAGACTATGGCTTGTATTCATAGTCCAGGACTTCTCAGATGACTAATGGTTATCTGAAACTAGTGCAATTAGATGGATAGATAATATATAAGGAATATATATATTATATACAGAATATAAGCTCAGCATAAGTAATTGGCAATGAATGAGCATAAATGAAGCTCTTTTTAAAAGCATGCCAACTTATGGCAAAAGTGTAAAGTATGTAAAATTCAGCATTAGGAACTTGAGAATTCATGCCAGTCTGAGCATGCATGCATTATCATGTAAAACTGATGTACAACCATACATTGCTGTACATGTCTGCTTATTACTATGATTCATAGACATAAATGAAAAATAGCCTCATCTGCATAAAACATATGTAAATGGCCCTGAACTTTTGTGGAAAAAGTTGAACATTGCCATAATAATTTGACAATACTCAAGTTAGGGAGAAAGTGCTTTAGGATACCACAAATTTCTTATAGTAAGCAAATAATTAAAAAAATTATAATTTAATAAGAAACAATGAAAAATAAGAATTAGTAAGCTAAAGTTAAGACATTTTATTTTGGCATATATGATGTGCATATTGTGATGCTGTAAATGATTGCTGCAATTAGTGATCTCTTATAATAATAATTCCTTTGGTATCATTTAGTGACTTTGTATACATGGTTAGAAATGCAGTCATGTGATTGTGAAATTCTGCAGTGGGAAGGATATCAAAATGCATGTGTCTTTACTGGGAGATTTCTGAGTGGCAATGATGAATAAAAAATTGGCATTATAATGAATACATGACAATGGTAGAAGATAGGAAAGGACAATCAATTTTTGTCATAAAACAGGTTACTTCAATGACTTGAATGTAGTGCAAGTATTTTACCTCAATATTGTGTTAGCTAGCATTTTTTATAAGGGCGGCAAGGAGACTTAGCCAATGTTTTGTAGTTTAAAAGATGATTACATCAAAAATTTTTCAATGTATGACTCCTTTTTTAGCATGCAGTAATTAAGGAAAATAAGAGATTAAATCAGAATGAAAGACAACTTCAGCTATGTGGAAAATCATGACCTCATGGCTGCCCTTAGAACACATGGGAAACTTCTCTTTGATAAAAGAGGCCCAAATAAGCCAAGTGGATTAAAGCCTGGAATCAAGAACTTCTTGACATTAATGCGGTGAGTGCCAGAAATTGTGCATTAGCACAGTGGTAGAAGAGGGCAAATGTTATGGTAGGGCATGCTGGAAGTAAGGCCAGGAAAAATGCAATTTCCCGTACCAACTGGGGGGCCTGTGACAATTATTCAACTAACACCAGATGAGGAATACCATCTATCCATCCATCGGGATGAATATGACAAAGAAAATGGTGGCACAGCAATAATCAGTGGTGATGTTACCAATGGCTGCAGCAGCAACACTTGTTAGCTCATAAAGGTTGGTTTAAAAATAGCAACATAGACTTTTATACAGAACTGAATCCGGACAAGGAATGCTCACATTAAACATGTGACAATTAATTACTACTGGGTGAACCTTGTACATCAGCACAGAACAGCTATGAAGGCAGTGTGCATACCAAGTGTACCACTCACCCTTTTATAAGCATATGGTGACACATGCCATTTCATTATTAGTAATGTTTTCAAGTCATTTTTATAGGGTCAGCAGCATAAACAAACAGTTCCACTATACAAATTAATGTGGGTGATGTCAGCAACAGAATGGGTGTTGGTGATGATGATGATGATGATGATGATGATGATGAAAACCTAGTTACATTTATAAGGCAGCCTGAGGAAATTGGCATATAATCCCCAGGTTTAAAGGCATGATCTCAGACCTCATAACATGTTAGTGACTCTGTAGGAAGTGACAGAGCATCACAAAGTCATGCACGTGATGACATTACACTCACCCTTGTCCAGGAATAATAACCATGTACCTTGACACTAGTATCTCCAAACCCAGAGGAAAATTTTCAGGATGGTGTCAGATATTCAGAGGTAAGAGTTTCAACACAGACACATTTACAAAAGGAAGCCAGATCCAAGAGATTGTAACAACTACCCAAATAAACATGTAAGGCATTGGCTTCCCAGCAGGAAATATGCTGTGACATTGTTAGGTCTCAGAATACTGTCACAGAGAGTCAGCTGGAGATGGTCTGAGTACTCCAGAGTATGCAT
Organism: Protopterus annectens; assembly: GCF_019279795.1. NCBI lineage: Eukaryota > Metazoa > Chordata > Ceratodontiformes > Protopteridae > Protopterus > Protopterus annectens. The sequence goes on from NC_056745.1 coordinate 898,709,344, forward strand.
GAAGATTTTCAGAATTACTTTGAAATGGTACAGAGTAGGGATAATGCCATGATCATACTGATGCATAGTATGGTGGTATACCAAGCATTAGTGGCCGCCTCCATTGGTACATTAGTTATGACATACCAGAGTGAAGCTGAAGTCGGTCTTGCAAGGGGAAGAGAACAGATAACTGTCAGGACATGTGGGCTGAGATCACATGAGGATACAATTGCTTCTCATGAAATGAATGTAAGTAATCTAGATGAACTAGCATAAAGAATGTTATACAGGCCATATCAGCTTTCATGCACACCTAGCAGAACCTCCAATTCCAGGTCATGATCACAGTCCCACAACACCATCAGATCAGTGCCTGCAGATCACCTGCATCAAGCAGATCACAACATCTGGCCACTCACCTTACAGTTCTCAGGGTAGCCCCATAAAAGTCACCTGCACCAACACCTAGCCTATCTTTAGGAGGTGTTTATGACTCATTTGATCTTGAATTACTCTGAATCATGTCTGACAATTCTGTAATTTTACACTTTCTCCTTCAAAGACACAACTGAATGTTTAACTTGAAGGGGAATAAGATAACAAAAAAATATATTTTGGGGGGATCAACTTTGCAAATGTATGCATTTCATCATTGTACTCTTATCACATAAACCATCAAGGAAAGGTGTAAAAAATCTGTATGACATGTCACCGCAATCACTAACGGCAATGCTATTTGCATTAGAATTGTTACAGGTAGCACTTACCTGTAGCATAAAAGTATTAATACACACACATTTTCATGAGAAATATAATAAGATAATTACAGATTAAAATGTGTATCCTGCTATATAAACTTACACTGCTGGCATTTCACCCTTGCCACTGCATAAATGGTGATATTTTTATGTCTGTCAAGTCACAGGTTATTGTGTATGACACCATAAAAATAACAGATGTGCATTACCACAGCAAACAGAATCTGAGAAGAAATATCATAATATAAAATGCAGCATAGTAAGTTTTCATTCAATTGCAATGCATTAACTCATAAAATATTGAAATGCTAAGAACATTCAGCACTTCCATACTGAAGTGAAGTACTTCAGCATAATTCATTAATCAAAACAAAGACAATATGATTATTATTTACATGATGCCACCAACATCACTGAATAAGAATCAGCGAATATTCAGGCATGATTTTAACTAGCAATAGTATGAGTAATTTGTGTAAAAGAAAAAAATAATTTTAAGTTGAGAGGCAATCTCTAATAAACAATGACAGCAAACCATGCACCACACAGCACAGCACACAGATATCACTGCAAGCATCAATTATAGTCTGTGTTTTTTACAAGAAAGGAAAAACTAACTTGAATGTCACGCTCCATAGCTATGGACTAGAAAGTGCCTTGTTACCTGCACAGCCATTTGCTGTGCATGAGCCTGCTGGAGGCAGGGCCCATTAGTACCACTGTTGGCTGATCATTAGTGGTAGTGACAGTATGGGTAACTTCACCACCAGATCAACAAATGATCATGTTATGCAGAATGCAACAGGCAGTAAACATAGTACATGCAGTAGCTGGGTCTTACTGAAAGGCACCCTCTAACTTATCCAGGCACCAGAAACATGTCTTCAGAAGGCTGAAGACAGTATGGATCAGGAACAGGGCTGGGATAGGTCTCTACTGCAGTTACACTTGGATTTATTACTGGTGTCATGCACCATGTCTCCAAGGGATACCCAGCATTACCTGAAAAACACAAAAAAAGAGAGTGAGAGAGATGCAGAAAGAAAATGGAGGAGAGGCAAAATAAAAAAGTTAGTATTCAGCAATATATTTTATGAATAACTACTTAAATACAATATAAAAAAATTCACTTGCCAACAAGATGACCACTGGCCATCCTACCATTCAAAAAGAGACAGTACAGTGAGGTAGTGTGCCAGGTATGGGAATCATGTGCACTGCCAGGATGCTGGGCAGAGATCTTGGTGATATACCCTGGTTCATCACACACTACTTAGCAACTGATGGAATGGTAGCCCTTCGTACTGTGGTAACATTCACCCTGTAGACCAGAAGGGGCCCTAATTGCAGCATTGGTGCAATCTATCATGCCTCATACCTCAAGAAAATGTGACACTGTGTAAAAAGCATGCACAGTACTAGTTTTGTCATGAGGTGACACAGGGAAATAGATGTATTGATCCATATGTGCCAAGACTAACCAGAAAGTGGTGTCTTCAGTCTGTTTCTGGAAGGTCCTTCTGGCAAGCATAGTGAGTCCAATACATACCTTAGTCTCACAGGTGTTAGAACTCTATCCATTCCTCCAATACCCCTATGGGTGTCAAACATATCCACTAAAAACCTTATAATGTCCCTGTCTACTCTGAACCTACCAAGGATTTCCTGATTGTCAACGTATTACTGAGTTGTACTTTGTTTATATTTTCACCTTCATGGCCAGTGAATGCCACTAGACACAAGAGGTTTTGTCCCAGCTAAGACAAGCAACTCATGGATGGAAATAGTAAAATTAGCAGCCAAGTGACAGCATTATTGTGGACTGCAACTCAAATAGATTTGCCGAAACTTACTTTATATAACATGTCTGCAGACGGTGTGAACAAACGAAAATGTTTCACTATGAATCGCAAATGGTGTCAAGAACACTTCATTAACATATGCTGAATTACATCATTCCTCATTTACAACTTATCAATACATTTGCATAGGCTCATTCAAGGTCATTGTGTATTTGTATAAAAGGCCTCTATGATTCGCAGCTTAACTACGATAATTCACAGATATCACAGATAGCCTAAATTATTTGCATAAATTACTATGAATGCCACCCTAAATTACAGATAAAAAAGTTACGCTGAGGATCCTGCATCTGAAGTAGCATCTATAATGGTATCAGTTTCTGTTTTAAAGATGCATACCAGTTAAAACAGAAAAAAAAACAATTAAATGAATGCATCATTTCTGGTGGATGGGCGGGGGGGCAGATTTAATAATTCTGTGTGTTTCCAACATATTCATAACTTATGGTAAATCAAATGAAACTGAAATACAAAGGAGATGAATGCAGCTTATCGGATGAAATGGAAAAGAAAATGGAAACAGGAAATGCAGATTAACCAGTAGGATGTTTGATCTTATTCTGTCCCATTTCTGCTGTATAATTAATTAAAATAAGATGAATCACTAATGCATGCCCTCCTTTCAGTATGTGGAAGAGAGAATTCTACATAGCTCCGGAAATGCAGATGACCCAGTAAAAATTCTCGTGCATTCAGAATTCTCTTAACAGGATAAAAGCACAGCTTGCAAACTGTGAACAGTTCTGTAGCAGAAGTAGTTAGACAGAAACTTTAAAGGGATCATATATGGGAAAAAATGAAAAAAAAATCTCACTCTCTCTCTCTTTTCATTTTAAACCTTTGGATTTCAAAGAACTGATGATGTTTGCCTGAAAAATTGATAATTTGCTAGGACAGATTATTGTTACTCCAGAACAATAGAAACGTATTTTCATAGTTATCCCTTTGTTGCAGAGCACATGCTGTAACTTTCCTCTGAATGACCTTTTAGCCTATTTAATTCATATTTCATATTATCTGCCTCAGTTCTGAATATCTACAAAATATTAAACTGTAATAGCTGATTTTAATTGTTATCATAAATAGATCTGTATTCTGGAAGAGTAGGTAAGACCCAGAAGCCTAATCTGGGTAGCCAGGGGTGAACAGAGTTCTCTTAGCAGATATTAGGAATAAAATCTAGTTCAGGGACTCTTGCTCTTGACTGTTTAAACCTGATGCTAACACACACAAGTGTGGCTTGAGATATAAAAACCTTCATGAAAATCATGGTCTGGAGCTGATTTCATTGCAATAACAACATGTCTTATTTCCTCATCAAGAAGATCAGAATGCTCTGGTACAAGCCTTCATGTTTTCTTTATTTCCCTACTACCCTACTACAGAAACTAATGAGTGGGTACCTATATACTCTGATGCTTATTACTAACATGAATGTAAACATTAACTACAGCTCTGAGTTAAATCTACACCTTTGACAAAACAATATAAAACTGCAATCGCTTTACCCATAAAATGAAATCTAGATAACTGAACAACTTACAGAACTGCAGGGAACACTTCAAGTTATGAAAACCCTCCTTGATGTGTATACTTATTTAACAGCAATTTTCAAACAATCAAAATTAATGGACTTCAATGGATCGCTGTACAAAAGGCCCATGTTATAGTCTCTAAAGAGATGTTTCCATTTAAGTTGAGTTAAAACAAGTGCTTGATTTCATTTGCCCTTGCACCTTTTTTCTCATTTTTTATTTGATCAGGTAGCTTATGTCCAACTGTTGACTATTGTATGTGTTTATAGTGTAGCTATACAGGCTGGGACACACTGCCAGAGAGAATAAAAAAGAAGACTACACTTCGTAGTATATGTTCTTTCTTCAAGTTGCTATAATTTCATAACTAGTATAAATACATAAAGGGGTCATGGAAAGTGCAAGGATGTGAACCCCTGTAAAAATATATTTTTGTGGTGTTTAGGTGAATTGTATTTCAATCATTTGCAATGCAAACATTTGTATCCTCAAACTATATAGAGGAATTGGGAAAATAAATTATACCAGCACTTCTGTGCATGCATTTAAAATGATTTAGAATGTTCACTTTAAATGCCCTGTACTATTATGTGAATGTACAGAATTAGTACAATATAGGACGCATTGCATTTTGAAGATTATGGGTTCATATCTTGACTGTGGTTATTCAGTTCTGGAAATTCTACATTCTTATGCATTCATCTAGTTTCTTCTTAAATGGTGAATGATAATTTTTCACATGGAATGGGAGTTTTTTCCAAAGATGAGGTAAATGCTGAGTACTGAATTGGTCAGGCTTGCTACTGCCCTATATTTAGTATTTTAAAGAGAAAATTATCCTTCATAGTCCAGAACTTTTTTCAACTCAATACCTTATTAACTGCATTTCAACCAGACAGAAAAACAATAACAACATTTAAATTCCTTAACAATATTCAATGGAATTCTTGAGTACTGCAGATAGCATAGCAAAAACATAAGTATGCAAATACAAGTCACCACCTCATACACATTAGGATTAAAAAAAAAGTCTATATGTAATTGCTCTAGCAATACAAAAACACTTTGGGGCCAGAGAAGCTTTAAAGCTTGTAAGTACATTGATGCAAGTTAGCAAATATATTGTCTGAGATTTTTTGCCAGAGTTTGTAGGTCAGTGCAGCAATTCTGCTATAGATGGACTGTGACCACTTCACTGTTCAGAACATGAGGCACAGGTACCCTTTCTTTAGGTGATATAATTCCTTAAGAGTCTGAAGATAACTTAAGTGTACAAGCCTATCAATTTTTCAGTGTTTCATTGCTTGTTAAGGATTGGGACCACAGTAGATGTCATATAGGAGCCATGCTCCAGTTGGATTTATTTTGCAACTTTAAAAAACAAACTTATGCATGTTTTAAATTGCCTTAACAAGGCTAAAGTTATGTTTGTTTGGTGCATTTGAGATCTCCATCTGTAAACATTTCTTTTACCATTGGTATGACATCTGCCAATACTCAAACCCAGGTTTGTGCTTCTTGTATCCAAGTTATGTTCAATAATTTGAAGTGCTAGTATGACTCTAAATATCTTATCCTTACAACTCTTGAACACCCAAACAAAATATATTTTTTAAATAGCACATTGTAGATTAAATGAAAACAGGTCCTTTAATTATTTTATCACATGGCAGTTATTTTATAAAACATATAATTTGTGAAATATAGATTTTTTTTTACTTCTCTCCATTTTGTTTAGATTCTCAAAGGAAAGTATAAAACTCAACAGTACCTGATCCTTGATCTTGGTCCTTATCCTAGATATAAACAATGGTATTAACAAATATTGTTTTCCGAAAGACACTGCTGTCATTACAGTCCTGGACTACACAAAACATTTCCTTATTGTTTAGTTTACATTGTTGCTGAAATCTGGATGAGCCTCTTGTCACTACTTCAAGAACCTTAAACTGAGTACAGACTCACATATATCATAGCATAAGAGGTGATTGTTGCTAGTAATCCTCAAATTAAGGTTTTGTTATTTTCCTACTATTAAAACAAATTAACATTTGCAATTATTTTCCAAAGCTGACTAGGTCTGCCATCTTAGCATCACCAACAAACTTGTCTATCTGTATTTTCTTAGTGATAGGTACCATAACCATAATTGTATTAACAAAAAAAAAAAGAAAAAGAAAAAGCCCAACATATAACCTTGTAGTAAACTTCAAAATATTGGAAAACAGGCAGCTATACTATTCCCTCAACCATGTGCTTATCCACTTAATGATGCAAGGATGATCTCCATAGTCACCATCGTTTATGCAATGATAAGATGGAATTGAATCCAAGTTCTTATCCACATCTAAATAAATAACACCTGCAGATAAATTATTCTTCTCAAGAACATCCCTCACTTAGAAATGTATTAAATATGCAACACAACATGGACTTGTGCTAAAACCATTTATGATAATATTCATTTTCTGGAGGATGTTACGAGATGTTATTTTCAATACCAGTCTTTCAAAACATTTCCCAAGTATACTTATTAAACTGAATGACCTATAGTTACCAGGTTGGCTGGCATCCCATCCCTTAAATATGGAAAACAGAGGTAATCCAGAGGGCTCGAGTGAAGTGTGGTATCGCACCTGTGACCCAGAGGGTACTAGGACAAACAAGATACAGAGTACAAAGGATTAGTCCAGATAAAATCACTTTAGCTAGCAGATCTAGGAGGCTTTCTCTCTAATGCTTTCCTTGTGGGAGAAATAAAGATGCCTTATTTAAGTTTCCAGTATTTTATTCAGTTATGTAGGTAGATGGACAAGTGTTCTTGTTCTAAAATGTGGGAGCTATGTTTGCCTTTTTTTATATACAAAGAATGATGCCCTGACCTAAAGTCAGCTAAAACAGATATACTAAAGAAGGAATCAAATATTCCTTAACTTAGAAGAGAAAACAACTAATAAGCTCATCTGGTCCAGTGATGCAATTTGTTTATTTATTTATTTTTTGTTTTGTTTTTATTTAATGATTCTGCCACCCACTTGTCTTTAAATGAGAGACAATTTGCATCAGTGACCACCACTTCTTGAACTAGGACCAGTGTACTTGATATTACCTGATGTGGAATGAACCTGGAAAACTTGTTAACCACAACCTTGTCATCTATAATTATGCTCTAAATGTCCTTAACTCATTTCCTCCAGAGAAGCTGTTTTGAGTTTGTACTCTTTCAATGACTGTGACATGAGCTTTTAAAAAAATTAAGTTGTTACATTATCAGTACAAGGTCAGCATTATAGTGGTAATAGAAAATGCAACCACAGTCTTTAGGTGGACGTTATAACATACTACAATGCACACGAAGCCAGAATTATGCACTTTCTCTAAATTTTTACAAACGTCCGAACCTATACAGTGCAATCATATAGTGATATGGCATTTTTGTTTAGCCAGATTTAATCTTTCATAGCAAGAAATCCTCTTTTTGAGTGTTTGTTTACTGATATATTTACAGATATATGAGCAAAATCTGTGCTTATTTGTTTAATTAAGAACATAAATTACATGGAATATCTGTCAAGATATACAATTTACAGCACAGATATCAGTAATACTTTTCTTCCACTTTATCTAAGCTTTCACTTAATGCCATGCAACAGTTTGTAAATCTCTTGGTCTTGGAAATATTTATACACACATGGAAGTACTGTATACCTTTATAATTACTAGCAAACAACAAGTGACATATTCTTTGTCGTGTACTATTCATTGACATTAATGATATATTTTCTGTTTCCTAGCATGGCATTTCATACCATGCATCTCAATAACATATAGTGCCCTCAATTATGAAAATATGAATATAAATATGAAAATGTGAATAAAGAGTGAGAAAGATTAATATCTTCACTACAGGAAATCTTAGATTAACAATCATAATGTAATAGTATTACCTATACCCAGTCATTTCTTATTCTGCCTATTACTTTGTGGTAAGCCACTTAGTCATGGAAAACAACTCCAAATGATTTAGAACAGTTTAAAGAGGTATGGATGATAAGTGGATGTATACATAAAGAACTAAAGGAGTGACCGAGATTTGTAATACTTAAAAGATTATTTTATATTGATACATTTGAAAAAGTCTAGGGCTGAAGTGATTAAGATCAATGCCCAAAATACTACTGTCTCTAAATTCAAAGTCCACATTCTGGAAATATCTAATTGCAAGAAAGTTCCAGATAATTCATTTTCAATTACTTTAAGTGAGGTGATTGTCTCCTAGCAGAGGTACTTTCTAGAAGGATCATTAGTCACACACTGACTTAAGTCTGATTCAAAACTGAAATGCTCACTTGAAAGTGTTTTGGGGCTTTTGTAAATGACCAATATTGCAATATCTTGCTTGCCTGTATAGATGTCAGTTGAGATAATTTCAGACAAAATAAAGTTTATTTATTGACATTTGGATACCAGGAAAGTCCAACTGGGCATGTGAAGACAGGGGGAGAAAAACTCCAATGTATTACAAAAACATTTTAAAAACAATAATGTTGCAATATTCAAACATAATATAAAAAATATTTACAGTTTAAATAGTTATACCAAATTAGACATAATGTGAAAACATTGGGTAAGAACAGCTACAACTTGTATAACAATGATTTAATATTTAGAGAAATTGTAGCCAGTTTATGGAGAAATTAAAGGTAAGTTAGTATGATAAAAACAGGAACTGCATAGAAAAACTCACCAAGCTAGGCATCAACCCCTATATCACTAGATGGGTTGCAAACTGGCTCAGAGATAGAACCCACAGTGTGAAAGTAGCTGACTCCAAGTCAGACTGCTGACTAGTCATGAGTGGAGTCCCACAGGGTTCAGTCCTGGGTCCTCTACTGTTTGGTATCTACTTCTCTGAAGTCCAGGACAACACAAAGGGACACTGGCTGACAAAGTTCACAGACGATTGCAAGTTGGGAGCTATTATTAACTCCTCATGTGATGTTGACATCCTACAGAATAGCCTCACTGAGACCAACGACTGGTGTCAGAACCGTCAGAAAAATGTGTCGTCATTCCCTTTGGGAAAAACCCAGTTCCCATGAATTACCACATTGATAGTAGTCCACTGAACACAGAAGGTGTTATAAGAGATCTGGGAGCACAGGTTGACAGCAAACTCTCTTTTGATCACCACATTGCAACTGTAGTCAGAAATTCCTTCTATGTGGCACACCTCATTACTAAGGGTTTTGCATCCAGGAAGAAAGAGGTCATTGTCTCCCTCTACTCTTCCCTCATTGGGCCAATCATCGAGTACAATGCCCCATTTGGCATGTACCTCACTAGACACCTGCAACAACTGGAGAGGCCGCAAAAGTACCTCACAAAGAGGATCCTAGGCCTTAAACACTTGTCCTATATCTACAGATTCAAAAAACTCCAACTATTTTCTGTCTCATATCACCTACTTAGAGGTGATCTCTGCTTGACTTACAAAGCCATGTCTGATCCAGCTCTGTTAGAAATGCTGCACCTAAAGAAATCCCAATCCCTCCACACCACATGCTCCAGAGACCTCCACCTCATTACCACAATCAACAGGACATACTGGAGGGACAAGTTCATAAGCCAGAGACTGCCCATGCTATAGAATAGATTTCCCATACATGTCAAGCAGAGCACCTCGCTGACCCTCTTCAAGAGAAATGTTGATGAGTGGATGGGAAATAGAAAATTCACCCCGGGGATGACTCCAGTGGCTCTACTCGACAGAGGCAGTGGGAACTAAGGTCAGGTGGCAGGATGCCAGGGTAATCCTATGGGCTAGGCTTGTAAAGGCCCCAGGGCCATTAGCCTAGTACACACCTATGAACCCATGAAATGATTAAAAAACATGGTTGTGGCATATTTAGGAAGAAAGTCAGGTGAGAGAAATTGATTGATGTGAGTGAAGAAGAGAGTAAGGAGGTGTAAGGTATGAAGAGGTACTTCTTCATATTTAGGGATGCATTTTATCATGGGGATAACAGAAACAGATTTTGGCTAGGAAGTCTAACAGAACAGTTTTAATGAGTTACACCTATGAGTGTATTGAAGGCTCTGATGTATGTAAATAGGTCTATTTTTCCTAAAGCTGTGATACCCAGTATAACAAAGTATGTTTACATGTGAACTGCACTGAATGAACCATGTCTCAGTATTGATCCTCATAACAATGGTCTTTTTGCTCAGCGTATTTTGTAAATAAAAAAAAATCCAGTTTAGACTAAGCATTTCACAATGTAAAATTAATCTCTTTGTACTGGTTACTGTCCCCTAAAAGCACATTCAATGTGCTTCAAATAAATTGGTCTGTTTGGTAATCTTAGCTACAATAACTTTCTATCTGCATGGGTCCAATGTAAGTTATCCTAACAAAAAGGTACATTTAGAGATAAAATTCTCCTGCTGATTAAGATGTTTGTACTCAGTTTAAAGGCAGGTCTCCTGATAATACTGCTGAAACTATTTGCAAGACATAGACAAACATAGGCATCTAGGTATAGGAAGTAAATCACAGAATGTGATCTCAAACCCTTACTGACACTGTGTCTGAAGATTTCAGAAATTTCTAATATTTCATCATAGCCTGATTTATCAATATCATGATATACTGTGATTACTACAATCTCTTTGAACTTTACTTCTTCTTTGTTCAACCTAAAATTTCTGTCTTTGTATCCTTTAGCTTAGAGCCTCTACGGTAGCTAACAGCAACTGAATGGCATCCCACACAACAAACATGCTCACAAGTCTGCTTAGATTGGAATTACCAATTACCAACATTTGAGGGTTGTCTCATCCTTTGTTATGACAGCAAGCAAAAGGAATGCTACCATCTATGATCTGTAGTGGCAATTGGATTTCCACACAAGAAAGTGAATGTATACATAGTACAGTGGAAATACTTGAACAAAGTCACACCGAGAGTGACTGATGCCACCTCCCCCAATACCCTCCTTCTTTTTCTCTTATGCTGTAGTGATAACAAGCCTACCTCAGAACTTTATGGTTTATGTGGATTATTGTTTGATTCAATCTGTGCCAGTATCCAACATGTCTTTGTTTATATTTATTTAGATTTATCTTCAGCATTTCACAGGATCATATACAAAACACTAATCAATAAATTAGTACAAATAGGTATTGATTTACTCTTGATAAGATGGATAGCTGCATGACTTACAGATAAGACATGGCACATATCATACAGCAACTGGACAGGTGAAATCCTTGGTTACATTCAGGGTGTCCCACAGGGCTCTGTCCTAGGCTGTTACTTGTTTAGATTGTATCTTTCAGACCTAACATTTTCATCTGAGGTGTTCTACAGTCTATATGCAGACAACCTGATACAGGGTAAACTGATTATATGTGTTGCAGATAAGGCATGTCTGCAAAATAATGACTAAATTGACCATTTGGGCACAGGAGAATAATATGCTGATAAATACATCAAAAACTAAGCATATGAGATTTGGGAAACATAAATTGAAAGGTGAATATTTAATACAGCACACCATGACTGAAACTGTAGACTCATTTAAGGACCTGGTACATGGGTAGATTCAGCTATACGTTTTTCTAAACATATCAACCAATTGGTTAATGATAGCTATAGAACTATAGGTTGTATAAAAAGATTTAGAAAGTCTAGGAAATCAAAACTGATGACATCATTGTTTGTTAGTTACATTAGACACAACCGTGAGTATGGAATAACAGGTCTATTCGACCTTACTGGCCAATCAGTAAAACAGTTCACTGAATCTATCCAGGCATGTCCAAAGGGCAGTTTCAGGTGTACTCTCCAGTCCAATTGGTGAATCTGGGCATTTTGAGCCAATGTTACAATTACCTCATGTACACAGACAACCCTCTACTCCTTCCACCAAACACTAATACATATAAGAGATGCAATTATGCAGCCAAACTGGAGGCAAAGCTCTCTCAACCCAAAACTGGACCAGGCAGTCAAAAGGAGAAGGGAATTACTTGCATCACACCTCCAGTTTCACACAGACCTATGAAACCAGCACTGGCAAAACACACACATATACACGAAAACATACTCAGAGGCTCTAAATAAAAATCTGCAGAAGCAACAGAGACCTCCATAGCAGACATCCAAGCAACCTCCAACCCCCATCGCAAACTATGAAACACATACTTCACAAAACCAGTGTGCCACACAATCACAGCCCTTAAGGCAAAATAACATACCCAACACACTAGTAATAGGTGACTCTATAGTCAGGCACACTGATGTCCCACTCACTAGGCTGAACAAGGAGAAGGTTACTGTTAGCTGCATGTTGGGTGTCAGGATCTGCCACATAACACAAGCACTCAGGTCACGCCAGAACAAGTACAAATATGACTCTGTCATTGTCCATGTTGGTGTGAATGACCTGAGCCATACCTCCTGGGATTACACAAAAAGAGACATGGAGGAGCTCTCTGATCACATATCCCAGGCCAGTATGACACTGACCCTGAGTAGCATCCTGCCCTCACCAAGAATGATACCACGGTATAGGGAAAAAAATATCAATTTCAACAATTGGCTAAGCTTCTTGTGTCATTCAAAGGGGATCCAGTGTCTGTCAGCCTGGGATGACGTGCTCGACAAGCCACGCTGCTTCGCTACAGACTGCTTGCACCTGTCACCCTCAGGCTTTCGAATACTGGCCAAGGCTCTTGCCACCCCCATAGTGCCTTTTTTAGGCAAGGCTCAAAAGACAAACCCACCATTGTAAATACCACAAGTAACAAAAAACTGAGGGTAATGCTACTCAATGTCAGAAGTCTAAACCTCAAAATGCACGCACTTGAGGCACTCCTGAGTATGGAGAAAATTGATATATGTGCAGTAACAGAAACCTGGTTTAAGGCTCCAGAGAGCACTCCAGCACTACCAAGCTACAACTCATTCCATACATTTTGTCCACAAAACCCGGACCGAAATAAAAAAGGCGGGGGAGTATCCATATTCATCAAGGATACCCACACCTCCATGTTAGTGGCACAGCACAATGCTTCAGAGATCATCCACATGCAGCTAACAATGGGCAAAACTGCTATTCAAATTATAGCTTGCTGCAGATCACACACCATGTCCCAGGACCCCACTCCGCATTCTTGGAAACACTATGAAACATAAAGGTCCTACCAAACACACTGATATTGGGTGATTTCAATTACCCAAACATTAACTGAGAGAACTACTCAAGTACAAAACCCTTGCCCAACATTTCCTAGAATTTATAAACTCAAATGCCCTGGATCAACTGGTCAACACCCCCACTAGAGGTGACAACATATTGGACCTGGTCATCACCAACATAGGCGACCGGTGTTCCACACCAGAGGTCAAACCCTCGGTGGTTCGATCTGACCATGAACTAATCACTCTGGATATCCACATTTCGCCACCACCCCCGGTCAAAGAAACCACCGTGAAAAACTTTTCAAAAGCAAACTTCACTTTACTTAAGACCGAGGTGGGAAATTTCAAAGCCCCCATGCTAAAGGGTAACGCTGTCCAAGCTGCAAAATCCTTTACTAATTCACTCTATGGGCACCTACAAGAATGCATGGATCGTACTATCCCAAACAAAACGAAGACTCACTCCTCCAAGAAAAGGAAACCAGTCTGGTGGACCCCTGCCATAAACAAGCTATACAATAGAAGGAGGAAACTAGTACAGAAAAGAGTAAAATCCCAAGAAGGGAAGACATCCCTGATCAGTATCAGCAAGAAACTACGTTCCCTCATAAAATCATCCAAGGCTAGCTTCGAAAGAAAAATTGTCATGGACTCCAAAGATAACCACAAGGCATTCTTTACTATGTCAAGAATCTAAGTGGCAATTCTCAGATCTGCTCGGAATTAGTGCAGAATGGCACAAAATACACTGAACCAACTGATATAGCCAACATCCTGACAGACAGGTTCAGTGCAAACTTCACCCCCCTCTCAGCCCCAAAAGGGCCCATAACTATACCAGAAGAATGTAGTGCCCCTGAAATCACAGACAATCAGGTTAACACAGCCCTCTCCAAAGCCAAAAACACAGCATCAATGGGACCAGATGGTGTCCCAGGCTGTGTCCTACATGACACTCAAAGATGAACTAACCCCTCACCTAAACACCCTGTTTAAACTCAGCCACTCCACAGGCTATGTAAACTCCCAGAGTGGTGCACAGCAATGGTTATTCCACTCCACAAAGGTGGAGCCACAACAGACTCTGGGAACTATTGCCCTATAAGCCTGACTAGCTTGGTCTGCAAAGCTATGGAGTGCATCATCCTGGATCTCATTAACAGAGACATTGGAAACCTCCAAACACTGAACCCTACCCAGTTCAGCTTTGTTAAGGGCAGATCATGCCTCCTAAACCTGGTGGACTTCTTTGTGACAGTTACCAAGGCTATAGACGAGGGAAAGGTGGTCCACACAGCCTACCTAGACCTTGCAAAGGCCTTCGACACCATTCTCCATTCAGGTATTATAGACAAGCTCACCAGCCTGAACATAAACCCCTATGTCATGAGATGGGTTGCCAACTGGCTCATGGACAGAACCCACATGGTAAGAGTTGTGGGAGCTAGGTCTGACTCTAAACTGGTTACAAGTGGCGTTCCCCAGGGCTCAGTCCTAGAACCCCTCCTGTTCAGCATATACTTCTCAGAGGTACAGGGAAGCACAGGAGGACTATGGCTGACCAAGTTTGCAGCCAACTGCAAACTAGGGGCTATAATTGACTCTCCAGCTGACACCGACATCCTGACTGTCTCACTGAGACAGATATCTGGTGTCAAAACCATGGCCTCATGCTAAATGCCAGAAAGTGCATAGTCATCCCCTTTGGAAAAAACAAAGTACCTACAAACTACCACATAGATGGTAGCCCCTAAATATGGAAGACGTAATAAGGGATGTGGGGACCCAAGTAGACAGTAACCTCTCCTTTGATAATCCCATTGCCAAAGTGGTTAGAAAATCCTTCTATGTGGCCCACCTAATCACAAAAGAGTTTGCATCCAGATCAAAAAAGGTCATTGGGCCCCTCTATGCATCAGTCATCACACCCATCATAGAGTACAATACCCCATTTGGGATGTACCTTACAAGACACCTACAACAACTGGAAAGACCACAGAAGTACCTCACCAAGAGGATCACAGGCCTCAAGCAGATGCCCTATGCAGCTCGACTGACGAAACTCCAGCTGTACTCAGTTGCATACTGCCTACTCAGAGGTGATCTTTGCCTGACATACAAGGCCATGTCCAACCCAGAATTGATGGACATGCTCCACCTAAAGAAAACCATATCCCCTCAAGCCACACACTCCAGGGATCTAAACCTCACCACAACAATAAATAGGACATGCTGGAGGGATAGATTCCTGTCCCAGACACTTCCCATATTCTGGAACAAGATTCCAATCTACATTAGGCAGAGCTCTTCGCTAACCCTCTTCAAGAGAAACCTTGACGAGTGGATAGGAAATAGAAAGTTTACCCCCAGGGATCACTTCAGTGGCTCTGCTGGACAGAGGCACAGGGAACTAATCTAAGGGGCGGCGAAAGCCAACACATTCCGGCTAGGCTTATAAATGCCTTCTGGCAGATAGCCTAGTACCTACCTATGAACCTATGGAAACCCTATAAGAAAACAACAATGAGTAAACTGGAAAGAGTACAGCAGAAATATACCAAGGTCATCCATGGATGTGAAAATTTAAGTTATTATAAAAGACTAAAATGCAGTGTTTCTTACAGATATCTAACAGAAGACCTTATTCAACTATATAGGGCATTTAGAGACAACTACCTCTGGGAATGTTTGGGATTATCAAAAAGTACTAGAGAACCATAAGACAGCCTATGTAGAAGATTCTATATGAATGAGAAGTGTACTAATTGGTTCTCTGACAGAGTAGCTGATCAATGGAACAGACTACCATAGTACATTTAAAGCAAGTACAAGTTTAGATATTTTTAAGAACAGCCTGGACACTTATTATGGGAACAAGTGTTTTGGTATATTGGCAAACTAGTAGGACATAAATGCCCATGCTTGAAATATTTGTATGTATGTATGTATGTATGTATGTATGTATGTTTATGTTTATTGCATTTGCCTTGCTTCTCTGTATCCTGTCATTGTACTTGTTAGACTGATGTTTTTCACTTTACACTTAGTGAGTTCAAACAGTACATTAAGGTGGAATAACAGGCCTGAACATATAAAGCCAGACTAGTGTTTTCATGTATGCACTCAGTTTCAGGGAAAGACAGTTCAGCATAAAGGAAAAGATAATCTTGCTGGGTAAGCATGAGATGTGCAGAAATAATAGCTTTCAGGGAAAGCTATAGAATGTTCCTTTCTCAAGGGAAGGCTATTTGTACTTGCAATGGAATGCTAGATAAAGAATAGACTGTGAGGCACATGCAAGACAAGGCTTGGAAACCAAGGTTAACGTTGCATGTAAAACATTACAGGGTTTTGGTATTATTTGGAAATACTTACTCAGTCACTTGAGTCAGTTAAGTTAGCTTTTGGACTTACATGCAAAGGTCTTTGCAGTACAGACACCTGATTCTGAGTACAGAAGTCAGGTCATATAGCTGTACTATTCAGGAGGAAATTACTGCTTTAGTTGATATTATTTAGGAGAATCAGAATATGCATGCAGAAACTTTGGATATATTTATTGGCATTGTTACTGTTATCCAGGATTCCAGAATTTCTACAGACTGTTATCGTTTGTCAGTACTGTTATTGGAGACAGTTTTCAGATATTGTTAACATCTAATAAACCATTCTTAACCAAACTACAGTGTCTGCAAAATTCATTCTGAAAAGTACAAAAAGACTTGGCACATGAATGAGAGACTGGCACCTGATCAGAAACAAGTTTGGGTAATTAACAAATAAAGACAGTCATTCCAGTCTTATTTCAGTTGTTTCAAGTTAATTCCAGTACACTACAGTCTTATCAATTCTTTCAATGGCAAGCCTACCATTGATGGAGGGGGGAACGACAGTTAAAGTAAGTCACAAAACTTTATAGCAACCTTATCAGCAGTCAGACTATATGTATTCAACAGAACAGACTTCAGGGCAAAGTAAAAGCAGTTTCTGAAACTACTTTTTCCAGTCTATCAGTAACTACAGTAGACGTGTTTCATAACAGGCTTTTCAGCAGCAGACCAGTGTTTTTCCAGATTGCAGACAGTGAACTCCATACAGAATAAGGCCACTGCCAACACTACAGTTACTCCTTACACAGCAGACTTTTTGTTAAGACACCACTGATATTTCAACTGTAAACTTCATACAGAAAACAGCCAGAACAGATGACATACAGTAATTGTGTCTGTTAGACAGGTTGCAGAGAACCAGTGTTTATTTGAAAAGTACAGTTTTGTACCTACCATAAATGTAGATGTCCGATAGGTATGCATCTGCAGTCCTAACATATGGGTTGTCCTGCCCTGCGGCCCCCCTTGGCCGGCGGATTCCATCGTCTCTTCTGGTGTCTGGTCGACGTGACGCTGATGTCGTGACTGCTGCTGGGTAGGTAGCTGGCATCAAGCGATGCAGCATTTCCCCATTTTCCTCAGTGTTTTGGGCCTGATGCTCTAGGCCAGGCTAAACAAATGCAAAATAATTCCAAAAATAAGAGAGAAACAATTACACTAGTTCAGAAAAAGCCTCAAAGAACATCCATCAACAGACTAGCAGTACTTGAGAAAATATTCAAATTTCAGCAGTGTTCCTTCAGAACATAAAAGACATTATCCAGTTAACAGCAATGTACTTCACCATTTCCACAAACTTTCAAGTTTCCAGTGTGACATCGCACAGTCAAGCAAGAAAAAGTTTAAAATGCTGCAGATGACAGAAAACATTAATCATAAAGTTATACGGGAATTTATGTACTTTTTAGCTAAGTCAGACAGTAATTATCAAAAAACTTTAAATACATCAATTATGGTACATTTTATAAATATGTCAACCAATACTTCTACAGTAAAGACAACAGTAAATGTTTGGTTTTAAAGCTAAAAATTGGAGAAAGCAGTCTAAGAAAAAACAGTGTTCCAGAAATGTTCAGAAATGTTATATGTTTCCACACACAAAAGGGTTAAATCACAGAAGCACACTGCAACAGACACATTCCTCCAGATTCTGCAAGCCCTGCATGGCATGCAAGACTAGTGCAGGAGCTCCAGCAGGCAATATGTCTGCCATGCAATCCAGGAATAACTTATTGGGGTGTGCATGAGCACTCCTGCGCTAGCCCTGCACAGACTCTGACCCTGTATGCAAATTGCCCCATTTGCAGGAGAAATCCATGCAAATGAGGTGAATTTGCGACCCAGGAAGCTGGAAACCGGCCATGCAGGACTAGTGTAATCTGTAGAAATGTAGTATGCTAGTAGCGGAATACATTTCTGCAAATTACAAAACGGAGCCATGGCAGCTCCAAATAAAGGGTGGATATCATGTATAAAGCATGCCAATGGCCAACTATAAGGCCAATGGCATGGAAAACACTTGCAAAAAAAATTAACTTTTATTTTATTTAGCCAATCTTGGCAGTTTAAGCATAGGGCAATGGCACGCAAGTGGGATCGGGGGAAAATAAGAAAAAAATATCTTAAATAAGCATTCTAACCAAAATCACAATTCTGCCATTATACTCAATGGCAGGCAGAAGACAACATGGCCAGTGAATAGTGGTTGCTAACGGGGAGGCTCAGTGTGGGACATATAACTATGCATTAGCAGGCAATCCTTTGGAGATGAGGGGAATGACAGTGAATCCCAGATTTCCCCTGCATGCTAGGCAGCTCCCAACAGTGTAAGAGCAGGAATAGCTTAGTGCAAGCCTAGGAGTTAGCTGACATCATAGGGGTGTGTGTCAGGCATACTGTAAGTGGATTGGTACCCTGTGGCTTGGGTTTGCTCATAGCTTAGCACAGCTAAGCAACGGGGTGTGTCTGAGGCTGCCTAGCACTCTTTATATTGCCTAAGCAGATGTGTGTGCTGCACACTGGGTTTTAAAGGAAAAAAAAAAAAAACAGGAAATAGCAGCTCTGTGCATGTTTGAGCAATGTGTTTGCGCGGTGCTCCCCCGGGCTTAAGCAGGAAGGCAATGGAAAAGGAAAACAGCAGTAGAAAGGTAATCTAGGAGAACTAGCATAGCTGGCAGGTGAAATGTATCAGAATCAGCCAATTACACAGGCAGCAGCCCAGCCCAGAACACTACTATAAACCATGCAAACACCTTTTCCTCTGTTTTTTCCCATACTCTACACCACTGCTGTATACAAGCGGGGAAGTTTTAACAAACAAAACAACAAAATGATAGGGGCTGCAATAGCTATCATACAACAACATGTGGAAGAGGTTGAGGGTGGTGAGGATGTGAATGCTGTTGACCAACCCACAGTGAGGAGACAGAGAAGAGTGTACAGACCCAGGGTAACCTACCAGGAGTACATGAGCTGGAGATAGTGGAGCACTATAGGATGGACAGGGACCTCTTACAGCAAATTGTTGAGCTGTACCGGCCACGCCTGACACACAGAACTAAAAGAGGGGAGCCCATCCCAGTGGATACCAAGGTATGTGTAGGCCTAAGAATACTAGCTACAGGTACTGTCCAAAAGCCAACTGCGGATATGATGGGGATCTCACTGCCATCAGCATCCAGGGTACTCCACCAATTCCTGGATGCCATGTCAGCACATGCCAATGAACACATATATTGCTCCAGCACCCGTAAGGCAATGGCCAGCAATATGCAACTGCTCCCTCAAATAGCAGACTACTGTGAGGTAGTGGGTGCTATAGACTGCATGCACATATGCATCAAAGCACCACCTGATAAGCGGGGTAGGGTTTACATCAACCACAAGGGCTTCCCCTCCATCAACTGCCAGGTTGTGTGTGATGCCCAGGGCATAATAATGAATGTGTGTGCTGGCTACTCTGGAAGCTATCATGATTCCCACAGCTGGCATCTGATGCAGCTATATCAGAGATTGGCCAATGGGGACATCCCTTACGGTCACCTAGTGGGAGATGCTGGTTACGCACTGGAGCAGTGGCCGATGACACCCATCAGAAATGCACACACACACCCAAACAAGAACTCCATAATGAGGCATACGCACATACCAGAATTATAATAGAGCATGTGCTTGGGATGCTCAAGTCACAGTTCCGGTGCCTGGAAACATCCGGTGGAGCCTTGCAGTACTCATCAGCTACATGTACCCAAATTGTCATTGTATGTGCCATGCTACACAATATGATCCTGCGGAAACAGCTGCAGCAGGAACAGCACGGGGCAGGGCTACACAGGCCCCCATCATTGCCAAGGCCTGCACAGAGTGACTCAGAAGAGGAACAACCAGAGCCTGCCCCAGTAGGCAGAAGGAGGTGTGCCCAGTATGCCCTAGCCTTGGCAAAGAGGCAACGGATAGCACATATACTGACACAGGAGGGACCCAGGGATTGACATCTCTCTCTGCCTCGCACATACAGTAAAATGGATGCCAAACATGACACTACCTGTTCTCAGTCATGTGTAGGGAGTGTACTATGTGCATCCAACATAGGCAGCCCTGCAGCACCACCCTCAATACTGGGACACACCCACAAGGTAAGTCACTCAACCTACCAATTGCTGAATGGAGTATAATGTGTTGTTACCTGTATCTATGGTATGGATGTGAGCATGCAAGGGAATCGTGTAGCTGAATGGTATGCCAGCAAATAGTGGACACCTATAGTGGCACCATAAGATCTGTAACAAATACTGGTGTCACCATAGTAGGCAGTACTACACAGTGTGACAAAACCCACTGCAGGAAATGTGCTGGGACATGTGTGTCAATATGACTCACACATGCCAGTCTGGGAGGTTCACATACCCAACAACAGTTTCAGCCAGCAGGACAGGTGTAGACAAACACAAACAAAGGCTGTGCTATGGCCTCTGAATGATACCAATGGGTAACCTCCCCTCAGGCCTACACAGACAGACTACAGCAAGTCAGGCAGTGGGATGTTAGTTCTGAAGGGTAGGAAGTCAGAAACTAATACGCAGGTCAATCAAAGCTAAGACCTGTTGCACACTGATATGTCTCAAGTCAGCATGATAGGTTAGAATACAGAATGGAATGGAGTACCTGGCATACCAGTAAAGTCATAGCAAATGTGTACATGTGTCAGGTGTGCCCCCATCCTATGCATAAATGTAGAAACAGTCAGGTGTGCCCCCAAATCCTGTGTGAAGAAATGTAGAAATAGTCAGGTGTGCCCCCCAATCTTTTGTAGAAATGTAGTAACAGTCAGGTGTGCCCCCTCCCAACCACTGTGTGGAAATGTAGAAACAGTCAGGTGTGCCCCTTCCCCCAATCCTGCGTAGAAATGTAGTAACAGTCAGGTTGCGCCCCCTCCCCCAATCCTGTGTAGGAATGTAGAAACAGTCAGGTGTGTTCCCCCAACCCAACTTAGAGATGTAGTAACAGTCAGGTGTGCCCCCCAAACCTATTTAAAAATGTAGTAATGGTCTGGTGTGCCCCCCAATCCAATGTACACATGTCATAACAGTCAGGTGTACCCCCACAACCCTATGTAGAAATGTAGTAACATGTATGTGTAGGTATAATAACAGTGGAGCACAGATGCCCAGAGGTGGCCAAGGTAGCAGAATAGGTTGTAAAACTTGCACAATATGCAGGTATGTGTGTTGGGTTGGTGTGTGTTTCATATTGTGTGAGAGTGGTCAGTGTGTGTGCATGTTGAGGTAAGGCCTGGTGGCCATTGCCCACTACTGCTGATGACAGGGACAAGTCCTCACAACTGCAGTGCCAAAGACAATTCCTACCATTATAACACATGCTAGCAGTAAGTCATTGTAAATGTATGGTTGTAATATGTGTCACCATCTGAAAGACTGGCATGACATGGCTGTTAGGCTAGATATACAAGCAGTACACAGGGGAAAGTACCCCAGACATACAATATATATTGTGTCACTGTGAAATGGAGACACCCTTGGAATTGTACATACAGGTATGCATCACATTATCTGGTCCTATAGTAGGGGATACCAGTGTTGTCTGCCCGAACATGTGCAGATCACAAAGGAGGTAGGACTGATGTATTGGGAAACAGCTGATGTACCTGAAAATGCCAACATAACCGGAATGCCCCATGCATATCTGTGTGTCAGATGTAAGTAGTGTCCATAGCACACATGTACCCAGCTCACGCAAACACCACCCACAGGTACCTCTCTGGTCGTATCCCTGCTGTGGGGAATGGGTACAATATGACCCCACCAGTATATGGCAGTAGTGAAGGAATGCAGCATGCAGTGCAGGTGTCCCATGCAGGTGTGTCCCTAGCCATAGGTAGCACTCTGCCAGCATCCACACCACCTAATCAAGACTGATAGAAGGTATTGGCATGAACACCTAGCACACCTACCCTGTCACTCCAGGAGAATATACTGTATGGCAGTCTGAGACTGTAGGACTGACAGAATGCAACGGCCTGTCACATCTAACCCACAGCAACACCTAATGGCCCACAGATCTCTGCCAAAGGCCTGTGTCTCACACGTACTGCCAATGTATATTACGTCATGGGCACCCAAATAACAACATAACACACTTCACATAATCCATATGCAAGGCCATGTGGCCAAACCACAGTAACATGTGCACCATGTCTCACTGCATGGACTGTGGACTGATACCAACACACAGCTGTGATGGGGTGATAACCTTATGGAAAGTATCAGAGAATGTATGCATAATGTGTGGAAGAGGATAAAATAACAGGGGGGTGGGATCATGGGCAGCATGGAATGTGCAAGGTCCGACACAAATCTGTGTGCAGACACTATCCCTGGCTGCAAACACATAAATGGGTGGCTACATACCTGCCTGTACACCACAATAGGGGTAATGTCCTGACTCATGGCCCCTGCCTCTGGGTAACCTGTGCAAATCTGTACAGCTGTAACCCAATAATCTCCATGGCACATCCTATAACTGTGTACTGCTGTAGTGTGATAAACTAGTTAGATAGTTCTAATCCCAGACATGGAAATATGGATGTGTGTGTGTGTGTGTGTGTGTGTGTGTGTGTGTGTGTGTGTGTGTGTGTGTGTGTGTGTGTGTGTGTGTGTGTGTGTGTGTGTGTGTGTGTGTGTGTCCCTGTCTGTGTAGATAGCAATGCTTTTTAGGCTAGTCACACTCACTTTAATTCAAATGCCCTACTTTGGCAAGGCTGATGATGTCATTCACTGTGAAATACACCTTTCTGAAATGTGTAGCCCATTAATGTCTGTGGCACGTCCTATGACTGCATATTGCTGTAGTGTGATAAACTAATTAGGTAGGAGTTCTAATCCCAGACATGGCAATTGTGTGTGTGTCCATGTCTGTGTAGTGATCAATGCTTTTTAGGCTACCCACACTCACTACAAATCAAATGCCCTACTTTGGCAAGGCGGCTGATGTAATTCACTGTGAAATACAACTTTTAGAAAGATGTAGCTCAGTGATCTCTGTGGCATGTCCCATAACTGCATGACACTGTAGTGTGATAAACTAGTTAGGTCGGAGTTCTAATCCCAGACAAGGCAACTGTGTGTGTCTCTGTCTGTGTATAGAGCAATGCTTTTTAGGCTTCTCATGCTGAGTACAAATCAAATGTCCTACTTTGGCAAGCCTGCTGATGTCATTCACTGCGAAATACACCTTTGGGAAAACTGTAGCACAATAATCTCCGTGGCGTGTCCCATAACTGCATACTGCTGTAGTGTGATAAACTAGTTGTGTAGGAGTTCTAATCCCAAAAATGGCAACTGTGTGTGCTATTTAAGCTACTCACACTCACTACAATTCAAATGCCCTACTTTAGCAATCCTGCTGATGTAATTCACTGTGAAATACACCTTAAGGAAAGATGGAGTCCAGAAATCTCCATGGCACATCCTATAACAGTGTAATACTGTAATGTGATATAGAACTCTGGTAGGGGTTCTATTCCCACACATGGCCGGTGTGGATGTTTGTGTGTGTGTGTTTCTATGTCTGCATAGGGAGCAATGCTTTTTAGGCTAGTCACAGTCACTACAATTCAAATGCCATACTTTGGCAATCCTGCTGATGTCATTCACTGTGAAATACACCTTTGGGGAAGGCATACTCCAGTAATCTCTGTGGTGTGTCCTATAATAGCATAATGCTGTAGTGTGATATAGCACTCTAGTAGGGGTTCTATTCCTACACATGGCAGTTTTGGATGTATTTGTGTGTGCTTCTATATCTGTGTAAGGGCAATGCTTTTTAGACTAGTCACACTCACAACAATTCAAATGCCCTACTTTGGCAGTTATGCTGATGTCATTCTCTGTGAAATACGACTTTGGGGAAGGAGTATTCCAGTAATCTCTGTGGCACATCCTATAATTGTGTAGTGCTGTAGTGTAATAAACTAGTTAAGTAGGAGTTCTAGTCCCAGACATGGCAGGTGTGTCTGTGTTTGTCATTCTTATCCTGTGTGGAGGTGGCTGTGATTGTGTAACAACTGGACTTATTGTGGAGTGGGTTTTGTAAATGTCTTTTATGCTGGCCCTAGTAGATGTCACAATGTTGACCATACAGGGATAACAGATGTGAAATAGCCGAAAGGCTGGGGTGCAAATCCATACGCATACTTGTGACATCAAGGCCAGGTAAACAAAGTTAGCAACACATGTATTACCCAAAGATCACTCTCAACACATGCCTCATACACACACACTTGCCTAGGCAAGAGCCGCTATGTTGGTAGTACCCTGCATATTGCTCACTGATAGTAACCTATCTACATATCTACATATATATTGACAGTAGTAGGTATATCAGAATATATATGTATGCACATATATTTATAGATATCTACATATATACCAGCATAACTAGGCATATCTGTACACATAGGATGTGTATACAACAATTGGCTTAAGTATTGGTGTCTTTCAAAGGGGGTCCTATGGCTGTCAGCCTGGAATGACATGCTCGACAAGCCACGATGCTTCGCTAGGGACGGCTTGCACCTGTCACCCCTGGGCTTTCAGATATTGGCAAAGGCTCTTGCTACCCCCATAGTGCCTTTTTTAGGCAAGGCTCAAAAGACAAACCCACCTCCATAGGTATCACAAGGGATAAGAAACTAAGAGTAATGCTACTCAATGCCAGAAGTCTAAACCTCAAGATGCACGCACTCGAAACTCTCCTTAGCATGGAGAACATTGATATCTGTGCAGTAACAGAAACCTGGTTCAAGGCTCCCGACAGCACCCCAGCACTACCAGGTTATACCTCATACCATGCTTTTCGTCCCCAAAACTTGGACCCACTCACAAAAGGAGGAGAGTATCAATATTCGTCAAAGATACACACACCTCCAGGTTGGTGGCACAGCATGAAGCATCAGAGACTATCCATGTGCAACTAACAGTGGGTAAAACTGCCTTCCAGTTTATAGCCTGTTACAGACCACCCTCCCTAACCCAGGAACCCCACTCGGCCTTCCTGAGAACACTGGAAAATATGAAGATCTCTCCAAACACCATTATATTGGGTGACTTCAACTACCCAAACATAGACTGGGAGCATTACTCTAGCTCCAACACCCTAGCCCAAAGGTTCCTAGAATTTATAAACTCAAATGCTATGGAACAACTTGTTACCACTCCCACAAGAGGGGAAAACATACTGGACCTGATCATCACCAACATGGGGACTCTGTGCTCCAGACCAGAAGTGTATCCCTTACTGGTAAGATCAGACCATAAACTAATCTCACTGGATATTCACATCCCGACTCCACCCCCTGCCCTGAAAACCACAATGAAAAACTTCTCTAAAGCAAATTTCACACTCCTCAAAACTGAGGTGGAATCCTTCAAAGCCCCCGGGCCTGTGGAAATAACGGCCCAGACCGCAGAATCCTTTATAAACGCATTCTATGAACACCTTCAGGAATGCATGGATCATGCAATCCCAAATAAAACCAAGACCCAATCCTCCAAAGGCAGGAGTCCTGTCTGGTGGACCCCAGCCATAAACAAACTATACAATAGAAGGAGGAAGCTACTACATGATAGAGCAAAATCCCAAACAGGGAAGGTATCTCTGATCAGTATTAGCAAAAAACTACTGGCACTCATAAAATCGTCTAAGGCCAGCTTCGAGAGAAAAATTGCACAGGACACTAAGGATAATCACAAGGCTTTCTTTAGTTATGTTAGGGACCTGGGTGGGAATTCCCAGATATGCTCAGAATTAATCCAAAATGACAAAAAAATACACCGAACCCACAGACATTGCCAACATCCTAGCTGACAGGTTCAGCGCAAACTTCTCCCCCCCACTCCCCACCAAAAGGGCAAATATTTATCCCAGAAGAGTGTTGCCCCCCTGACATCTCAGATGCTCAGGTAAGAGCTGCCCTCTCCAAAGCAAAAAACACAGCATCAATGGGACCAGATGGTGTCCCGGGCTGCGCCCTACATGAACTCCAAGAAGAGCTAAACCCAAACATAAAACTACTGTTCAATCTCAGCCTTACTACAGGATATGTACCCAAAGAGTGGCATACAGCAACAGTGGTCTCTCTCCACAAAGGTGGTGCCTCAACGGATCCTGGAAACTATCGCCCCATAAGCCTGACTAGCTTGGTCTGCAAAGCTATGGAAAGGATCATCATGGACCTCATAAATAAAGATATTGGGGACCTACAGACACTGGGTCCTACCCAGTTCGGCTTTGTTAAGGGCAGATCCTGCCTCTTAAACCTGGTTGATTTCTTTGAAACAGTCACCAAGGCCATTGACGAGGGGAAGGTGGTCCACACAGCCTACCTGGACCTCGCAAAAGCCTTTGATACAATACCCCACTGGCATTATAGATAAGCTCACCAGCTTAAATATAAACCCCTATGTCACTAGATGGGTTGCAAACTGGCTCAAGGACAGAACCCACATGGTTAGAATTGCTGGAGCCATGTCAGACTCCAAACCAGTTACAAGTGGCATCCCACAAGGCTCAGTCTTGGGACCTCTCTTGTTCGGTATATATTTCTTGGAGGTACAGGCCAACATAGAAGGACTGTGGCTGACTAAGTTCGCAGATGACTGCAAACTGGGCACCATAATCGACTCTCCAGCCGACACAAGCATCCTCCAAAAGGGCCTCATAGAAACAGACAACTGGTGCCAGAGCCATGACCTCAAGCTAAACGCCAAAAGTGTATAGTCATCCCTTTGGCAAAAACAGTGCCCACAAATTACCACATAGGTGGTAATCCATTAAGTACAGAAGAGGTAATTAGGGACCTGGGGACCCAGGTTGATAGCAATCTCTCATTTGACAACCGCGTGGCCAAAGTGGTTAGAAAAACATTTTATATAGCCCACCTAATCATGAAGGGATTCACATCTAGATCAGGGGAGGTCATCATGCCTCTTTACTCATCCCTCATCAGGCTCATAATTGAGTACAATGCCCCTTTGGGATGTACCTTACCAGACACCTGCAGAAACTGGAAACACCCCAAAAGTACCTCACCAAGAGGATCATAGGGCTCAAATAGATGCCATATGCTGCCCGGTTAAAGAAACTCCAGCTCTACTCAGTGGCATACTGCCTGCTCAGAGGCGATCTGTGCCTGACGTATAAAGCCATGTCCAACCCGGAATTAATGGACATGCTGCACCTCAGAAAATCCAAATCCCATCGAGCTACGCACTCGATAGACTTGAACCACAGCACTGAAAAAAATAGTGCATGCTGGAGGGACAGATTCATAAACCAGAGGCTCCCTTCACTCTGGAATAAAATCCCAGTCCAGGTTAGGCAGAGACCCTCATTGACTCTCTTCAAGAGGAATCTTGATGAGTGGACGGGAGATTGTAGGTTTACCCCGGGTATCACTTCTGTGTCACTGTTAGACAGAGGCACAGTATACTAACCTCGAAAAAGGGCATAGCAAAATTAATTTAAAATGGGTGGCGAAAGCCAAACACACTCTGGCTAGGCTTATAAATGCCCTAGGGCAGGTAGCCTAGTATGATCCTATGAACCTATGAACCTATATCTATCTTTCTCTCTCTCTCTGTATATATATATATATATATATATATATATATATATATATATATATATATATATATATATCTATATATATATATATATATATATATATATATATATATATATATATATATATATATATATATATACATACACACACACACTCACATATATATATATATATATATCTAAATCTATATATATATATATATATATATATATATATATATATATATCTATATATATATATTTTTATTTTACATTTGTTGACCAGGATAGTCTGACTGGATGTATGTCCATTTTCAGTGGAGGCCCAGGGAGAAAAGCTCCACATTAAGACAATTTACAAGACAGAAATCTTGACCATATACAATACAGATAATGTCAGACAGGTAAAACATTTCAAATACAAGAACATTTACATAGTACTGTTACAGTAACATACCAACATATATGTAAATATACATATATGTGTATATATATATATATATATATATATATATATATATATGTATATATATATATATATATATATATATATATATATATATATATATATATATATGTATATATATATACATATATATATATATATATATATATATATATATATATATATATATATATATATATATATGAAGAAATGTACACATGGCCATATATATGTTGCACTATACAGATGTGTATACAGACATATGTATGAGTTTGCATGTGTATGTACATGTAAACATATATCAACCTATTATATGTATATAACCATATTCCTGTCATGCGTAAACCTCACTGTTGTGTATACCCTCCCAGATGTATCTCACCAGATGTATCTGCTATGTGTACATTATGAAAAACAACATATGTGATGCAACAGTCATATTAATAACAAGGACTACACAATTTTGGAAGTAAAGGCAATTGTTCAATACTACTCAATATGTGTATTGACAGCTATATTGGTAAAACAACAGCTGGCTTCACAGTTGTCATGGCGTGGTGGTTAAGTGTTGTGACTGTAGTGTACAGGGTCCTGGGTTCAAGACCTGTAAGAGCTGTTCATTTTGTTTCTGGGCAGAACAAGTGCTGTAGGATACAGAGTGGTTAAGGCAGCTTTGAGCAGCTTTAAGCACATTTGTGTGGGTTTGCGCGAAGCTAAGCAGTGCTAAGCTACAGGTAAACATATGGGTGCTTACACAGTGTAGTCTTCGCTTACCAGTGCACAAAGTAGCTTAGCTGTTATATTGGAGCAATGCTGATACCTGCTAAGCATGGCTTAGCCCTGGTAACCAGGTCACACCACCCAGTCTGATAACATAGCAGGGTAATGACATATGTAATACGTGTATGTAATACCATGTACAATACATGCACCTATGTGCTGTCATTACAGTAGCAAGGGGTGTGAGTGTCATGTGTGGGACACAGATGTATATGAGGCCTGTACAACACTGTTATCCATGTGAATGTGTTACATACAGGAGTAGTAGCCCAGGGTATGTGCTGTCACACTGGCATGTAGTGTATCATGGCAGTACTACTGTTGACAGTGCTTACCCAGGCAAGAGCAGAGTGCTAAATGTAGTACTGACAACAGGCACACCTGCAGGCATAGCTGGACACTGAGGCCTCCCAGTTGTATCCCTGGTGTGTGAGCTGTGTCACAGTATATGCCCCTTACTGGGTAATGATCCAACATGTGGAATGTAACTGTAGACTACCATCTGTACAGCACATGTTAGCGAGGGCTTCTGACAAGTAGTTATGGCATACATATTGTTGTCAAAGTTTATCTGTCAACACACTCATCCTACTGCATAGCTACTTGCCAAGCTGATGACTGTCAGTCCCTGTACAGATGTGCAGATGGCAGGTATCCAGCTGGGATATGTACAGGCAACCTAAGCTTGATTGACACTGACATGTCTGCCCAGCTGTGTAAGAACTGGCACATATAGGAGATGTTACCCTGTATGCACCACATGCCATGGGTACCTCCACTACACTACCACAGTCAGCAGAACATGCTTGGGTACAGGTCTCCATCACAGACACTAACCATGTGTTGTAATGCATGTTGCATACATGTCAACTTGATCACCTCGGTGTCCATGTGCAGGAGGCACCTGGAGAATTGGCTGAGCATGTCATTCTGACTCTGAGGGTCACCACAGCACTATCTGTCAATAGAGTGCCTGCTGCCACCTAGCAGGTGTCAGGATACCACTTTAAACACAACCCCTACACAACCCATCTCTCCTTAGGCAATAGTTAGGTACACAGCTATGACCACCTGCAGTGATGCACCCCTGTAGTGACACATATGTGCGTGTGCATGACTGAGTATAGCAGTGTCTGTGTATTAGCACACCTGTACTTGGGGTATCCATGAGGGTGAGGTGCTGTGGTGTGTATAGGTATGGAGTTGCCCTAGGTGAGTTTGTATAGTGTGTGGGTATGCATGCACACAGTTCTGCCATGTGGCTGCCCTACACAGGTGTTTATGCACAGCTTCAGACTATACTTGGCAGGGTGTGCAGTTCACTGCCTCTGGCCACGGCCACATGCACTGTGCCTGCCAGGAGTTCCATGGGCATGTCCAGGTACAGGCCTTGATGTGCTACTCTCACCTGCTGAAGACACCACAAAGGTGTCTGGCGGTTGGTGTGTGGCTGGACGGGCAGGTGCCACGAGGTTGGCCAGGAGCTCCTCCACATGTGCCGAGGGGATAGATGGCATAGCCACCCTGTGGTGAGGTGATCCCCCTGGAATGCAGCAGCACATCGACAGGCATTGCAAAGCAGGTCAGAACAATGATGCCGGACCTGTTCATAACTGCGGTTGTGCAGTTCATCACTGACCCTGTGGAATAGGTCATTCCACAGGGTGGTCCACTTCTGCTTATCATGGCCAGCCCTGTCAAACAAGGTTGCATAGTGATGAATTAGTCCATCCAGCAGGATGTCATTTTCCGCTGCTGAGTAGGCTGGCAGCCTTGCATGAGACATTGTGCCTGAAAGACATAAAGATGGACACAGGTGTGAGCAGGTCATGCAGCAAGGTTATCACAGTTCTTAATACACATCACTGTCACCCTCCCACCATATCAGCAACAACAAACCGTACACACATCTCAACACATATGGCTACAGCATACCTACCATTGAGGCAGATATTGTACTGTAACACGCTTTGTGGAATGTGTTTGTAGCCATGTTCCCTGTGTGGACACTATCATTGCTGGCCTGTTACAGACTATTTACCTACATGCCATTATCAGGGCCATAAGGGTTCCATATATGCCTGTGATATGCCTGCTATGTGATATATCTGATATACTGTGTTATTGCGGTTAACTATGCATGCTGTTGGACATGTTCTGGGATTGTGTAGACTATTATTACCAACATATGTTCCATAACAGTGACACAAATGCATGTATATGTGCTATTAGCCAGTAGAACCATCTCTCCAAACTCATCTGCCCATGTTACTTGGCCACATCACATGTGTGTCCCACCCAGGGGCTTCCTCATGTACTGGTCCAGCAATACCATCAGGTGGAACAAACCTAGGAGATGTTGTCCCCCCCGGGGGCACACACAGATATGTTACTGTCTCAGGCAGTCAGGTCCAGGGTCTGTTCCATAACAGGCTCCACAGACACATGTTGGATGTTTACATCACTCTGAGGCACAAAGTACACATTCACAGGGCCAACATGCTCCTCCTGCTCAGCCTCCAGGCCAGACACCTTCAGGATGTGGACTGATGTTGTGAGTAGCAGTGGGTGGGAGGCTTGTTCCCATTGTGTCCATATTGGAGCCCATGGGGCATCCACATCACAGACCACACACACCATCCAGGGTGTTTACCCACCACATGTGTCACATACCACCCCTGTAGGCTGTCCTCTATACCTACCAACCCTGACCACCTCCACAACTATATCTGCCATACTTCCCCATATTCCCATTCCATAATTCACAGACAAGGGCAATGTGGTCCCAACAAGGGGTTCACATGTAACATACCCGTCCATGTTGCACACCCTGACAGCTGTAGATATCTGTGTGTATTGCTATGTGTGCTGTTTCCTCACACATAGCATGCAGCAATGTGGTAGCAATATAGTGGACATGTATTTACATACATATATGTTTGTGTGTGTGTTTGTATATATGTAGACATGTGAATATAGGTATATATCTATATATGTGTAGATATATGTGATGTATATATGTGCTCATATATATGTCAACACATGGGTATCTGTATATTTGTGGACATACATGTGTATATATATATGTATATATATATATATATATATATATATATATATATATATATATATATATATATGTATGTGTGTGTGTGTGTGTGTATATATATAAATATATATGTATATATATATATATATATATATATATATATATACATTTATCATCATCATCATCTTCTTTCTGCTGTTCCCATTAGGGGTCTCCACAGCGGATCATCTGTTTCCATTTCTTCCTGTCCTCCGCATCTTGCTCTGTCACACCAACCAACTGCATGTCCTCTCTCACTACATCCATAAACCTTATCTTAGGCCTTCCTCTTTTCCTGTTACCTGGTAGCTTCATCCTTAGCTCTTTTTCCCAATATACTCAGCATCCCTCCTCAGCACATGTCCAAACCAATGTAATCTTGGCTCTCTGGCTTTGTCTCCAAACCTTCCAACCTGGGCTGACCCTCTAATATACTTATTCCTAATCCTGTCCACCCTCATCACACCCAGTGCAAATCTTAACATTTTTTAACTCTGCCACATCCAGCTCTAACTCCCGCCTTTTTGTCAATGCCACTGTCTCCATCCCATATAACATAGCTGGTCTCACTACTCTCTTGTAGAACTTCCCTTTCACTCTTACTGGTACTCCTGACACTCTTCTCCACCCAATCCATCCTGCCTGTACTCACCTCTTCACCTCTCTTCCACACTCACCATTATTCTGAACTATTGATCCCAAGAAGTTAAACTCATCCACCTTCACTACCTCTACTCCTTGCATCCTCACCATTCCTCTATACTCCCTCTCATTCACAGACATATATTCTGTCTTAGACATGCTGACCTTCATTCTTTTCTCTAGAGCATATCTCCATCTCTCCAGGGTCTCCTCCACCTGTTCCCTACTCCTCACTACAGATCACGATGTCATCTGCAAACATCATAGTCCACGGGGACTCCTGTCTGATCTCGACTGTCAACCTGTCCATCACCATTGCAAATAAGAAAGGGCTCAGAGCTGATCCTTGATGTAATTCCACCTTAAACGCATCTGTCACTCCCACCGCAGAGCTCACCGCTGTCATATA
This sequence comes from Protopterus annectens, assembly GCF_019279795.1. NCBI lineage: Eukaryota > Metazoa > Chordata > Ceratodontiformes > Protopteridae > Protopterus > Protopterus annectens. The sequence continues at coordinate 898,743,064 of NC_056745.1, forward strand.
TATTGTTATATATTATATATGTGTACATATGCACACATATGCACATCTATATGTGGGGTACATTAAGACATCAGGTCCACAATCTCACAACACCTTCTTGCACAGCTGCACTGTTCTGCCTTGCTGCAACACAGACAGGTGCCACATATGGACACAGCCTGACATTAGTGGGGGTATATGTAGAGCCATATTGCAGGTAACCCTATTACACACCTATGGCATTCCTGTATGCTACAATACAGATTAACCTGATTATCCTGCAATGGGTGTGCTGTGGATCCCACGTGTCCATCATAATGGCATTACTTCCACCATCAGCTATTGGCCACATAATATACATACTTCCCATTATACAACACACACAATGATGGCTTACATCTTATGTCAGTGCTGCTCTGCACGGTTGTGGGGTATGGACCACTAACCACAGGGATGGACTCTATTGTCCTTAGCAGTTGTTCAGCTGAACATCATTACAACAACACCTGAAGGCACATATAAAGCATTCCACAGCATTATTATGGACAAAGTACTCAGGTCAATTACATACTTATATACTTCACATACCTGTTCTGGGCCTGCAGACTCTCCTAGAGTGTTTGGTATGTTTCTTTTTTTTTCGTTATATGCAATCTCTCTCTCTCTCACTCTCAGTCTCTCTCCAGTAAATGGAATGAGCTGCTTTGCATAGATTGCAGCATGGAATTTGTAGGTGATGCACATGATCAGGTGATGGCCTCTGCACCAATCAGTGTCCTCCACTTGCTACCTGCATGCAGCATGCTGTGTAGTACTTCCAATTACCACTGTCATGGAAACCAGCTACTATAAATCCCTACATCATGTGGGCGTGGTCCATTTACCTTTCCTGTATGATGGACATCCTTCCTGTGTGTGGGCATCAGTGTTACAGACAAAAGGTAGCAATACCTCTTACAGGAGAACCTGCACACTCAGGCCAGCTACATATTTGTAGGAGGTTCCAGAACTACAGACAGAGTGTGAGTACTGTTGTTGTATGCATTGTATAGCACTTGATTTACAGGGTTTGTGTGTGCATACAAGATTAACTTGGAATGCCGTCTGTCTGCATAGCTCTCAACTGTAGGCCTATGCTCTTGATGGCCAGAGGTGTGCCTGTTATGTTTTGTCTGTCCACCACACAGGTCTTGTGTCAGCTATATAGCTGGTAGTGTGTGTGTTGAGTGCTATCAGTACATGGCTACATCCATTTCTGTTTCTAACTTCATATTCCTGACTAAGAGTATGTTGCAGACTATCCTGTAATACCAGTGACTTGCTTAATGTATGACAACAGTTTTACACATATGGGCCTGTGTTCCAGCTTCTGTCATCCACCTACATACCAGGCTTTGAACATATGACATGCTGTCAGGGGTTGTTCTGTAGTGGGCTGTGAGTATGTCATGCTGCCATTCCTGCCATCAGTCCACTGCTGTTGTGTCCCCCACCCATACTGTGGGGTTGGGGCCATATATGTGTGTGGGCTTCACCTACACAATACATGTGTGCTCTTATGCACTCCAGAGGTTAGTGTATGTAACAGTGGTATATGGCCCTGTATTATTGAGTCTGGGAGGGGATGCACCATAACTAACCTAGGCTGTTACAACATTTAGGGGTGTCAGGGGTAAGCTGCCTTAAGATATCTGGATGTACATTACCTTACAATCCACTTTGAGCAAATGCAGGCCTACTGCCTCCTGCCATATAGACTGTTCTGTTTGTCAGTGTGATTGTGATGGTGTCTGTTATGCCTTGTTATGTAACAGATACATCCCATTGTGTCATCTGAGGTCTTTATCCCCTAGAGATTGTGTACAGAGTGTAGATAGAGGTTGCTGGACTATACATCTGCATTACTTACTGTTGATTGTTTGGTATCCTGTGGCCCAATCTGTCTTTACTATTGTACTACTTGAAGGCCTCGGCCTGGACAGCAACATATGTAAACCTTTCCAGACTACTGTGTTAGCATAACTGCTTCATAGTTGCATTACTCTGTTTTATGGATGTCAGTGTCTAAACAACTATATGACATGGTATATACAACTGTAATAGTACACAAATCAAGCTTTCCCATGTATGCAAACCTGTGTGTGGTGTTATATCCTTTGACCTCTCTGTGGTTATATGCTGCAGGCAAAGATTGTCACTTGTATGGGAGGCGCACACGGTGTCTAGTTAGTAAGGTTGTAAATGTAGGCATAGTGGCTGTTCCATATTGTGTGCACCTTCTACATATGTATGTTCCTATACATATCTGTGTGTGTATATGTAGTTACACACACACATATACACACTCACACACACACACACACACACACACACACACACACACACATATATATATATATATATATATATATATATATATATATATATATATATATATATATATCTATATCTGCATATATGTGCCTGTGTATATGTATCCTTGGGATGTTGATTGCTTCCACATTATACATTCCCTATGGGAGCCAGACTGTACTGCATGATATGTTACTGATACCAGCCTGACATTATACAGGTGGGATGGAGTACTGTTAACATCTTGTGCCCATGTTGTGTCAGGTCCTGGTTATGGGATATGCAACAGTTGGTAGTGTATTGCAGGGCAGACATGTTTGGCTGTGGGGGGAATAGCTATTCGTACAAGACGTATGTTGTTTGTTGCCTCTCAGCCTCATTAATGGTGCATGTGGCTATATATGTTTTTATGTTCCCATTTTTATCTAAAGCTGTATGTCTGTATACACCTATATAGATATACATATCTGCTTATATATATATATATATATATATATATATATATATATATATATATATATATATATATATATATATATATATATATATATATATATATATATATATATATATATATATATATATATATATATATATATAAATAGACATATAGATGTAGGCATATATATATATATATATATATATATATATATATATACATATATATATAGACATATGTGTGTTTATATATATATATATATATATACATATATATATTGATATAGTTATGTATATATCTATTTAGATATTAATATATGTACACACACATACATTTACATTTACATACATCCTGTACTGTTGAATGACTGGGCTAGATGATATGTATGTGAAAACATTGGGGTTATGTATATCTGACATGACTTAGTGGTAAATCACATTGGCTATGGCGTGCAGGGTCCTGGGTTCGAGCTTTGCATGGACTGTTTATTTTGCTGCTGGGCAGAAAAAAGGCTGTTGGATACAGAGTGATTAAGGCACTTTTAAGCAGTTGTAAGCGGGTTTGCATGGAGGTAAGCACTGCTAACTTCCAGTTACAGTTTCTTATACTGAGTTAGCTTCTAAATTGCTTAACCTGTGAAGGCATTGCTTACCCCCATGCAAACAAGCTTAAACCCACCTACTGCTGCTTAAAGGTGCTTACTCCTGCTTACCCCCTCGCTAATTTCTTTAAAAGAAAAGAAAAAAGGGTTGATAGGAAAGTGGTGAAAATGTGGCTCAAAGAGAGAAAGACAGTAGGGTAACTAGCTAGGGATGTGCAGGAGGGTGCAGGGAAAGTCCATAGCTGCCCATTTCTTCTACTGCAGCAGCTGTGCATATACACTGTCTTTGGATATAGATTTGGGCACATAAACCCCTCAGAGAGGTGTGAGGACAACATTAATATGTTGTAATGCCAATTAGACCAGATTACATGTGTCCAGTGGACACATGTGTGAAATGGACAGTTATGTTTGGGGCAATATTTTTTTGGGAACAGATTGCTCTTTTTTATTTTTTTTCAGGTGAGAGTGGAATGTTGGGGAGGGATAGTAGGTATATTTGGGGAGGTAGGTTGGGTAGGTTAACAGACAAGACAAACAAGATGCATACAACGGTGGTACATGTCACATATGGGGGGTAAACACCTTGATCGGGAGGGGTGTTGGGAAATTGGAAGCCCATGAGCCCCCTAGTGGAAACAGTGGGAGTGAGATCCCCACCCATGGGCAGTCACCACTGCACCTTTACAGCCCAGAAGGTGACTGTGCTGGGGGCTGAGTCAGAGAGCCAGGCCGACCCTCTAGTCGCAACACGTGGCCCTCGAACTGGCATAGAAGATCTCCAAACTCCTGATGGAGCTCTCTATGCACCACAACCCAGAACTGGCGATGGGTGACAGGTTGCTGTCCGCTCCCACTCCCGGGGGGGCGAGCCCCATCCCCTGAGGCGGTTACACCCAAAGGTGGTGCAGGACTAATGGACAAGGAGGTCCCGGGTTGGGACCCAGATGTGCTGGTGCCTGGTGCTACGGCCAGCTGAGGTGGGATAGGTGGGTCCACTGGGACCCGCATTCCCATATGTGCTATGGTGTTTATGGTGTATCAACATATGTGGGTTAGTAATAGTCAACACATTCCAGGGTTAGGTATAACATCATGCATAGATATTTCCGTTAACCCAGACACCAGATACGGAACAATTGCATAGCAAACGGAACACATGCATATATGGGACCACAGTGGTAATAACAACAGCATGTAGGTACATTGATGGCACCATGCCACCAATGTTGGAGTATTTCAATATAGCACATGCATGGAAACAGATGCAAATAATTATCAACCAATAGAACATATATCCCAACAGAACAGTGAAGTCATTACGTACCAGTGGGTATGTAGTTTATTGTTGGAGATATGGTGGGGGGGGGAGAAAGATGTTAATTAACAACTAGTATATTCCTGTAGTCCATATTACTTTCCTAGTCAGTGCTGTTATCTGCACCTTACAAGTATTACTACACTACCCTATAGCCTTACTTTGAACAGTGATATGGCTTTCATCATCTTTATACATGAACTGGTTTTACCTGCAGTATACACCTCTTACCTGGTATACCTGTGAGGGAAATGTTTGTTAACACTAACTTTATGCACATACTCCCAGATTCCAGGTTGAAGTTGTGCACATAGCTGTCCATCTCTTTCTGCACAGACTCTGGTCGTGTCTTGACTACATGCAGGTGAACCGGGACATATCTAGACTATTGTTCTCTTCAACCTTTAGTGACTTACCACACTCTTATACAGGCTTTCCTACACAGTTATATTATGTAGCACATTGTGGGTGATAGTGATCAGTGATACCTTATTATTCAGAGCAACTGCAACACTCACAATTCCATACAATACCAGAGTAAATAATACCAGTACAGTGTATCAAGCTTTTTATTTCTCAGCACAGTGTTCGTATCTGACGTACCTATGGGAGCAATGTTTGTTAGCACTACCTGAAAGTTGCCATACAAAGTACCTAATTACACATTAGTATTATGCACATACATCTCACTCTGTTACTGTACACACTCTGGTCACAGCTTGACAACATGGGGGTGTAGATAGGACATACTTGGTTTATTACTCTCATAACAGTTTTGGGAGTTGCTAGAGTGACAGGTTTGTTCTCATAGATGTGTGACAATCAGTTGTATTCCCTGTTTGCTAACTAAACATCTGGGATCATCCCACAGAATTCCCATGGGGACAGGGTGACAGGCAGCAGATATGGCCCATATACTAGACATTCTGGTCTTATCTGTACAGTTGTGGGGTATGATTCTGTATGCAGCCTACTTCCACTCCCAGGATTTAGACCATGGCTGTGTTTGCTACAGCTTAAACACTGTCCATCAGAGTTGTGCGTGCTATATAGATATTGCTGTATATCTCCTATCTGCTTTCTGTCCTATAATTCTCATGTGGTTTTGCATTCTGACATTGTATTACAACACTCTTATACAGGATTTCCTAGACTGTTATATTTTGTAGGACAGTGTGGGCAACAGTGTTAAGTAATACCTTATTATTCAGAGCAACTGCATCAGTCACAATGCCATGCAATACCAAAGTAAACAGTATCAGGACAGGGTATCATTCTTGTATTTCTGGGCACAGTGTTGGTATCTGACAGACTTGTGGGAGAAATGTTTGTTAGCACTACCTGAATGTTGCCACACACAGTACCAGATTCCACATTACTATTATGCATATACATCTCACTCTATTACTGTACACACTCTAGCCACAGCTTGACAACATGTGGGTGTAAATGGGACATGCATGGCTTCTTACTCTCATAATGTTTTGGGGAGTTGCTAGTGTGCCCGCTTTGTTCCTATAGATGTGTGTCAATCAGTTGTATTTCCTGTTTGCTGCCTATATGTCTGGGATCATCCCACTGATTTCCCAGGGGACAGGTTGACAGCAAACAGATATGGGCCACTTAATGGACATTCTGGACATATCTGTACAGTTGTGGGGTATGATTCTGTATGCAGACTACTACCACTGCCAGGATTCAAACCATGGCTGTGTGTGCTAAAAATACAACAGCTCACATCTCAGTTGCATGTGCTATTCGGATTTTGTTGCCTGCCTTTCCACTGTTTTCTGTCTATGTGTCTCTCAGTTGTATTAAATGGCCTCTGGGGAATACACCAGTTATATACAGGCATTCCTACACATTCTATTTATGGTGCACAGTGTGGGTAACAGTGGTTAATACAACAGTACTATTACATGATTGCAAATCTACATTACCATTTGATACCAGAGTATACACATGCAATCCAGCAGTTAGACCTTTATTGTCAGGCTATTACACTTTTATTTACATACAAACTATATGAGACTCTTCCTGACGTTCTCCAGTGTATGCAGTATTTGCCTTAAACAATACAGGTTTTAGACAGGTAATTAATTTACTAATAATTTTAGATTTATTTCCTATGTCAGTACATGCAAGAGTATTACTGACCTGCCGTGCATCGTAACCTCTCCAGATGACTTCCATGTGCCTCCTGGTTCGTGGCCTGCTCACTTGCACCTGTGGAGGACATGAGAGGAATATTTAGCCATACCTATCCATGATATACATGAGCTGGCAATTATTACACACATAGTGGAGTGATACTTACACACAGCTGGGACAGCCCCTGACGTTCTAGCCTCTTGGATCCACTGCTCCAAGAGGTCCCCCTTATGCCGCTTCAGATCAGCATAGTGATGCCTGACCTGTTCACCAGTTTGGGGTATGCCAGTGGCACTGGTGAGGTCACGGGCAAGACGGTCCCAGGCTTCCACCTTATATTGGGAACCTGATACTGGCCTGCAGCAGTCACTGCTCATGGTCTTTAACAAGGAGTCCTGCCATGAATCTGGACTCCTGGATGCACCAGCGCTGTGCCCAGAAGCACACACTTTCTCCACTTTCTGCCATTGTGCATGCAAGGGAAAGCTGCAACCAGTTATGAGATGTATTCCCACCTATTGGGTTTAAGTAGGGCCAATTTCCCACACTTTTCCATGATTGGCCGGTTTTGAAAAAGCTATGCTATGGGCAAACCTGTTTACCTAAGGTTGGCATTGTTTAAAGGGGTATACCATTGGGCACATTCAGTTAGCTGGCCTACACATTGCTTACACCTCCTAAGCTGGCCTGTACAATGCTTAGTGTTGCTTACATTAGACTTTGCATTATATTTTCTTTTTGGCATTGATTTATTATTCATTACATCTTGTATATATGCTTGGTATCCATGATTCATGTGTACATACACTGTATGGGGTCCTTGTGTTTTATTGGGGACTTCAACACTCTATTACAATTACACCTCACTTCTGACCTTACTGCTGTTCTCCAGTTCACATATTTATGTTATGTAGTGGGTTATAGAATACTATACTATACTAATAGTATACTGATTCCTTTCACAGGTTCAGTTTGATTTTACTGTAATGAGGACTTGTTTGCTGATACCTCATTCTTCTGTACTGCTGTGATGGCTTGGTGGTTAACTACTGTAACTATAGTGTATAGGGTTCAAGACCTGCAAGGCTATTTATTTTGTTGCTGGGCAGAACAAGGGCCATTGGATACAGAGTGATTAAGGCACTTTTGAGCAATTGTAAGTGGTTTGCATGAGGCTAAGCAATGCTAACCTCCATTTAAATATGCTTACAGAGAGTTAGCTTCAATATTGCTTAACCTGTGAGCGCATTGTGTACCCCCACAGAAACGGGCTTAAACCCGCTTACTAGTGCTTAAATATGCTTACTACTGCTTATTGGTGCTTACACTTGCTTACTAGTGCTTACTCCCACTTACAATTGCATTGATTTAGACAGTCATATCTAATGGTTCTTGGGAAGGTGGGGGATTTGGAAGCTGTATGGAGTTGTCATTCATTACACATTTTACCTTCCATTTGTATCCATGATTCCTGTGTACATATACTGTATGGGGCACATGTGCTTATCTGCAGACTTTGCAACATTATGACACTGACACCTCACATCTGCATTTAATGCAGTACTCCAGTTCACAAATATATGTTATTTAGTAGGTTATACAACTAAAATATTGGTCATAATGTGATTTGCCATGGAAAATGGAATGTGCTGCAGTGGGACTCGAACCGGGAATGCCTGCTCTGCCCACTACCCTATTGTTATACTGTTTCATTTGCATATATCTTCTTGTTATCCTCTTCAGCCATTTAAGCTGCATTATCCTTAGCGAAGCGATGGGCAAACCCGTGCACCTATGGTTAGCTTTAATTGGATTCATAATGAAAAAAGGTTTGCTTATTTGATTTGTATAGACTATTGCTGTTGTACACGTGGGGGATGTTACAGGGGATATGCGGACACCTATCAGCAGTCTCACTCATTCCTTTGGCTTTCTGCTGTTCTTCATTGCGGGGTCATGTATATTCTGAAAGCTCTGCTCTCAGACATGCCCCCTGCACTCTTACATGCTCAGTGTAAGATTAGGAGCTCAGGCAGTGCACCTTCATTAATATGCATGGTGCTTTGCTGTCCTGCCCCTAAACGGCCACTTCCATGCAGGACTAAGCTAGTCCTGCATGGAAGATTAGTAAATCCGGGGGACTGTCTCCTATCTCATGATTCACAGAATGAGTCAGCTTCTGTCAGTAACTCTTGTTTATAATCTTCAGACATCAGTGTAAATCCTACAGCACGTCATTCAAAATACAGAGTTAAGTAAGCTGTAGTACAATTTTAAATACAAATGCTCAGAATGCAATAAATTCTAGTTTACATGTAAATCAAGGTACATAATTAAGTAGCAGTACTGTAAATGCAGACAATGTATGTAACATGCAGATTTCCTGACCAAACATAAATCGAACATTTGCAATGTCGCAAGTTCATATTATTTCAAATACATACATCCAGAATGTCATATATTCTTGTTTATTGTTTTCAGAAGCTAGAGCAAATATTGCACTGAAGGGTGATAAGAGGGATCAGAGAGTAGATTTTAATCAGTCTGATGAAGTAAACACCAGCATAAATAATACACAGATTGCAGATCAAAGTAAAGAAAAAATGCGTATCTTATCTCACGTCAATGTTATTACTAGTGTTTCAGGGCAAAGAAAAGAAGAAACACATACCATAGCTCAAGTCAATGTTGTTGCTAGTTCTATAAAAAAGGATTTTTAGCTTATCTATAAAAGGTGTGGCAGTCCTGCACAAAACCAGATTATTTATCTGTCATGATTTAAATTTGAAAAAAATGATATTTCATTATTTTCAGAAAAATTATGGAATGATGTACTGATTAATACAGACAAATCAACGTCAGTTATAAATAAAACTTTAATTATGCCACAAATGCAGTTTTGTCAGGATTTAAAGGGTCAAAGATTACAGCAGCTAACAGTTCGAAGTATAACAGCTCCATACTACTATGGGCATGTCATCAGATTTAAATGTTGTTTTAGACTTCAGTAACAAGATTTTATGGACAAAATAAAAATGCTACAGAATGTTCAGTGGTGCAGACAAATGACACTTCTAAGAATTTGTATGCAGTAGATTGTGCAAATGTACAGAATTTGAATAATTGGTTACAACAGGAACATGTAGATTTATGGGTTAAAGATAAAATAAATTCTAGTTCTGCTGACACAGCTGAAATGCTCAGAAAGATATACTGGAAATGGAAAGTGCAAAAAAAGGCAACAGTATGCTTTTATCATTGTGGAAGAACATGTCATGTAGACTAGCAGAAATGAAAGTCAGGTTTGCAGTTACAGATTTGGCAAATTATTTTTTGTGCTATTGCTTTGTTTAGCAGACACTGTTAAGACCTTTGTATTATGGTAGTAAAGTGTTGTAATGCATAAACAATATCTTGGCACAGAGACAAAAAAGCATTCATAGATATTAAATGATGGTTTGCTAGTTTACAGAATGTAAAATTTAATGTCAATGCTACATTTTAAAAGTGACAGTACAGTCAAAAGTTCAGATTCTGTGCAAGAAAAGAGTGCATCATAAATAATATTGTTAAAATTGCAAACTATAGACTAAGACACTGTACAACTGCATTCATGTTTAACCAAGCACTACTGTTGAGATGTTATATTTTCTTTATAACATGGATTACTGACAGATACACTGCACTTCCTCAAATGACTCTCAGTTCATGATCAATTGTCCTCCCAACCAATTGTTTTCATTTACCTTTTAGACAGTCTAAATTTAAATCTTCTTGCAACATTCTTGGCATATTTGTGGCTTTACTGTTGGCCACACCAGTTTCTGTTCATTAATCAATTTCTGAGAATATTGTGGACCTCACCAGTTTTCTGTTTCCTTATAAATTTCTGAGAATACTGGGGTGTACTCTGTAACAAGATAGCCATTTCTTTTTGCCTTGTTAGTAATTTTCCTTTGTTAGATCCATTCTGTCAATTGAGTATTTGTATGTATTTAGCTTATCATGCTATTTCAGCAAGCCTCTATTATCATAGTCATCTGTTACTAATGTTTTAAGCCCACAGCATACCTTGTCCTGCAAACACATTTTTTGCTAGGCTAATCACACTTGGTTGCTGCATATTTCTTTCTGCTACATTGCAGTCTTTGTATCACATACTATTTCTAAACATATCAGACTGTTGCTATGAGGGATGACAACCTAACTTTTATAAAATATCTATCAATTTTGTGTCATTAAAGCCAAAGGTTGAACTCCTATGTTACAATTGTATAAAGGGTAGACAAGTAAAGTTCCAGAATTAGAGCAGTTCAACTCTAGCAATAAATGTGTATATTATATGAAGAAACTTTACATACTTTTATAAAAGACAAGTAAACTTCCAGATTAAAAAAGAAAAATCTTCATGTATTTGTGTAAAGGATAAACAAGTAAACTTACCGAATCAGATCAGTTCAACTCTAGTAATAAATGTGTGTACTATATATAAAAAACTGCACATGCTTGTATAAAGACAAGTAAAGTTCCAGAATCAGATCAGTTCAACTCTAGTACTAAATATCATGCAGAAATTTGAGTTTACAAAGCACACCAGATCAGATTGTAGGTCAGCTCAGCAAGTTGAATTAAAAACAGTACTGTATGCCATAAAACAGTATTGTAAAGATCAGTTTAATATTCTTAGTAACAGTTATTTATCCAAGAAAATTGTAGAAAGTTATGATAAATCCTCAGTACAGTATCGTTTTCTTCCCTCATTTCAAGAGTTAAGTTTAATTGCTCATTTGGGCCAACCATACTGATATGGGTGGTAAAGAGAAATTTGTAATACTCGTACTAGGAAGAAGCAGAGGGGTAAATCAAGAATCAGACACTAAATTTTAAATGATGTAAGTGCTTTTGTCCGTATTTATTAAAACAAACTTCTTCAGACAACAAGAGCAAGGTAAAGAACACAGTTTCAATAGCTCTCCATTAAATCATGTGACCCAAAAGAAAATTACATCACTGAAACAAATCTTTAGAAACAACACCATCTTGTGGTTCAAAGACTGAACTACAGGTAAATAAACAGTCCATTCATAAAAGTACCTGGCTACCATATACTATGATAGAACAGAAAACACATTAAATTGAAACACAACCATAAAAACCATCACATATAAACACTTAAAACCAAAAATATTACCTATCCAGTACCTTTAGTTTTAATAAGCAATGTATTGAGTGTGTATTATTCAAACCAGGAAAGCTATAAGCACTTAATCAAACTTGCCACTTAAGCTCACAGCATTCCAGTTTAAGAGTCCAAGGCCCCCCTCTTTCATCAAATGAAATTTGCTCAATTGTTTTGAATTTAAAATGATGTTCTGGGAAGGTCATAATATGTCTGGCTATGGCATTATGAAGATGCAATTTATTAATACTATAAATATGCTCATATAGTCGTTCTATAAGTCTGTGTTCTGTTTTACCTATGTAAAAACTTTTGCAGAACAAGCACTTAGCCAAATAAACAACACCTTTAAAGTTACAGTTAACTCTACCCTTGATCTAATAATTGGTATTACGGACCATAAAATTATTGCCAGTATCAACATATTTACAATAAGGTTAAGCTTCACACTTATACATTCCAGGGCATCTAATTAAAGGAAATTTCTTAAAATTAAATGAGTTTTTATAATCAAATACATTTTTAAAATTTGTACCTTTCTTAAAAACAACCCTAAGGTGATCACCCAATTTCTGTTTTAAATTAATGTCATCCAACAATAGGTTCCAATTTTTATATAAAATTTCCTTAAGTTAAATAGTATCAATATTAAAAGGGGTAATTATACTCTGACTAAAGCCAGTTGTTGATAAATTATTCTCTTTATTCAATTTTTAACAACTTTTAACAACATAGATATGGTTTTATTACTTAGTATTTTATTTTGTAATTGCAGTAATTCTAATAACACGGATGTCATTCATAAACTAGTACATTATTCATGAATGCATGATGTTATAGGAAATTATGTCAGTCTGTTTTTTCTTAGTAATGTGACTGTTGTGAATTTTTATTTGACTCTGATGATGCCTGGATTGTAAAAGGCGAAAGTGCTAAGTCTCTGGTGATTTTATCATATTAAAGTGACCGCTTCTTATGCAAGAACATGCTGGTTTGCCTGTTTACCTTTTTACTGTATTTACCACCACTGCAGTATATGTGGTGAGCCAAATAACTGGGGGGTCATAGGTCACATGTATGGATGTCAAAGTGGGGGTCCCATACTCACCACCAACCCCACACAGCAGATCATCTTTAGACAACCATACAAACATGCTTGGCAAAGGGCCCCACATGGCAACATCCATGAATCCCCACCCACAGACTTTTACACAGTGATATTACAGCAGGTCTGGCAGTGGCAGTATGGCTTTGAAAGGTAAGAAGTCTGAAACTACAAATGTCTATGCCAGAACAATCTGACCTGTGGTTGATACTGTTATGCCTGTAGTCTGAAAGATAGGGAACACCATTATGCTACATGGGACCAAAATGTTAAGCAAATATCAGCACAGTTTGTGCAGATGTGTATTGTGTACAGTCGTGTCACCCCCCCCCATAGTCCCATAGAAATGTAATAACATGTTCCTAGACTTAAGCAGCATCCAGTTGTCACCCAGAGTAATGGCACAATAGTAACAGAAATCAATTGTCAGTAACACCCACAATCAGCATACTGGAGCCATTCCAGGGGTGTCTCCTGCTGGCAGCCTGGGAACATATGATCATCAGAATGCACTGCCCTGCTACAGATGGCCTGCATCTGTCACACCTGGCCTACAGGCCGCTGGAAAATGCCTATGCCTCACTCACAGTGCCCTTTAGGGAGTGTCATGGGGTCCATAACACAGTCTCCAAATTGCAAAGAAAGGCCATGCTGACAACTACTAGGAGCAAACCTGTCAGCCTCAGGGAGCCAGAAATTGGAACAAAGTCATGAATAATGGAGTGATGAAGGTCTAAGGAGAAGGACACCTGTGAAATACTGCTCTAATAATGTTATACAGTTGATGGAATGATTTGTAGTAGCATGGAATGTCTAATGGGTACGAAGTCTGAAACTGCAATGTCACCTGTCAGTAATATCTGACTTCAACCCTGAGTGACTTGCAAGACACATTTGCTGGAAAACAGCACTTGTTTGTGTAACCAATAAGACATATGAGTCATGGATCTGGACATTCTGTGATACTCTGTACAGTTAACAGGCAGGGCTAGGAGTTTAAACATGGGAATGCACTTACTGCATGCAGGCCTTACCCTGGAACAAAGTGACATGTCTGCACCCACAGAACCCTGAGCCACAGCCATGGGAAGTAACACACCCCTCCCTGATCACTCATCCTATGCAACATCCAGGCCCCATGTGGCCATCCAAGCAAAATCAGGTCGTCCATACATATATGTGTGACAAACACACACCTCCAGGCTGGTCAAACAGTCTGACACACACAAGACCCTCAAAGTGCAGTCAAACATTGAGGAGATCCCACTACAAAGTACTGGTATCTATAGGCAAACATATTTTCCTAGGACACCCCCCCCCACTTATCCTATCCCCTACAAATTTATCTGGAGTCTGCTTGTCACCGTTATCCTGTCTGACTTATATTACCCAGCTGTGGACAGGAAATCAGACCAGGCAAGAACATAAATGCACAGAGATTCCACCATTGTGATGTATCACCAAGTTGCTGGACTATTTCCACAGCATCAGCAGTCAATTGCTTGTAGGCACACCCCTCAACAGGCTGGATTTTGCAAGAATGTGTAGCATTTGGCCCATAAACCTTGTGTGTGCATCATCCATCCTTTATTCCTCTGGTAAATCACTGTGATGATCTGAGGAGGTATGTCACAAGTACTGAAACAATACATGACAGTGTCAAATGGCATATATGAAAGATGTCTGCTAAAACAAGCCCTGTAATGCAAGCAACCCATATATTACTGAAAGTAATTGTCACAATCATTGCATGGCCCATTGTCCCCACATTTTGATAGGCTATCTCCAGATATCTTGCACCAACAGGTTTAGAGGTATGGCTGTAGCACAAAGCAAACCAGACTGGAGTACAACAATCCCTGGAATGGAGTCCCACATGTACTATCGAAGGACACACAGGGCATGCTCATACACTTAGAGAAATGTCAGTAGGATCTAGGAATGAACATGCCTTCCCAGCCAGTGCACCTCCCACTACCCTACCTCAGCAGTTCTGAAGATGTCTGTTATCATAGAAGTCACTTTTGTTAAGCTTAGCCCCATAAGCTCTGTGGCATGTTGGATAACTGCTTACCACTATAGTACAAATAACTACCTTAGATAGGAGTTCTAATCTCAGTTCTGGTAAGTGTGTGTGTGTGTGTGTGTGTGTGTGTGTGTGTGTGTGTGTGTGTGTGTGTGTGTGTGTGTGTGTGTGTGTGTGTGTTCATAACTAAAACCGTTTGGGTTCATTCAAACCCAGTACACTTCTACTTTCCCTACTTTAGCAGTCCTGAAGATATCAGTCATCTTAGAAGTCCCTTCCATTAAGCCTCAACCTCATAATCTCTGTGGTATGTGTGATAACTTCATAACACGATAGTACAACTAGCTAGTTAGGTAAGAGTTCAAATCCAGTCCTGGCAAATGTAGACATATGTGTGTGCTCACAACTAAAAGCTTATGGGTCCATTCAAACCCAGTACATTTCCCCTTTCCCTACTTTAGCAGTCCTGCAGATATCAGTCATCTTAGATGTGCCTTCCGTCAGACCACAGCCCCATAAGCTCTGTGGTGCATGTGATAACTACATGACATAATAGTACAAATAACTAGTTAGGTAGAAGTTCTAATCTGAGTCTTGACAAATGTAGAATTGTGTGTCTGACAGTTGTGTGTACAAGACTGAGGGAGTTGTGTGTTTGTTTTTCTGTAGGTGAAACAGTTTTATGCCATTCCCATCCACGACACTTCACAGACCCCACCTTATCAGTCCAGATGATGTCGGTCCCTTATCTGCAACCTTGGCCAACTGTCAGCCCTGTAAGCTCAGTAGTGCATGTAATAAACGTTTAGCACTATAGTACAAATGACTAGTTTGGCAGGGGTTCTCCTCTGGTATCCGGCAAAATGTGTGTGTGTGGGTATATATGTTTGTAAGTAGAAGTATTTTGATATGTTTCCCACCCACTGCCCTACTTTATCAGTCCTGCTGATGTCATTCTCTATATCAGCACCTTTGGCCAACTCTTAGCCCAGTAAGCTCTGTAGCACATGCAATAACTGAGTAATACTATGGTACAAATCACTTGTTAGATAGGGGTTCATCTCTCCTATCTGGCAAGTGTGTGTGGATGTGTGTCTGTTTGTAGGACAAAGTATTTTGATAAGTTTAACACCCACTGCACTACTTTATCAGTCCTGCTGATGTCATTCCCTTTATAGGTCACAAGTGTGTAGTAGGTAATGGCCCAGGAGTGTTAACAAGCCTAGCACATAAAAGGGTCCTGCCATTGTACCACCTAATGTTACTTCCCAGTGCCTGTATCAAGTATAGCCACTGCAGTGATCCTTGGGATGAACTGTCTATTTCCAATCCACTCATCAAGATTTCTCTGGAACAGGGTCAGCTAGGTGCTCTGCATGACATGTTTGGGAAGTGTATTCCAGGGCATGTGCAGTCTCCTGGTGAGGGACCTGTCCCACCAGCATGCTGTGGTGATTGTGGTACTAAGGTAGAGGTCTCTACAGTGTGTGTTCTGGATGGATTTATATGTAGCATTTCTAAACCACCTGAGTCAGACATGGCTTTGTAAGTCAATCACAGATAGCTGCTAATTAGGTGATATGACACAAAGAATAGCTTGGGTCTTCTGAGTCTGTCTGTGTAGAATGTGTGTTTAATGGCTAGGAACCCCTTTGTGAGGTGCTTCTGTGGTTTCTCCAGCTGTAGCAGGTGTCTAGTGAGGTAGATGGTAAATGGGCCATAATACTTGACGAGTGGTCTAATGAGAGTATAGTAGACAGAGATCATTACCTCTGTTTTCCTGGATGCAAAACCCTTGGTAATGCAATGTGCCATGTAGAAGGACTTCCTAACCACAGTGGCAATGTGGTGCTTGAAGGAGAAGTTGCTATCAACCTGTGTCCCCAGATCTCTTATAATACAGTGTTCATCAGGCTCCCATTGATGTGAAATGTACTGGGAACTATGTGTTTTACCAAAGGGGATAATGATGCATTTTGTGGTGTTAAGCTACTGGCCATAGTTCCCACACCACTCATTGGTCTCAGTGAGGCCTTTCTGTAGGATGTCTGGATCACTTGTGGAGTTCATGATAGCTGCCAGCTTGCAGTCCTCTGTGAACTTGGTCAGCCAGAGTTCCCCTGTGTTGGGCTAGACCCCTGAGAAGTAAATGCTGGACAGGACACTATCCAGTACTGATCCCTGTGGGACTCCACTCGTGACTGTTTGTCAGTCTGACTTGGAGTTTGCCACTGTCACATTGTGTGCTCTGTGAACCAATTTGCAAACCGCCCACAGATATAGGGGTTGATGCCTAGTTTGTTGGGTTTATCAATAATCCCTGATTTAGGAATGGCATCAGAAGCCTTGGCCAGATTGAGTATGGATGTATGCAGTGCCTTACTGTCATACACAGCCCTGGTGACTCACTGAAAGACGTCAACCAGGTTGAGCAGGCATGATCTGCCATTCACAAAGCCAAACTGTGTGTGGTCTAGAGTTAGGAGACCACCCATATCTTGGTCAATCAGGTCCCTGATGATGTGCCCATACCCATACATTGTAGACTTGTCAGGCTAAGGACCCAATAACCCCCAGGGTCTGTAGATGCTACCCCTTTATGGAGAGGGATGACTGTAGCAGTGTGCCATTTTTGAAGGACAAAGCCTGAGGTGAGGCTGTGACTGACCAGGGCACACAGATGTGGTGATGGGTCTCTGTGTGTGTCATGTAGAACACAGCCACAGATATGTTGGGGTCCCTTGGAAGCTGTATCCTTGCCTGTGGACAATGCAGGTCTAACCTGGCCTGCAGTAATACTGGGTGCCTGGCATTCATCTGCCATTGTGATTGTCCCCTTGAGGGGAGAGAGGAGTAAAGCTGGCACTGAATGTGTTGGCATGATTGTGACCAATATCTGTTGTCTCAGGATAGGAATTAGCACTGTGCAGCAACTCACAGCACTTGTGGTTATTGCTGTGGAGGTTGTTGATGTAACTATCTAAGGCTTTGGTGATTGTCAGTGTCTTCTACAATTCTGTCTTCATAGCTGCCTGTATGTGATACCATGAGGGATCTCAAGTTGTGTTTGAGGCTAATAAGGGGGTTCACCAGTCATGGGACACCACCATTTTCTGCAACAGTGTCCTCCTTCTGTTGTACATTTTAGTAATGGCAGGGGACAATCCCATTGGCTTCCAGTGTTTGAAGGACAATGTCTGTGTTCTGTTGGCTATGGTTAGCATCACACATCCATGTACATGTTTGTGCAGTGCATAGGTGTATGATGCAACAGTCATGCAGCTATTTCCCATTGGCATGGGTGCAGTGAAGTCATCCACCCCTGTTTTTATGACTGCAATGTCAGCATTGGAGAGGTTTTGCAAAGTGGTTACCTTGTGGGGTGTGTGGTTGAAATGTTGAGCTCCATGTTGATTACATCATGTATGGATTGACAAGTGAGGTTGAGCAACAGTCCCATATGTAAGTAATCAACACAGGTCAAGGTTGTTGCATCCTCTACTGGGGGTCAGTATGAGCCGTTCCAGGCCATTGGAACTGATGAATTCCATAAAGCGTTGGGCCAGTGTACTGGTGCTTGACTACTTTACTCAGGTGATGGAGGGGTAGTTGAAGTCTCCTACTATGTCAATATTGGGTTGGACCTTCATATATGCCAGGATGTTGAGGAATGTGCATTGACAGTCTAGGGACATAGCTGGGGACAGATAGAAGGCTATGGTGTGGATTGCACTATTCCCCAAAGTCAGTTTTACCGGAAGTACCCTGATGCATTATGCTTGGAATATTAGTCTGGAGGTGTGCATATCTATTATGAATATGGAGACACCACCTGTGGAGGTGTGGTCCATGTTTTGGTGCTGACAGCTGTGGAATGCATCATAACCTGTTAGTGCAGGGCTGCTGTCTGCTGCTGTGAACCACCTCTCCATTACAGCACAAATGTCAATGTTCTCCACTTTGAGGAGTGCTTTGAGTGGACTGCATCTTGACAGATGTATACTGTTGAGCAGCATGATCCTCAGATTGCATATATGTCTAGCTGTTATGGTGGTAATTTGATTTGGAACACTGCCTAATAAGGCACTATAGGGGTGGCAAGACAACTTACCTTGTACCAGGAAACCCAAGGCTGACAGATTTAGGGCATCTCTGGCAAGGCATTGAGGTCTGTCAATCATCTTTTCCCAAGCAGACAGATACTGGATCCCCTGAGAATGACACACAACATGTAAACCAATGTTGCAGTCAATTATCTGTTGATAGTACTGCAGCATCATTCTGGGTGATGGCAGTATACTGCTCAGGGCTACTGTCACACCTGTCTGGACCACATAATCAGAGAGTTCAACCATGTCTCTTGTTAAGTAGCCCAGGGAAGTGTGTCTCAGGTCATTCACACCCAAATGGATAATGACAGAGTGATACTTGTAGCTGTGGTGGAGTGGCCTGACTGGGCATGTCATGTGTTGTATGCTGGCATGTGATAGGCAGTTGGCTGTTACCTCCTCCATAATCAACATAGTGAGTGGGACATCTGTGTGCAGCAGTACTGAATTACCTATGATCATTGTATTGCGCAAGTGGTCAGCCTTAGAATCTTAGGTTGAGGGGCACACTGTGTAGGTGACACATGTGTCCTTTGGCATGTGATATGTCATGGTGTCTGACTGGGTGTCTGTCTTGCTGGTCTGTGCTGTTTGTGTAAATGTTCATTGAGTGCCCCTGTAAAGGTGGGTGTGTGGCTTTTCAGTGTATGTCAGGGCTGTAATAGTGAGTGTTGTGGTGAGCTATGTGGTCCACATGGTGTGGTGCAGGTGTTGATCTTATCCTCTTGACCAACTAGTCCAGTCTTTGCTGGAGAGTGCGTATTTCCACATTTGGTCATATAGGGGTAACTCTCAATGGTCTGAGTGTTTGGAGTTTAGATGAGAGGGTTGTCTGTGTACATGAGGCAGTTGCAACAGTGCCTCAGAATGGAGAAGTGCAGCAGATTAATGGGTGAAAGCACAGAAAACCGCACTTCAATCATGCCAGGAGGGGTGGTCATAAGTAGTAATTACTGGGGCTAATTCCATGATGAACGAGTACTGCTGATGGCTTCCAGGTGTGATACACTTATTTACACAATAACCTGTTGAAGTGAAAAGCTATAATGCTATTTGAAGTGCAAGACAGAAAGAACTAGCAAGATGTACGGGAGAAACTGAAGGCAGACTTCCTGCCACCTGTAATACTTTATGTCAGCTGTGCAGTTATCAGCAGTTTTGGATAGTTGTATGTCCAGTAAGCTCTGTAGTGCGTGCAGTAACTGTGTAACAGTATAGTACAAATAAATGGATAGGCAGGGGTTATAATCTCAATGCTGGCAAGTGTGTGTGTGTGTGTGTGTGTGTGTGTGTGTGTGCGTGTGTGTGTGTGTGTGTGTGTGTGTGTGTGTGTGTGTGTGTGAGAATGATGTACGGTGTGGGTTATACCATTTTGACTTGTGTACCACCCTTTACACTTCCCCTCACTCCAATTTAATAGTCCTGTTGATGTCATTCACCTTAGAAGTACCTGTGGAGTAGGTGATATTGTATAAGCTCTGTGGTGCATCTGATAACTGTGTAACACTTTAGCAGACATAACTAGATAGGCAGGAGATCTAATACCAATACTGGCAACTGTGTGTGTATCATGTACTGCATGGGTTATACCATTTTTGACTTGTGTACCACCTTTTACACTTCTTCTCACTCCAATTTAGTAGTCCTGTTGATGTCATTCACCACAGAAGTACCTTTGGACTATGTGAAATTATATAAGCTCCGTGGTGCATCTGAAAACTGCGTAACACTATAGTAGAAATAACTAGATAGACAGGAGTTCTGATCCCAATTCTGGCAAGTGTGTGTGTGTGTGTGTGTGTGTGTGTGTGTGTGTGTGTGTGTGTGTGTGTGTGTGTGTGTGTGTGTGTGTGTGTGTGTGTGTGTGTGTGTGTGTGTGTGTGTGTGAATCAGATACTGTGTGGCTTATACCACTTTGATTTGTGTACCACCCATTACACTTCCCCACCCTACGTTACTAGTGCTGTTTTTGTCATTCACCTTACAAGTACCTTTGGACAAGGAGAAATTGTGTAAGCTGTGTGGTGCATCAGCTAACTGTGTAATACCATAATACAAATAACTAGATTGGCTGGAGTTCTAATCTCAATACTGGTAAATGTTTGTGTCATAATCATGTACTGTGAAGGTTATACCATTTTGAGTTGTGTGCCACCATACTCATCCTAATTTAGTAGTCCTGTTGATGTCATTCACCTTACAAGTACCTTTGGATGAGTTGAAATTGTGTAAACTCCATGGTGCATCTGATAACTGAGTTGCACTATAGTAGACATAAATAGATAGGTAGGAGTTTTAATCTCATCAATACTGGTGTGTGTGTGTGTGTGTGTGTGTGTGTGTGTGTGTGTGTGTGTGTGTGTGTGTGTGTGTGTGTGTGTGTGTGTGTGTATCATGTTTTGTGTGGCTGATATAATTTTGATGTGTGTACCATACATGGCAGGTGACCACCTCCTGATGCTATTACTTTATATAGTGTGGTAATGGCATCTGCCTCACATGCAGCATGTTAAACCATTTTGCAGGCCATACCAGTCTTCTGTACAGATGTGTCTGGAACAGCCAGATGTTTGGAACCTATTAGTGCTCTGTCTGCCTTAACAATGTCCATGTATGTGATATAATTGCCAAATAGGCCAGAGTCAGTGTACTGACACATATGGCAGCATCAGGTGTCATACCTGACTGAAACAGCATACTGACACAGTCTGCTACCCTCACACTTGTCCAGGCTTGTAGGTGAAATACATGAGTCCAGATGCTTGGTTTTACAAGTGATTTGTTCATGTCATGGGTCACATTAGGGTTGGAAAAATTGTGGACTGACATATTGTGGTCTCA
The DNA here is from genome assembly GCF_019279795.1 of Protopterus annectens. NCBI lineage: Eukaryota > Metazoa > Chordata > Ceratodontiformes > Protopteridae > Protopterus > Protopterus annectens. The sequence goes on from NC_056745.1 coordinate 898,765,164, forward strand.
ATCAGTATATACCAGAAGCAAATGGCATCTTAACAGGTGTGTGTATACATTTTATATCCACTGTATAGCAGTAATGTTTCACACATGTCCCTACCTTAGTCAGTTTGTCCAACACATTTTGCAGGTGTCTGTTCAGACATCTTGCACTGACAGGTTGTGAGGTATGCTGCAGGAATATTACATTTTATTCAGATAGGCCCCTATGGTGACCACTGTGATGCAATACAATTAACCCCACCACAAGTGAACATGTACATAAAGCAAAATGGCTATTAGTCATAGTTGTGTGCATGGTAACTTGCATACCCTCCACATGCCTGGGTATTGCCAAAGCACAACTGAACAATTCCATACTCACCAGCTTCAAGCTGCTGTCCCATATGCAGACCAAAGTGACCTATGAAGTTGTGGGAGAGAGGTATTGTCAGTAGACTCACATATGCCCTTCATAAAGGATGGATGCAGCATGTCTGCATATTTACAGTACAACACCCAATACTGCACAATTTGTTGTCCTTCACCATAGATTTGCACTTCTGTGCATTAGAAATTCCCATTCACAACTGCAATCTGACCTAGCACATGCATGTAGTTTCTGTACAGATACAAGTATATCTCATACAGTAGTCTACTAATCCCCACCGGGACCTTACCTGCACACTCCTTGTCCATTGTGTAGGCACCACCCACCTCCAGCAAGTGGGGCTTTGTAGCCTGGTGTTGTACTGTGATGGGTGGACCAAGCTTGGCAAGGAGCTCATCTGGTGTCAGTGGGGGCTGCATGGCTGGGCTCCCACCTGTGGTTGTGTGGTCCCTGGCCATGGCAGCAGCCCTTTGCCAGGCATGGTGTATGAGGTTGGTGGCATGATGTTGCACCTGCTCATATGTATGTGTGTGCAGGCCCAGCTAATTTACCATGTGGACAGGGTCATCCCACAGGGTGCTCCTCTCCCGCAGATGTTGCTGACCTCGGCCCAAGAGTACTGTGTGGTTCTGTATTATGACTTCCATTATCAGGTTGCATTCCACTGGTGAAAAGGTATCCCGCCTGTGATGTGACATTGCACCTGTTAGACACTAACAGGGAAACACATCACATGACCCCATACATTTGGCCACAGTATGTCCAGTACCTGCACATGTACCTTGAATACCAGTAGCCAACACTCACAACAATACCAGTAGCCACCACTCACAACAACACCATACCCCTGTAATCTATCAGCACAGTATCAGCTTTCATTGCACTCCAGATCCTGATGAGTCATATTGCCTGCAGTGAGGGCAGGTTGTTTGCATAATCCATCATTCCTCATTCAGGTCTGTGGAAATGGATATTAGCCATCTTCCATGTGGATGGTGTGTGGATGGTGCTGCAGCTTGGTCTGACTACAGTGTGTAATGCAGCTGGGAGCACATGCCTGAGTTCATGTAGGATGCAGACGGGGATGATATGATGTCCCATGGATACTTACATTTGTTGCCTTTCAGTAGGCAATATGTACCTGTTCACTGGTGATAAGGGGAGGGGAGTGTGTGCAGTACATATCCAGCTATAGTGATGCTGAGCCAGGGGGATGTTTGCCCTAACCCGATCTGCATCAGGTTGCTTGTAGCTATGTTGTGTGTGTATGTGATCTGATTGGCCACCATTATAGGTTGGGTTGGTATGTTGCCTCAGAGATTGCGGACATATGGGAAGATGGTCATTTGATTGTCCCTGGTGGATGTCTCTAATATATACTCATAGTTGGACTTACAGTAATCCACCTGTGACCTCATATGCTTGTTCAGACAATGGCTGACTTGATGCCAGTTTGGTTCCTGCCCTTTCTTTGTCCTGTACAGCCACTATAGGGACCAAGTATGTGGTTTGTGTAATGCTGCTGTCCAGCAAAGGGGATTACTCTATGTCAGTGGAGGCAGGTATGACAAGTAAGGCATTGCTGAGTCCATACAGCCATGAATGCATTCAATCAGTTGTTTGTAGTGGGCATGGCCACAAATTCATAACACAGTTGGACATCTCCAATTTAGTAATTTAGTAATGATAATCATGCTTATTGTACTAACCATGGCTGTGTCAGGGCAATGCAACAGCCAGTAGCTTTAGAAATGTCACTCTTTTGGGTGCACAGTAACTAAGATTACACACGTGTACAACATGTACATCTGTTTTAACTGACATTTTGCATCCCATGTCTTTTCTTATGAGGTGGACACATAGACCTACTCATACTGACATGTGCATAGCGAATACTTCACATACATGTCTATTCTATGTCAGTATGGCACACTAAATTCACACTCTTGCTGTGCAGTTATCCCTGTCAACCTGTTACAGCAGGGCATCTGTAGGATGCCATGCATACATGGGTGAAATGGGACAAAATCAGTGACTGTGTCTCAATATTGCTGTAACATACTTGAGTCATTCATTAGCACAGCAGCCTTTGCAATAACAGGCATTCCCTAGAGGATGTTCAACAGTCATATGGCAGGAAGAGAGGGGAAAGGCTAGGATGGTGGTATTGAGGGTAAGAATTGGTAATGCTGGCAGTATGAGTGGTATAGGGACAAGGCTAGCTGATATGATGGCCCAGGGATGGTAGATATATTGTGTATGTGCAAGAGACCACATGGAAGGGGATTATGGCAGGGAGTATGGTAGGCAGGTCACAATTGTGCTATCAAGGTGTGGACTGGAGGTGGAAGGGGGTAGGACTTCTGCTGAAGGAACAGTATGCCAAGAGTGTTTTTGGATGATGACATAAGTGTCCGATAGAGGGATATTTCTGAAGCTGTAAACTGATGGTATAATGATGACTGTTGTTAGTGCATATGCTATGCAAATTAGTTGTGCGAAGGATGAGAAAGAGAGATGTGATGTCATTTGAATGACGTGGTGATGACTGTACACAAGGGTGACAGACTGGTCATTGCAGCAGATGTCAATGGGCATACTGGTGGAGGGAACAGAGGGGATGGGGAATTGATGGGTATGTATGGTGTTAAAATGAGTGGAGATGGTGAGATGGTAGTGGAGTTTGCAAAAAGGATGGACATGGCTGTGGTGAATATGCAATATAACACAAGGAAGGAGCATAGAGTGGCATACAAGAGTGGAGTAAGATGCACACAGGTGGAATATATCCAATGTAGAAGGGCCAGTTTGAAGGAGATTGGAGACTGTAAAGTGGTGACAGAGGAAAGTGCTCCACAAAAAAAGGCCAATACTTCAACCATAGGCAAATGAATCTCAACGCCAGTCCATCCAGTTTAAAATGAAGTAAAACAAACTTTAATCTTCCATTGAGCTCAGTTAAACAAGGTAAGCGCTTTCATGGTTGTATCACACCACTTTATCAGACCATAAATGCATTGAATTGTGGTCCCTTATAAATATACTCAACAATTAAATGCAATAAATCTATACCAATTATTCTATTTAGAATTAAAGTCATACACACCCTTACTGAAATTTCTGATGCATCTTTAAACTATATGTTTTAACATCTATCTTGGAATATTATAAAAGCATAAAAAACACAAACATAAAAAATATAAATATATATCTCACTTTATTATTTATTATTCTCACACAATAAATTTATTTAAAAAGAGCCCTATTTTTTAAAATAGGCTTCATTGGTATCCTTTCATTGAGGCCTTTGCCTCTGTCGGCCCTTAATCTAACTATCCATCTAGTTTCTGAGGTTTCCGTTTTATTTATCAAATCACCCCCTCTTTCATTTGATAAAACCTGTTCCATGATTTGAAACTTAAAAGAATGTGTCTGCCCATATTCAACTACATGTTTTGCTAGGGCATTCGTCAGCATGCCCTTCCTTATATGTAACAAGTGCTCACGGATACGAAATCTAAGTTCCCTATTCGCTTTTCCCACATAGAAGGATAAACATATTTGACAGATAGCAAAATATACAACGTCTTTACTGTTACAATTAGCTTTCACTTTAAATATATATATATATATATATATATATATATATATATATATATATACTGTGTGTCTGGATGCACAAATTTGTTATTCTGCTCAATAAATTGACATTGATTACACTTGGTACATGGTGATGTACCTGTCAAATTTACATTATTTTCTATTGATTCATGTTTAGAACAAAGCATTCTCTTCAATGATTTTTTGTTTCTAAACATAAATGTTGGTGTTTCACCTATTAACGGCCTTATTTCGGGATCTTGGGTCAATATTGACCAATATTTATTAACTGTATCAGTAACTAAATTACTATTGGTGGCATAATATGTTGGTACCCTTACTGCTTGTTTATTGACCTTATCATTTTTGCCTTTCTGTTTGACTCTATCTGAATAGTAGGGCTTGCCAATGTCATTTATATGTGTAATACTTTCCTTAATAATATTATTCATCCTTGTTGATTCATAGCCTCTGTCATTTAGTCTTTCCTCTAAACCATTTATTTCCATTTCAAAGCTTTCCTGCTCTGCTATCAACCTTGATGTTCTAAGGGTTTGCCCCTTCACAATATTATCAAAAATGTATCGTGGATGCATACTAGTTCTGTGAAGAAGTGTATTGCTATGACAATCTTTCCTATGAATGTTCGTAATAAATTGACCTCTTTCTTTTTTTCTTTTTGCTCTATACTAACATCTAAAAACTGTATAGATAATGTTGAGTATTGCAATTCAAATTTCAAAAAAAGTTGTGCTGCTGTTTAACTGTGAATGGCATAATTCCAGTTGTTCTTGGTTCCCCTTCCACAACAGGAAAACGTCATCTACAAATCATCTATAAAAGACGATCTGGCTCCATTTTCCTGATATGATATGTTGTTTTTCCCATGTGGCCATCACCAAGTTCGCATAACTATTTGCGCTTGGTGTGCCCATTGCCACTCCTTCCTTCTGTAAGTACATTTTATGATCAAATAATATGACATTATGTTTCAACACTAGTTCCATCAACATGCAAATAAGATCTACCTTTGCATGATTGCATGTACCTTCATTCAACGTATATTCCCTTAACATATCCACACCGATGTTGTTCGGTATGGATGCAAATAGGGAACATGCATCCATTGTTACCAATGTTAAGTTGGTACTATTCTCTTTTGTACTTTCCATAAACTCATACAGATCTTGGAGAAAGTGCTTAGTATCTTTTAAAATATATGGATTCCTGTCCACTATAGGTCTTAAACTTTTTTCTATATAAATTGATATAGGTTCCGTTAGCCAATTTCTTCCTGACACTATGAGTCTCAATGGGGGTTTACTAGCGTGTTTATGTACTTTAGGTATTCCATTTATTATGGGTATTACTGGTTTTGCCATTGAAAAATACTCATATAAATCTTTATCTATTGTCCCTTCTAATAAGGCATCATATAGTGTATATTCCACTTCTTTAATAATTTCTTGAAGCTGCGTTTTTTTCTATAGGCAAATATACCTTTTCTTCCTGTAGCATTCTATACATGCTTTCATTATAAAACTGTGTGTCCATTATCACACGGGGCCTCCCTTATCTGCTGGTTTTATGGTGATAGTAGGGCCAGATTGTAAATTCTTCAATGCCTCACTTTCCTCTCTTGTTATGTTATATTTCTTAGTTCTTCCTATTATAACATCTTGCATTTTTTTCAAATATTTCATTTTCACATATTTTTGTAAACATATCTATGGCAGGATGTTTCTTAGGCATATACGTGCTAGTTTTTTTAAATTGTCTTACATTAATATCACATGAATTTTTAAACATCATTTTAAGTTGTAAATTCCTACTAAACATTTCCAGATTAATAATTGTCTCTGTTACCTCCAGTCACTGAGATGGGATGAAAGACAATCCCTTGTCAAGTAATGTAATTTCAGCTGGTTTCAACTGTCTAGATGAAATGTTCCATACTAATAGTCCTTTTTGTGGGACCAAGTTTGTTTTGCCCTTGTTGGTGACTCCTGTGAGAACTTTCTCTTGGCTCTGTTTCTTGAGCGTCCTCTCCAATTTGTGCGCGCCTCTAACCTTATCAGAAGTGTTGAAAAAAATGATTCCCCCCTTGATTCTAGCCGATTGCTAGAATTACTATCACTGTGAACATTTGAAGTAAATTGTTGCACTTTTAATGTTGTCGCTGTTTGTGGTTGTTCCTGTATTAGAACCTTCTGTATTGGTAATGCATTACCTTTACATTTGGTGCCAAGGCACTCGCCTTCATCATTGGAGCTGTTCATCCCAGTAGTCACTGACGTCATCCGCTCTCCTGCTGTTGTTTCTTTTAAGGTCGTCTCCTGATGTTCATTAGATTGATAACGCAATTTGGGCCAAATGAACACATGCCCCCCCCTTAAAATCTCCCATATCCCATTCAAGTGTGTGTAATTTCTGCCTTAACATCTTGTTCTCATATGCGATTACTGAGTCAGCCAGTGTCTAAATTCTTTCACCCACAAAACTTTGTGGATACTTAGCATATATTTCTTGTTCATATTGTTGTATCTCTTTGCCAATATCACTCTCTTCCCTTTCTCCAAATTCAATTAACAAGCGTATATAGTTAAAGCTAATTTCTAGATTAAGTTGTTGCCATCTAGATAATAGCTCTGGTTGTTTTTCTCCTTGCGTTTGCATTTTTAATATTCTTAGACCTCTCGGTATCACCTTATGTTTTAAACAAGCTTCAAGGTGGTACCGCTGTGTTTGAAGTCTCTTTAATTTATATAATACATCTTCCAGCTTGTGAATGTCTCTAAGAAATTGATTATAATCAATTTCAAACTGTTCACTTCCCTTGTTCTTATTAGCAAAACTAGGGTTTAACAAGGGATTGTCTTTACTTTTTAGCAACATTTTTAACATGGAATTATCACTGTTACTCTGTAGCTCACCTTTTTCCGACATTATCTCATTCCTAGAACTTCCAGCCAGTTGGTTAGAGTCACTGTTGTCTGCCATAGTCACACCCAGCTTAGCACCAAAGTCAATAAAAGTTCCAAACACACAAAGCACTGCTAGGTGTATAAATGAAGTATTCAACCAAAAAGCAAAGATAAGTATTCCACAAAAAAGGCCAATATTTTAACCATGGGCAAATGAATCTCAACGCCAGTCCATCCAGTTTAAAACGAAGTAAAACAAACTTTAATCTTCCATTGAGCTCAGTTAGACAGGGTAAACGCTTTCATGGTTAATGTTAAACATATAGTTTAAAGATGCATCAGAAATTTCAGTAAGGGTGTGTATGGCTTTAATTCTAAATAGAATAATTGGTATAGATTTATTGCATTTAATTGTTGAGTATATTAATAAGGGACCACAATTCAATGCATTTATGGTCTGATGAAGTGGTGTGATACAACCATGAAAGTGCTTACCTTGTTTAACTGAGCTCAATGGAAGATTAAAGTTTGATTTACTTCATTTTAAACTGGATGGACTGGCATTGATATTCATTTGCCTATGGTTGAAATATTGGCCTTTTTTTATGGAATACTTATCTTTGTTTTTTGGTCGAATACTTCATTTATACACCTAGCAGTGCTTTGTGTGTTTGGAACTTTTATTGACAGAGGAAAGTGTATTAAGGCAGCAGAGAATGTTGGTATGCAATAAGATGTTGGTGATCTAGATGATGAGGAGTGTGGGAGCAGCACCAAGGATTAAATGGTGTGAATTGGAAAAGTGTGCTTGTGAGGTGGAGTTCAAGGAAGAGTTGAGACAGGCCCTGGGTAGCAGTGACAATCTAACAAATATCTGGTTTAGTACAGCAGAGCTGGTAAGGGAGATAGCTAGACAGGTGCTTGGGGTGACATGTGGATGGAAGAAGCAGTACAAGGACACCTGTTGGTGGACTGAGGAAGTACTAGACAGTATACAGAGACAGAGGTTGGGGAAGAAGGAGTGGGATTGTCAGAGAGATGAGGAAAGTAGGCAGGAGTATGTGGAGAGTATGTGCATGGCAAAGAGAGAGAGATGTCAAAGGCTGATGATGGGCATATGAAGAGTTTAATGACAGGTTGGACACTAAGGAGGGAAGAAAGTAATTGTACCGATTGGCTGGACAGATGCACCGAGCTAGGAAAGATGTGCAGCAGATAAGGATGATAATGGATGATGAGGTATACATACTCACAAGTGAGGAGAGTGTGTTGAGCACATGGGCAGTGCACTTTGAGAGGCTGATGAATGAAGAGAATGAGACAGAGAAGGTTGGATGATGTGGGTATGGTGAATCAGGAAGTGCAATGGCTTAACAAGAAGGATGTAAGGATAGCTATGAAGAGGATGAATAGTTAGTCCACATTACACACCTGTGGAAGCAGCGGGTTGTTTAGGGGAAATGGTAGTGGTGTGTTAGCCAAAGTGTTTACTGATATCTTGGGAAGTGTGAGGTTGCATGAGGAGTGGAGTGAACGTGCTTGGATATGGTGTTAAGAATGAGGTTGATGTGCAGAGCTGTGATAACTACAGAGGTATAGTATTGACCAGTCACAGCATGAAGTTATGGGTAAGAGTAGTGGAAGTTAGGTTACACAGGGAGGTGAGGAGTACTGGTCAGCAGTATGGTGTCATGCGTGGAAAGGGCACTACCAATGTGATGTTTGCTCTGAGACTATTACTGGTGGAATACAGATAAGGTCAGGAGTTGCTCTTTGTCTCTTTGGACTTACAGAAAGCATATGACAGGGTGTCTAGACAGGAGTTGTGGTACTGTATGATGAAGTCATGAGTGGAAGAGATATATGTAAGAGTGGTACAGGATATGTATAAGGGTGGAGTGACAGCATTGAGGTCTACATTGGGAATGATGGATGTGTTTAAGGTGTAGGTGGGATGATATCAGGGATCAGCTGTGAGCCCTTTCTGATTTGCAGTGGTGATGGACAGGTTGACAGAAAAGATCATACGGGAGTCCCCATTGACTATATTGTTTGCAGATGACATTGTGATTTGTATTGAGAGTAGGGAACAACTTTTGGGGACCCTGGAGAGGTGGACATATGCTCTAGAGAGGAGAGGAATGAAGGTCAGCAGCACTAGGATAGAATATCTGTGTGTGAATGAGAGGGAGGATAGCTTAATGTTGAGGATGCATGGAGTACAGTTGGCAAAGGTGGATGTGTTCAAAGGATTGGGATCAACATTTCAGAGTAATGAGGACTATGGAGGACAGGTGTAGAAGAGAGTACAGGCAGGATGGAGATGGTGGAGAAGAGTGTCAGGAGTGATATGTTACAGACATGTACCAGTAAATGTGATATGTAAAGTCTACAAGAGGGTAGTGAGACCACCTATGTTATATGGGTTGAAGACAGTGGCATTGACAAAAAGGCAGGGGTCAGAGCTGTACATGGCAGAGTTACAGATGTTATGATTTGCTCTGGGTGTGACATGGGTGCACAGATTTAGTAATGTGTATATGACAGGCTCAGGCCATGTTGGATGGATATGGGACAGTGTTGGAGAGGCAGCATTACATCAATTTGGACATGTGCTGAGGAGGGGTGCTGAGTATATTGTGAAAAGGATGGTAAGGATGTAGCTGCCAGGTAAGAAGAAGAGAGGAAAGCCTCAGATAAGGTTTCTGGATGTGGTGAGAGAGGACATGCAGGTGGTTGGTGTGAGAGAGCAGGATTCAAAGGACAGGCAGAAATGGCAACAGATGATCCACTGCGGCAATCCCGAATGGGAAAAGCCAGCGGACAATGAAGGAGGATGTTGTAATGTCAGTCTTCACAGATTTGGCAAGGATTTGACTGACATAACACAACTGTATGGGTAAATGACTACAAATATGAGGCACACATATGGTCAGTGTGCATTACACTGGACAGTTGAATGGTATGAGCTCAGTATATAACATGAAGTTCAACACACACATCTGCAGCAGTGCTTTACTTTGCACATGCTCTGTATAGTTGTCTTATATTTGCAAGACAAAATGTGTTTCAAAGGTATATGCACAGGTAACACATGGATATGTACAACATCCCAGTAGCTGGCCTAGTCACTACAGACAGAGCCATATGCTATGGCCATCAGTGCTGTTCAGCAGTACATCAGTACAGCAAGTATTGTTGAGACATATGCTTTCAAACCCTTATTTTCCATTATCACAGACCACCCACTGCATTCAATTACATGCTTACTTGTTTCTCATACCTTTTTTTCTGGATATTTCAGATATATCCTTTCTTATTTTTTTTCTCACACTACTTCAGCTTTGCACTGATGGAATGTCTATGACAGAGGTGGTTTGAATAGATGGCAGCTTTTCTTTTGTAGGTAATGCTCATGACCATGTGATGGCCTGAGCACCAATTGGTGTTCCTCAGTTGCTGAGGACAATGAAGGAGGATGTTGTAATGTCAGTCTTCACAGATTTGGTAAGGATTTGACCGACATAACACAACTGTATGGGTAAATGACTACAAATATGAGGCACACATATGGTCAGTGTGCATTACACTGGACAGTTGAATGGTATGAGCTCAGTATATAACATGAAGTTCAATACACACATCTGCAGCAGTGAATTGAATGCAGGCTAAGGCTCTTGCCATCCCATAGTGCCTTTTCTAGGCAAGGCTCAAAAGACAAACCCACCTCCATAGACAACACAAGGAAAAAGAAACTAAGGGTAATGATGCTCAATGCCAGAAGTCTAAACCTCAAGATGCACGCACTCGAGGCTCTCCTCAGTATGGAGAATATCGATATCTGTGCAGTAACAGAAACCTGGTTCAAGGCTCCCGAGAGCAACCCAGCACTACCAGGTTATACCTTGTACCATGCTTTTTGGCCCCAAAACTCCGAACCACAAAAGGAGGGGGAGTATCCATATTCATCAAAGATACCCACACCTCCAGGTTAGTGGCACTGCATGAAGCATCGGAAACCATCCATGTGCAACTAACAGTGGGAAAAACTGCCTTTCAGTTTGTAGCCTGCTACAGACTACCCTCCCAAACTCAGGAACCCCACTCAGCTTTCCTGAGAACACTGGAGAATATGAAGGTCTCTCCAAACACCATTATATTGGGTGACTTCAACTACCCAAACATAGACTGGGAGCATTACTCAAGCCCCAACACCCTCGCCCAACGGTTCCTAGAATTTATAAACTTAAATGCTATGGAACAACTGGTCACCACTCCCACAAGAGGGGAAACATATTGGACCTGATCATCACCAACATGGGGACTCTATGTTCCATACCAGAGGTATACCCCTCATTGGTAAGATCTGACCATAAATTAATCTCACTGGAAATCCATATCCCATCCCCTCCCCCAGCCAAGGAAACCACAGTGAAGAACTTCTCAAAAGCAAACTTCACACTTTTCAAAACTGAGGTGGAATCCTTCAAAGCCCCCGGGCCAGTGGAAAATACGTCCCAAACCACAGAATCATTTACAAATGCATTCTATGGACACCTACAGGAATGCATGGATCGTGCTATCCCAAATAAAACCAAGACTAACTCCTCCAAAGGCAGGAGACCTGTCTGGTGGACCCCAGCCATAAATAACCTATGCAACAGAAGGAGGAAGCTACTACATGATAGAGCAAAATCCCAAAAAGGAAAGGGATCTCTGATCAGTACTAGCAAGAAACTACGATCCCTCATAAAATCATCTAAGGCCAGCTTCAAAAGAAAAATTGCATAAGATGCTAAAGATAATCTCAAGGCCTTTTTTAGTCATGTCAGGAACCTGGATGGCAACTCCCAGATATGCTCTGAGCTAGTGCAAAATGACAAAAAGTGCACTGAACCACAGACATTGCCAACATCCTGGCAGACAGGTTCAGTGCAAACTTCTCCCCCCCTTCCCCCCCAAAAGAGCAAATGTCTATCCCAACAGTGTGTAGCCTCGCTGACATCACAGATGTACAGGGGAGAGCTGCTCTCTCCAAAGCAAAAAACACAGCATCAATGGGACTGCACGGTGTCCCAGGCTGCATCTTACATGAGCTCCAAGAAAAACTGAACCCTCACATAAAGTTACTGTTCAATCTCAGCCTTACTACAGGATATGTACCCAAGGAATGGTGTACAGCAACATTGGTCCCACTCCACAAAGGTGGTGCCACAATGGACCCTGGAAACTAGCGCCCTATAAGCCTGACTAGCCTGGTCTGCAAAGCTATGGAGCGTATCATCATGGAACTCATAAACAAAGACATTGGGAACCTCCAAACACTGGATCCTACCCAATTTGGCTTTGTTAAGGGCAGATCTTGCCTCTTGAACCTGGTTGACTTCTATGAAACAGTCACCAAGGCCATAGATGAAGGGAAGGTAGTCCACACAGCCTACCTGGACCTTGCAAAAGCCTTCGACACAATACCCCACTTGGGTATCATAAATAAGCTCACCAGCTTAAATATCAACCCCTATGTCACAAGATGGGTTGCAAACTGGCTCAGGGATAGAACCCACATGGTCAGAATTGCAGGTGCCATGTCAGACTCTAAACCAGTTACAAGTGGCATCGCACAAGGGTCAGTCCTGGGACCTCTCTTGTTCAGTATATATTTCTCTGAGGTACAGGCTAACATGGGAGGACTATGGCTGACCAAGTTTGCAGATGATTGCAAACTGGGTGCCATAATCGACTCACCGACTGACACAAGCATCCTCCAAAAGGGTCTCACAGAGATGGATAACTGGTGCCAGAGCCATGGCCTAAAGCTAAATGCCTAAAAGTGCATAGTTATTCCCTTTGGGAAAAACAAAGTGCCCACAAATTACCACATAGGTGGTAATCCATTAAGTACGGAAGAAGCACTTAGGGATTTGGGGACCCAAGGAGATAGCAATCTCTCCCTTGACAATCACGTTGCCAAAGTGGTTAGAAAGACCTTCTATATAGCCCACCTTATCACGAAAGGGTTCACATCTAGATCAAGACAGGTCATTGTGCCCCTCTACTCATCACTCATCAGGCCCATAATTGAATACAATGCCACATTTGGGATGTACCTTACCCAACACCTGCAGCAACTGGAAAGACCCCAAAATTACCTCACCAAGAGGATCAAGGGGCTCAAACAGATGCCCTACACTGTTAGGCTAAAGAAACTCCAGCTCTACTCAGTTACTTACCGCCTACTCAGTGGTGATCTGTGCCTGACGTATAAAGCCATGTCCAACCTAGAATTAATGGACATGCTCCACCTCAGGAAATCCAATTCCCTTAGAGCTACACGCTCCAGGGACTTAAACCTCAGCACAGAAATAAATTGGACATGCTGGAGGGACAGATTCATATCCCAGAGGCTCCCCTCACTCTGGAACAAAATCCCAATCCATGTTAGGCAGAGCCCCTCAATGACCCTCTTCAAGAGAAATCTTGACGTGTGGATGGGAGATCATAGGTTTACCCCTGGGATCTCTTCTGTGACCTACTATACAGAGGCACAGTCAACTAATCTAAAAGGGTGGCAAAAGTCAAACACACTCTGGCTAGGCTTATAAATGCCCTAGGGCAGATAGCCTAGTATCAACCTATGAACCTATGAACCTATGAACCCATGATTGCATGCAGAGCAGCTGTGTAGTTATTCCAATAGCCAATGTCATGGCAACACACTCCTATAAATGAGTACTCCATGTGGGTGTTGGCCCTTTCCCTTACCTGTGAGGAAGAGATGCTGGATTTGTGTGAGCTAATACCTATTAGAACAAGACCTGCGGAGACAAGCCAACTAAATGGTGGAGAAGATTCAAGACTTAGGGGAAGAATGTGCGTATTGCTGTTATGTGTTTTGAATACTGCTTGTTTAACAGGATTTGTCTTAACATGCTACTTCTGCATTGGCTTCAGTCTGACAAAGTTCTGTGTCTGCATAGATCTCAACTTTAGGGGCTGTCCACATAATGGCCAGAGGTTTGTCTGTTATGTTTGGTCTGTTCCCAAGACAGGTGTTGTCCTTGGCAAATCAGTAGCATACTCTGGTGATTGCAATCAGTACATGCCAACATCCATGTGTGTTTCAGATTTTATATCCCTCAGAAAAGATATGTTACAACAAACCCTGTAACACCAGCAATTTTCTCAGTGTATAACAGCAATATTTCAAGTATGGCCATGTTTTTGGGCCTCAGTCCCAAATTATGTCAGGCTTGGTACAGATGCCATACAGTAGGAGGTTGATAGGTAGGGTCTACCATTATTTTGTTCTGTCATTCCTGCTGAGGGAAAAGGGTGGACAACATGTGGGACTCTGTACATTCAAGAGGTTGGTGTATGGAGAATGCTCTTAGATGCCCTTGTAACATATTTTATGTGGGGGACAGTCGCAAGTGTTTTAAAAGTAGCCTGTTAGAACATGTGAGACATATTACTGATGAGGAAGAAGACAGTTCTATAGTGGTACATTTCAATAATTCTCACCATGGGGGTAGTAGTCATGAAATAAGATTTATGTACAGAATCAGTTTAAATTCTTAAATGTGATACTTTATCCCCTAGGGGGTTTAATGGCTAGTGTAATTGGAGGCCGTGTATATACATGTAATTAAGTGTAGTGGGTTACAAAGTGCTGCTTTGGAAAAAGTCTGTTTCTCAGTTTGGTCAAACAGTCATAAAAGAACAATTGTTATGTACAGAATCAATTTATGTTTTTAAATGTGATACTTTATCCCCTAGGGAGTTGACTGAGAAGTGTAATTGGATGCTATGTATTTAAATGCACCTAAGTGTTAATTGCTTCTTCTAATCAAGGCAAGTATTTCTTGTAATGTGTAACTCCTTGAAGGCTTTGGCAAAGACATCAGAGTAAAATGAACTTGTGTGAATTACTGGCTGTATTTTTGTTTGCTATCTTCACTTACTGCAGTTGTGTTGCTAAGAGGTCACTGTAGATGTCTGGCCATTGTGCATGGCCTATCATGGTTTTGTAGCAGCATACTGTTCACTTATAATTTGGACTGGGTGTGGCAGATGTGAGTGTCATGGGTCCTTTCATATCCAACTGTGCATGCTGGCCCAGTTATGGGTGGTCTATCAGCATCTTATGTTTGTATGGATATTTAGAGACATGTATGCATATATATATACATATATATATATATATATATATATATATATATATGTATATATATATATATATATACATATATATATATATATATATATATATATATAGATATATATATGTGTGTGTGTGTGTGTGTGTGTGTGTGTGTGTGTGTGTGTGTGTGTGTGTGTGTGTGTGTGTGTGTAAATATATATACATGTTAATATTTCCTGGTAATATATCTGTATATTGTTTTATATATATATATATATATATATATATATATATATATATATATATATATATATATATATGTGTATCTCCACATATCTATCTATCTCTATATAAAAATATTTTTTCATGTATATATTTGTAGATAATCATTCAAGACATCCACTACAATCAGATCAATTAATTTAACACTTTGAGGTACAGGTTATCTAGATAATCATTCTTGATTGCATAGTGTGTGTTTCCTATTGTAAACTGACTGTATTGCATGATATGTTGTAAAAAACATCCTAACATCTCACAGCTAAGATGGCCTAGTGGTAAATTGCTGTGACTATGTTGTATAGCATCCTGGTCTCAAGACTGAGCACAGCTGATTATTTATTGCTGGCCAGAAAAAGGGCTGCTGGATACAGAGTGATTAAGGCACTTTTAAGCAGTTGTAAGCAGGATTGGCAGGTTTGTGTGGTTCTAAAACACGGTTAAACCGATAGGCTCTTAAACTGTGTAGACTTTGCTTACTGATGCTTACCAGTGTGCAAATATGCGTAACAGAGATAACTACTGGTTATCATTCACATTTAAGTAATATGTAAACCTGCTAAGCATAGCTCAGCCTTGGTAACCATTGCTCACATTCCAGTCTCATAAAATAGCAGAGTAATGATATCATGTAATAAGTTTATTTAATTTTATGTGCTCTCATTATAGTAGGAAGGGGCGTGACTATACTATCCAGGACACTTGGGTATACATGGGGAGTATCAGAATTTTTTTCTTTATTATTTTTTATACATGGGTAGTATCACATGTTATATGCACTCACACTTGCATGTCACACCAGCTACAGTACACTGGTTGAGGGATATGATTCCACATATATTTTAATATGAAATTAATAGTTGACACTGCTTTTCCATATAAAATTAGATTGCCTGTTGTAGTAGTCCAACCATGCACCTCTGCATGCAGAGGTGAGACTCTGAGTACTTCACTATCTTGTTCTTGGTGTTTCAGCTGTGTGTTTTTATGTATCTCCTATTGGATATTAATATGATATCATTATATTAACTGTAGAGTACTGTTTTTTGCCCATGTCATTGAGGACTGCTGTCATGTAGTAATGGCATACCATTCAGTTTCAGACATCTATCCTTCAGGACATTCATCTTAATGTATAATATGCTTGCTGTCCACTTCCTGTCTGTCTTCTGTGCAGATGTGCAGATGTCAGGTATTGCTAAGGCTATACAACTATGTAGGTGCCCACATAGTTTTGTGCTGTGGGCCTGGGCGCTGCTGCTAGCTCCAACAAATTTGGCATCCTTCATGTGGGCCTTGGCCATATTACTTGCCTGTTTGAAGGACATTACAGAGGTGGTGGGCTACATATTCACAGACAGTTGGTGGGAATACTTGACAGGACATCTGGAGACAGCACAACAACATGGGGGACATATCTCCAGATTTGTGAATAAATTCTGTCATCATCAGTGCTGTTATACACATGGTGGGTTGATAGGTTGACAGGGTTTGTGTAGACATGCATTTAGTGAGTGACTTCATGTCTAACAGTGATATGGCTCTGACATGGTATACCTTTATATGTTCAAAAGCACATTTTTGAATGAGCACATATGTGAACCGTTTAGCCGAATTCCATCACACCGACTTCCCTAAATGTCAAAAGACCGAAGTGCTACCATGGGTCAAAAAGGGGGTGAGATTTTGTAATTTGGAGCTTCAGCTTTTGCAGTTTTCGCAGCAGCAGTTTCAAAGATGTGGCCATTGAATATATGAAGATATACCCTCTGACATACCTTTCCACTGACATGCTGTCCACAGACTGGCCACATGTTTGCCTGTTATGTTTTATCTGTTCCCCAGGCAGTTGTTGTCCTTGGAAAATCAGTCAGGGACTCTGGTGAATGCAGTCAGTAAATACTAAAATCCATTGGTATTACTGCCTTCATATTCCTCATAAAGGCTATATTACATCAACTCAGTAACATCAGCAACTGTCTAAATGTCTGACAGCAATATGTCCAATCTACACCTGTGTTTGTACCTCTGTCCCCAAGTGATGTCAGGCTTTGTCCAGATGTCATGCCCTATGAGGCTCAGATATAATTAGTAACATTATTTCTTGCCTTCACTCTTCCTACCATGCCAGTGATGTAGTAGACCCACAGACATGTTGCAGGGAAGAAGCCATAGATATCAGTCCTGAGCCTGTACATTCTGAGATGAACTGTACATTTGAGAGGTCTGTGCATGTCTGGCCATTGTTGACAGACTGTCAGGATTGTGTACACGTCATGTTTACATGTTATTTGGGCTGTGTATGGAGGGGGGTAGATGTAAGTGTTATGGCTCCTTTTTTATCTGACTATGCATGCTGCTCCAGTGTCTGCTGGTCTATTGGTAGTATGCCTTTGTAGCGGTAGACTGAGATGTGTCCTGTACCATGGTCAGGATTCAGACTACACTGAGAATAGGACCACTATATGTAAGGGTAGTGTGTGACTGGAAAACTATTATGTATTTCTTCACACAGTCTGTATACTCTACTGTTCACCTGACCTACCGGTATGTGACTGTGACTGTGGTGGAATTGGTTTTGGGTATGCACTTTCACACTGGTATCTGATTTTTGGTGCTGTAAGATCCTTGTAGTGCCTGACATCCCAATGGGGAATGACAACATATTCACTGACATTGAGCTTAAGGCCATGGCTCTGACACCAGTCATTGGTCTCAGTGAGGCCTTTCTGTAGGATGTCAACATCACTTGGGTAGTTAATATCTCCCAACTTGCAAACATTGTCAGCCAGCATCCCTTCATGTTGGCATGGACCTCAGAGAAGTTGACACCAAACAGGAGAGGACCCAGGACTGAACCCTGTGGAACTCCACACGTGATTGGTAGGTTGTCAGACTTGGGCTCAGCTACTTTCACACTGTGGGTTCTATGAGACAGTTTGCAACCCACTTACTGTTATAGGGGTTGATGCATAGCTTAGTGAGTTTATCCATGAACCCTGAATGGGGGATGTTATCAAAGGGCTTGGCCAGATTGAGGTAGGCTGTATAAACCACCTTGCCTTCTTCCACAACTCTGGTGACTGACTCAAAGATGTCTAAAAGGTTGATTGAACAGGCATGATCTACTCTTCACAAAAACAAACTGTGTGGGATCCTGAGTCTGGAGATTCCCATATCCCTGTTTCTTAGGTCCATGACAATGTGTTCCATAGCTTTGATGACAACCTTTTCAGGATAATGAGGTGATACTTCCCAGGGTCTGCAGCCACTCATCCTGTGTGGAGAGGGATAACTGTAGCAGTGCACCAGACAGTAGGGACAAAGCCTGGGGTGAGGCTGTGATTGAACAGAGCACACAGGTGAGGTGCCAGTTCACCCTGTTGTTCATGCAGAAGATAGCCAGGGATATTGCCAGGTCCAATAAAAACTGTATTTTTGGCCTTGGACAGTGGTGTGTTAACCAAAGCAGCAGTACTACTGGGTGCCTGGCAGTGTACTGGTATTGTGACTGTTTTTTTGGGGGTGGGGAGAGGGGTAAAGCTGCCACTGAATCCGTGTGCCAGTATATTGGCAATATCTGTTGCCTCTGTATAGGAGTTAACATTGTGCAGTAGCTCAGAGCACATGTTGGCATTGCCATAGAAATTCTTTACATAACTATAGGAGGCCTTGTGAATGTCTACACTGTGTGCTGCAATTCTGTTTTCACAGCTAGCTTTAGAGTATTTAATGAGGAATCTCATCTTTTTATTGAGGCTGGAAAGGGTATTTTTCCAGTCTTGGGATGTCAGCTTATTCCATATCAGTAACCTCCTTCTGTTGTACGTTTCTTTTGGGCAGGGGACCACCAGATTGGCTTCCTTTTCTTGAGGGGAGTGTCTTGTTTCTACTGGGTATGGTGGAATCCATGCATTTGTGTACATGCTCATACTGCATTGCTGTGTGTTTGGAGGTCATGCAACTAATCTCCATTTGCATGGGTGCTGTGAAGTTAGCCACCACTGATCTTTGCAGGCCAAATTTAGCTTTGGAAAGGTTTTTAATGGTGGTTACCTTTGTAGAGGGGTGGGAGGGATGTGGATTTCTAAGATGATGACATTGTAGTCAGATCTAACCATTGCGGAGTTGACTACTGGTGCACAGCAACAGTCGCCCATATTAGTACTGATTAGGTCAATGATGTTGCTACCTGTAGTGAGTGTGTATATATATATATATATATATATATATATATATATATATATATATATATATATATATGTGTGTGTGTGTGTGTGTGTGTGTGTGTGTGTGTGTGTGTGTGTGTGTGTGTGTGTGTGTGTGTGTGTGTGTATGTATGTATTTATGTATATATATATATATATTTACATGTATATCTCCATAGATATATTTTGTGTCTATATTTGTCCACATATATGCATCACCATACATAAATACATGTATATATAGAAAACCTGACTGATTCTACAAAATCTTTTCCCCTACTGTTGAATGACTCTGCTGACGGATATGTCTGGAAAAGCATCAGCATTTTGTAGAGTGCACATGGTGTAGTGGTAAATTGCTCTTACTATGGTATGCAGGGCCCTGGGTTCAAAACTTGACAGGACTGATACTTTTCTTACAAGGCAGGACAGTTGCTGTTGGAGACATGGGGGATAAGGGCAATATTTCAAAGAGGTCCCTAGTTTGGGCCCCTTGACCCCCATTTTACAGTAAGGGGTTTGGGGTATGGATCTGATGTGCAACTCAAATACATATATATCTATATATATATATATATATATATATATATATATATATTCATATGTATATATATATATATATATATATATATGATTATATATATATATATATATATATATACATATATTTATATATATATATATATATATATATATATATATATATATATATATATATATATATTTATATTCTTTTTTTTATGTGCATAGATATAGCTGTATGTATTGATTTACTTTTCTATTTATACATGTATTTCTAAATGTATATATTTCATGTGTATATCTCTACATATATTATGTATTTATTTATCCATATGTATATGCATCTCCATACACATATACACATATACATTTGTGTGGGTCTATATTATATTATTGCACACTTACAAAAGTGAACTATAAATAATCGAACCCATGTAAGCGAAAGCTTACAATGTCGAAACCTCAGAACAGTGATTTTTTCGCTGTTCTGAAATAAAAAAAAAAACTTAAAACATTACATAATGTGGCCCCATGTCCCCCTACTTAAGTATACCAACTCTGAGATCGCACTACAGTGCTGAAAATGGCAAAGTAGCAAACGCGGACAAGCGACTTCTTTCCCAGGGAAAGAATTCACTGAAAAGCTGCTTCGCTATTTTGCCTTTTCACTCTTTTCAGTTCAAACAAGACGTATTCTACAAACTGCTTCTGCGATCTGGTAATAGGAACCCCATTTGTGTGTGTGTGTGTGTGTGTGTGTGTGTGTGTGTGTGTGTGTGTGTGTGTGTGTGTGTATGCATATATATATATATCTATATATATATACAAAACTTGACTAATTCTGCAGAATCATTTCCCCTACTGTTGAATGACTCTACTGAATGATATATGTTTGAAAAACATTACATATATCTACAGTTCAGATGGCTTAGTGGTAGATTTCTGTGGCTATGGTGTGCAAGGTCCTGGATTTAAGACTTGCAAGGGCTGATTTTTTTTGTTGCTGGGCAGAACAAGGGCTGTTGGATATAGAGTGATTAAGGCACTTTTAAGCAGTTGTAAGTGGGTTTGCGAGGGTTTGCGTGGTGCTAAGCAAAGCTAAGCGACGCTTACGTCACCTGAGCTTCGCTTATGTTTACTTAAACCAGCACTAATTTTAAATAAAGAAAAGAAAAAAAGGGACACAGGAAAGTGGTGAAATGGGCAAGCAGGGGAAAACAAGATGAGAGGCAATTAGGGATATGCAGGACAGATGTAGGAAAGGACCATAGCTCTGCATCTCTTCAACAGCAACAGTTGATATGAATGTGGGCAATTTGGAATTTAGAGCCTCACAACCCACAGGAAGGGGTCTGGGCAACATGCAATAATGAATATTAGTAGGGTAGATTGAGTAAGGGGACCAGGTCTCCGGGTGAAATGCAAAGCTATGTATGGGACGTAATTATTTTGGGACATATGTCCTTTTTATTTTTTAAGGTGAGAGTGGGATGTTGGGGAAGGAGTGTAGATAAGTGTGGGTAGGGACGTTTGGTAGGAGAGCTTGCATTTGAAGATGGACTAGACACACAAGAAAGCAGACTGGGCAATATGTGATACATGGGGGGGAGACACCTTGGTTGCCCATGAGCCCCCTAAATGGTAGTAGTGGGATTGATGTTCCCACCTGATGGCAGTCACCACTACTCCTTCATGGCTTCAAAGGTGGCTGTGCTGGGGGCCCTCAAGCTGCACCAGTCCGTCCCCCACCTGGTGCAGTCATTCATCCAGATCTGACTGGAGGACACTGCACACAATGCCATGGACCTCTCGCCGGGTGACAAGATCCTCACTGTGCCCATGTGTAGAGGGAGGACGAGCCCCATCCCCTCCAGCGGTTCTACTCAAGGGTGGTGCAGGACCAGCAGATGAGGGAGGTTCAGGGTGGGTCCCAGACATGCTGGGACCTGATGCCTCGGCCAGGTGTTGTGAGAGAGGTGGATCCACCGAGATCGGTCTTTCTGAAGGTGCTATGGAGTGGGAATTTACAAGGTGTATTGGTTAGTCATGAACAAAACATTTCAACATTAGTCAAAACAGCATGCATGAGTGTTCCAACTGACCCAGAACAATGCAATTGTAACAGTGGCATGGCAAACAGAACACATGCAGAAATGGAATGGCAGTCAGGATTGCAAGAACATGCCAGTTATATTTATGCCAACAGGCCAACAACAATAGTTATTCAACAAGGTATGTTAGTATGCACACAGTTTCAAATATAATAACCAAAATGGAACAAATTTCCCAACAGTAAGTTTTGGTAATAACATATCCATATTACATTTTGTGTAATTATTGGATCAGATGAGTGGTGGGGGTAGAGGAAATAATTCAGTTAACAACTGCATTCAGTGATACTCCTCAGTTCACTACTGTTCAATACTCTACAGTTCTGTCCTCCCTTAATCTCTACCTGGGCCATGGAGCTACTACAGCACAAACACACCTATACATATGTGCACCTGGAGTACTATAGCACAAGGTATGGCAACTCTACCTACATAGGAGACTCATACCTGTCATACTTACTGGTACAAGTAACAATGTGTTCCCTGTCCTGCTGTTCTGTAAGTGTGCTTTTGGCATACTTGTACTGTGATGTTATCTGGGTGCAGGTTTCTTGGCAACAGGGGAAACTATCCATGACAGCATGACACTTGAGAGGCGTGTACTGGCCTGAATGCATACTGCAGATGGCTAGCCTGCTTCTATTTGTAGGACTGGGGCTGCTCAACAGAACATTAGGACATATTTCATACATATACCCATAGTACTGCTTCTGCAAACATTTATTTACCTGTGGGGAAAGTATCTGTTCACAATAGATTAGCGTTTCTACCGATATTTAAGTTTACAGCTGTAGAACTAGAAAGACATGTTAGTAGTAGTCCCTGGATTCAAACCATGGTGTGTATGTGCAAAAGGGAACTACAGACATTGCCCTTATCAGACTGAGCTACTTGTATCGGTTACTTGAGTTATCTCTGTCTAGTACATACTTTTCTACACACTCTACTTTTTTATCAAATGTATTTTTATTTGTTTTCCATAATAACTACAACAAAATCAGAAAAAACAACTGTTGATGTTACTGTTTGCACAATATGAGCAGATTATTAAAACTAGACATTTGGACATTTCAATAAAACATACTTCAATTTAGAATCAAGTCAACACACTCTACTTTTGCAGTCTGCACCTGTTAGTGTCACATACTTTCCTGTACATTCAGGACTACATACAGCTGAAATGCAAAGGTTAGCACAAGGTAATGTTGGCAAGAAGACAGTACAACACATTACTAAAGAAAATATTTACTTTTGCATTTTGTCAGTTATTTCAGATCCACATTCTGAACTATGGAGACAAACAGTGCTAAATCACTTCACCTCATGCATGCTGCAACAGCTACACAATTGTACTTTTCAGATACAAGACAAATGAAAGACAACAGTTTGTGGTAGTCAGCTTTATTATTTTTGACATAACACTTTAGCTCAGAAATCCACAGTTAGTATTACTGCATAATCTGCACAGGATGACTGCTTCTCATTTGTAGCTGTTACAGCAGCCCTGACACAGCAGTTTATTAGCAGGTTCTTTCAGACAGCCTAATACATATCCTACTCTTCCTCTCCTCAATTGTAGCTTGTTTGCTACAAAACTGCATTATACAGCAGCTGGCACTACTGCGTTCTAACACTGGCAGTCTGACACATGCATTTATTCAGTACAGTTAGAGCACAACTATATATACAGAGAGTACCACCTTTACTATTTTACTATTTCTAATTTATTACAGCAGATATTATGAATATTTCTGTACTCACCAAACTCTCTCCACAGTCGCAACAAGTGCTGTGCATGGGCATCAATGTGCATGGCCCTCTCAGCGGCAGCTGTATGGAGAAAGAACACACATTAAGCACACCTGTACAGTAACATATACAATTTTTAAATAATTAATTACAAATACACAGACTGGATACTTATAAACTTCTGGGACATCCTGCACTCAGGCGTCTTGGATCCACTGGGCCTACAGCTCACCCTCCTATACTTTAGGTTGTCATAGTGATGATGCACCTGCTCATCAGTTCTTGGAATGCTAGTGGCACTGGTGAGATCACATGCCAAACGTTCTCAGGCCTCCGCTTTCTGCTGGGAGCCCTGGTACTGGCCCTGCAGCAGTCTAGCTTCATGGTCTTTGATAAGGAGTCCAACCATGACCCTGGACTCCTGGATGCCCCAGCATTGTGCCCAAAAATGAACACCCTCTCCTATGCCTGACATTGTTGCCCTGATCAGACTCGAAGCAATATGGCTGTATTCACACCTGTGTGGTTTAAATAAAGTCATTTTCCCTCACTTTTCCATGATTGGCCTATTTTCAAATATGCTAAGCTATGCTTAGCTCCATGCAAATCTGCTTAGCAAGGCTTAAACCAGCTAAGCAAAGCTTACAGTTGCTAAGGATTGCTTATATTTTCATGCTTAAGCAATCCTTAGTTAGTTTCAGCAGAGCTGCGGCCGGCTTAGCTGGCCGCAAATAATTATTCAAAAAAAAATAGGAAAATGTTTTACATTTCCATATGGCATTTTCCCAGCCCTACACTACCATACATGAGGCATATGACTTACAAATATCATTCCATTTCATAAAAATTAATTTACAACTGCTTCTTCCACACATACAATATTTTGGCCAGAGCTGGGATTTGAATCATGCATGTTTTGCATATTAAACCAGAATGCTAACCACTACACTACATCAGCAACAAGGATTCCTTCTTCACAATTCTTTTTGACTCTCAAACAGCATTTAAGCTGGGCTGAGCAAACTGCCGCAACATGCAAAACCGCTGTGTTTTTCTTAAACTTTCTCTTTTATTGAAAAATAAAAAATAAAAAGGACATTTTAAATGATTACATATACTTAGCAGGTTGCGGGCATGTGGGGCAGGGATCTGGCCATTCCAGAGAAAGTCATGTACTGTGCAGGCTACTTCTTAGGGATTGTGTGCTTGCTTTCTTATTTCAGTGTCCATGGACACTGACATGGTCAGTTTTACATTTCAGTGTCCGTGGACACTGAAATAATGCAAAATATTAGAGCCAGGCTTAATATTATGCTACTTCCTTGTTTGAAAGTGCCATACAGCACTTTCGGAGTGCAGATGTCATGTTTAAGTGTCCGTGCAGGACTTAAACACTCCCCCTGCACTCATACATGGATCATGTAGGTGTAGCAATACAGCAAATCTCTGCTGTATTACTACATGGAACAGTTCATGCAAGAATAGACTATTCTTGCACGGACTGTTCATGAATCCGGGGGACTGACTTTTAGAAGCCATGTAGCTGAAACACTTGATGCCCTGAAGGGGTTATTTGTATATATCCCATGAGTCTCCACTACAGCAGGTTAAAGTTTTCATACAGTGAGAATTCTAGCTTATCTTGGTTTTCCTTTCAGATTTTACTGAATGGTTTGTCTGTGTGTCCTTTTCACCCTTTGGTTTGTTTTTTTGTCTTATAAGTATTGAGTCAAGGCAATATATTTTGAAATGGTACCTTCTGGTACCAAAATAAATAATGCTGCTCCAATAAGACACAACATTGTGAAATTGTAGTAAAAACATGAACTCTGTATAAAACAACAAAGCACACAGCTTTCCAACATAAACAATGATAACTTAAACTATATTTAGTACCACAGTGAATGTTTTTGCTGACTTACAAACAAATCAGATTGAGGCAGTATAATTAAACACAAAGTTAAATAGTAAGATCAATCACTCACATGACACCAATTTCCAGTACAGAATACTATGGTAAATCTGCAACCCCAAAGGTCATGGGCAATATAGCCATAGCACACATGGCCGTAACTTCTGATCTCCACAGTGCAACAAAACTGAAATGGCTTCTTGCAGTTCAAAGATGTACTGCTAAAATTCATACATTCATTATGTTAATTAATTAACTAATTAATTAACAATGCAGTAGTCAAAGCAAGAAAAGTGGTGGTGCACTTTAATATAATCAATGTCTACATGTACAGACTTTGTTGCTGTAAGTCACAATGTTCTTACAGTGCACCCTCAACCCACTTCTGCAAGAAGCCATTTTGGCTTTCTTGCCCTGCAGGGATCAGCAGCTATGTATGCTGCTGGCATGTTGTCTGTGACCTTTTGGGTCATGGGCTTACCACAGTACTCACATGTGGGAACAACTCATCCTAATAGATGTTGTTTGACATAATTTCCTTTTCTTGAGGACTAGATTTTGCTTTCAGTTTCATTCTTCCCACCTTTTGTTACAGCAGTTGTTGTGGTTGTGGTTACAAGCAGCTCTTTGCAGAAGGAAAGTGATACTAAGGGTACTGTAAAACGTTTTATGGGGGCTTGTCCTGGCATCTCATTACATTTGATTGCTGCTACAGATGGTATATGACTGTAGCAATATGGAAAGGTGACAGTTGTATCCTGATGCTGTATATGTGAAATACAGTGAAACTTAAAAAAGCCTTGTGTATTATGGGTACATGTATTTGATTGCAAACTATGAGCACAGATCAACTGATTAAAACTGGTTTTAAAAGGATGGGCATCACTTAATTATTAAAAATGTTTCTGGGGTTAAAACACCCATGCAGAAAATTGTAGCCCTGTTCACCATTTATTATAACAATGTGTGAGACTGCTACTTCTTAGGGTGTTTTTTTATTGGGGAATGGATTACTCCCCTTTGTGGTAACAAACATGGAGCAAAGTAATTTCCTGCCTACTGTGTGAAAATTTATTTTAACACACTTTGGTGTTGACTCAGTTATATAACTCCTACAACAGCATCTTACTTATTTTTGCATGTAGGAGACTGTGCAGTACAGGCAGACCTACACACACACACACACACACACACACACACACACACACACACACACACACACACACACACACACAGTGCACATATTTTCCAGAGGAACAGGCTGGAAATTATTGCCATGGGAAATTCTTGCTGTGTCCGTACTGTTTAGTGTCTTGTTACTTGAAAGCCTAACCTAGTAGATCCCCTGTACCACTGGGGGCTTTTACTCATGAGTAAAACTTTTAATGCTGCTCAAAAATGGAAAACTGTTTTTTAAATGTGCTATAAACTTATTTCTCATAAAATAATGCTTATACAAGCTGTCGCCCAGCAGACCTATCAAAGGCTTTTTTGATGGATTGAATTGAGAACATCCTGCCCGCTTTGTTCCCATTACTTACTTTCATATAGTGCAGTACTGAATAAACTTTTATCAAGAGGGATTTCATAGTTTTGCCAAAAAATAGGAACTATTTGAGTGGAAGTTTTCTAATTATATGTTTCTAAAGCAATGCTGTACAGTGACAATTTCTATGTTTTGCAAGTAACAGTGGTGTTAGTGTCGATACTGAAGGAATTCTTACTACATCATGAGTGTTGCCATCCTCTACATCTGTATCCATCTGTTGCCATCCTCTACATTTTTGTTTAATCACTTGGGCTTCAATCTCATTATTAAACAACACCAGCCCTGGGTACATCTTCAATATACCACACCCATGCCGTCTGTTATTGCTATATTATCACACATACACTTTTCAGGTTCAGTGCCAGATCTCTGGAGATGCTTGCTGTATGAAGGTTTCTATCATTTCAAAGTCTATACTCATTTCTTGTACTGTAATTTGCCATGCGACCACATGCGGCTGAGCATATTTAATTCCCCACCACCCATGATGAGAGAGTTAGCAATATGCATCTCTTCCACCATGTAGCAGACTACCCGGAGGTACTGGGTGCCATAGACTGCAGGCATATACACATCAAAGCACCACCCGGTGAGCAGGGTAGAGGCTACATAAACTGCAAGGGGTTACATTCCATCAACTGCCATGTCATGTGCAATGTCCAGGGCATTATCATGAATGTGTGTGCTGGCAGCCCTGGAAGCAACCATGACTCCCACATCTGAAATGTCTCACAGCCGTACCAGGCATTTGCCAGCGGCAACATCCCATACGGCCATCTGGTGGGGGATTTTGGCTATGTACTGGAACCATGGCTGATGACACCCATCAGAAATGCACACACACCAACACAAGAACACCATAATGAGGCACAAACACAAACAAGGATCATTATAGAGCATGTGTTTGGGATGATCAAGTCACAGTACCACTGCCTTGACATATCCGGTGGAGCCTTGCAGTATGCTCCAGCTACATGTGCACACATGCTCATAATATGTGCCATGCTACACAACATGATCCTGTGGAAACAGCTGCAGCAGGAACAGAATGGGGAAGGGGCACACAGCCCCCACCATTGTCAAGGTTGCCACGGGCACAGAGGGACTCAGAGGAGGAGGAACATCCTGAGCTTGACCCTGTAGGCAGAAGGATGCATGCCCAGTATGACCAAGCCTTGGTAAAGTGGCAACGCAGAGCACATACACTGACACTGCAGGGGCCCAGGGACTGATATCTCTCTCCCAATCTCACCAAAACTAAAATGGATGCCAAACATCACACTACCTATACCTTACCGTGTACAGGCAGTGTACTGCATGCATCTTGCATAGTCAGCCCTCAAGCACTATCCTCACAACTGCCTCAGGCACAAGGTAAGTCAGTTTCATTACCATAAATGAATGGTATACAATGTTCCGATAGCATACCTATGGTATTTATGCAAGCATGCAATGTAATGGGGTGGCAGCATGGGATAGCAGAAGACAACTGACAGCAGGGATTGTATGCACAGTACTGGCTTCCCACACTATGCAGCACTGCTGTAGTTAACAAAAAGTCCACTGCAGTATATGTGGTGAGCCAAATAACTGGGGGGTAATAGGTCACATGCATGGATGTCAAAGTGTGGGACCTATACTCACCCCCAGCCTCACCCAGCAGGTCAGCTGTTGAAAGCCAGACAGAAATGTCTGGCAAAGGGCCTCAAATGCCAAAAGCCATGAAATGTCCACCTGTAGACTTTTACACAGTGATATTGCAGCATGTCTGCCAGTGGCAGTATGGCTCTGAAAGTTAAGAAGCCCCCAAACTAAACATGTGCATGCAACAACAATCTGACCTCTGGTCTATACCGTTATCCCATATTCCCAAAGATAGAGCACACCACTATGTTAAATGGGACCAAAATGTTAGGCAAATAGCAGTACAGTCTATGCAAATGTATATTGTGAGCAGGTGTGCCCTCACAGTCCCATAGAAATGCAATAACATGTCCCTAGCTGTAAGCAGCATCCAGCTATTATTCAGAGTGATGGCTGAATACAAACTGAAACAAGTGTCAGTAATGCTCAGTCCACTTACTGGTGCCATCCCAGGGGTGTCCCCTGCCTTGTAGCCTGGGAACATATGCTCATCAGAATGCTACAGTTGGCCTACATCTGCCACACCTGGCCTACAGGCCTCTGGCAAAGGCTCATAGCTCACACACAGTGCCCTTTTAGGGAGTGTCATGGAGTCAGTAACACCAATATAACATATTCAACAAAATGCAGAGAAAGACCATGCTGATAAATGCTAGGAGCATACCTACCAAACTCAGAGAGACCCAGATATCTGGATAAAACCACAAATAATGGGGTGATAAAGGTCCAAATAGAAGGACACATGTGAAACCCAGCTCTAATAATGTAATAAGGTTGATCGAGTGGAAAAGTGTTGTATTACCATGGAATGCCAGAAGGATATAAAGTCTGAAACTGTGAATTTACTGTCACTAATATCTGACCTCAGCCCTGACTGAGTTGCAAAGAACTAGCTTGAAAACCACACCTGTATGGGTAACTTGCCAGATATATGAGTCATGAATCTGCACATTCTGTGAAACCCTCTATAGTCGAGAGGTATGGCTAGATGTCGAAACAAGGGAATGCACACACTGCAGAGAGACCTAACCCTGAAGATGGTGACCTGTCTGTACCCACAGAAACCTGGCCCACAGCCATGGGGAACAACAAAAGCCTTCCCTGATCACTCATCCCATACAACATGACTCAAAAATGTGGGCAGACAAGCAAAATGATATGGGGGTATACATACTTGTGAGACAGACACACACCTCCAGTCTGGTCAAACAGTGTGAGACACACAATATCCTCAAGTGTGGTCAACCATTGACATGACCTCTATGCAAACAGTTGGTAGCTACAGGCCAACATATCTGACCTAGTCCCCCAAAACACATATCTTACCCTTGACAAATCTATCTGGAGTCCACCTGTCACCCTGATCCTGCCTGACTTGTATTACCCAACCATGCACTGGTAACCAAACCATGCCAGAACAGAAATTCCCACAGATTCCCACATCCTAGTATATCACTAAGGTGTTTGACAGTTTCCACAGCATTAGCAGTCAACTGTCTGTAGCCACACATCTCAACAGGCTGGATTGTGCAAGAATGCCTAGCAGTTGGCCCATAATATTTGCTTGTGCTTCATCCAGGCTGTATTCCTCTGGTAAATCACTGTGATGATCTGAGGAGGTATGTCTGGAGGTACTGCAACAAGAATTTACAATGTCAAACATCAAATATGGCAGACAAAATCTCTGCCCAAATAAACCCTGTATCCCCAGCACCTCAGACATTAATAACAGATATAGTTACAATCACCCCCAATGTATGGCCTAAAGTTCCCTTATTTCAATAGGTCGTCTCCATATATCATGTACTAACAGGTAGAGATGCATGGCTGTAGCACATAAATCCTTGGAACGGAGTACAACAATCTCTGGAATTGAGTTCCACATGTACTATAGAAGGTCACACTGGGCATGCTCATACACTTGGAGAAGTGTCTATAAGCTGTGGGAAATAACAAGCCTTCTCAACCCAGTACACTGCCCATTGCCTTACTATAGCAGTCTTGCAGATCTTAGTCACCTTAGAAGTATGTTTTGGCAGTCCTGATCCTTATAAGCTCCATGGCACATGTGATAACTGTGTAACACTCTAGTATAAATGACTACTCAGGTAGGAGTTCTAATCTCAGTCCAGGTAAATATAAAAGTATATATATATATATATATATATATATATATATATATATGTGTGTGTGTGTGTGTGTGTGTGTGTGTGTGTGTGTGTGTGTGTGTGTGTGTGTGTGTGTGTGTAAAGATTTTGGCCCTATTTATACCCAATACACTTCTCATTGCCCTACTGTAGCAGTCCTGCAGATGTCGTTCACCTTAGAAGTACCTGTTGGCAGTCCTGAGCCTTGTAAACTCTGTGGTGCATGTGATAACTGCATAACACTATAGTATAAATAACTAGTGGGGTAGGAGTTCTAATCTCAGCCCTGGTAAATGTAAAAGTGTGTGTTTGTTTGTAGCTTATTAAGTTTGGGCCCATTTACACCCAGTACACTTCTCAGAGCCCTACCTTAGCAGTCCTGCAGATGTCATTCACCTTAGAAGTACCTTTTGTCAACCCTAAGCCATTTAAGCTCAGTGGTATGCGTGGTAACTGTGTAGTATAAAAGTACAAAAGCCTAGTTAGATAGAGATTATAACCTTGGTTCTGGCAAATGTAAAAGTGTGTGTGTGTGTGTGTGTGTGTGTAGGGTAAGGTATTTTATGAAATCTCTCACTCACTATAATACTCATTGCCATAATTTACAAGGGCTGGCGATGTTCCACACCTTAGAAGTACCTTAAGACAACATCCACCCTGTAAGCTCCATGGTGCATGCGATAAATGTATAACACTATACTAGCAATACATAGGTAGGGGTTCTAATCTCAGTACTGACAAGTGTGTGTATAGCTGTCTATATATGTGTTTGTAGCTTAAAGATTTTGGGCCAATTTACACCCAGTACATGTCACAGTGCCCTACTTTAGCAGTCCTGCAGATATCATTCACCCTAGAAGTACCTTTCGGCAACCCTGACCCATGTAAGCTCAGTGGTGTGTGTGGTAATTGTGTAACATAAAAGTACAAAACACTAGTTAGATAGAGGTTCTAACCTCAGTTCTGGCAAATGTAGAGGAGTGTGTGTGCAGGGTAAAGTTTTTTTATGAAATCTTTCACCCACTACATCACTCATTGCCATAATTTACAAGGGCTGGTGATGTCCCACACCTTAGAAGTACCTTGGGACATCATCCACCTTATAAGCTCTGTGGTGCATGTGATAAATGTGTAACACCATAGTAGCAATACATAGATAAGTAGGGGTTCTAATCTCAGTACTGGCAATTGTGTGTGTGAGACAACAGCATCCTCTGTTGCTGTGACTGTGTAATAACAGGATCCATTGGGGGTGGGTTTTGCTAAATAATTATATTGTTGAACTAGTATATGTCCCAACATCCACATTTCAAGGCCAACAGTCATCAACCTCTGGCAGGTGTAGACAATCTACAGCCCTTAAAGTGTTGTGCCATGTGCAATGAGTCTGTGACAGTATTGGAATAGGTAACATGACAGACAGCCCTTCTAATACTCAGAGACCACTCTCCACTCAGGAATCATACACAAACACACTTGGTTATGCATTAACCCGTATATCACTAGTTGTCTCTCAAATAGAAACCATGGTGTGAATGCAGTGGGCTGCATGTCAAACTGATGACCAGACATGAATAAAAGCACCCTAGCTGACAATGTTTGCATACAACTGTAAGGTGGGTGTTATCATTACCCTCCATGTGATGTTGATGTCATGCACAAAGGCCTCTCTGAGACCTATGAATGTTGTCAGAACCCTGGACTTTAGCTCAATGCCAGGAGATGCTCTGCCATTACCTTTGGGAACACCATGGCTCAAATGAAGTAATACATTGCTGGTAGTCCACTGAACAGTGATGTTGTTATTACAGAATGGGGAACACAGGTTGACAGTGAGCTGTCTGTTGACCATAACAGTGCCAGTGCCACTGACATCAGAAATGTCTTCAATGTGTTACATCTCCCGACTAAGTGTGTGTTACCCAGCAAGTAAAAGGCCATGGCCACCCTGTACCTTCCCCTCAGTAGCCCAATCAATGTGTACAGTGGCCCTATACAACCACCATTGCCATTCCTCACAAGGACATGTGATGTTCTTCACTGTACAGGTACCTTGTTACACTCCTCACACTAGTAGTTGCGCACCAATGGCCATAACTGCATAACACTGTGGTGACATAACTTGATGGGGATCCTGTGTGTGTGTGTGTGTGTGTGTGTGTGTGTGTGTGTGTGTGTGTGTGTGTGTGTGTGTGTGTGTGTGTGTGTGTGTGTGTGTGTGTGTGCACGTGTGCGTGTGTGTATATGTTATTACAGAATGGGGAACACAGGTTGACAGAAAACACAGCATCAATGGGACCGGATGGTGTCCCCGCTGTGTGCTACAAACTCTCAATGAGACTAAACCCACACACAAAAGGCTGCTGTTAATCTTTTAGCCTTACACAGGATCTTAACAAGCCTGGTCTGCAAAGCTATGGAGAGGATCATAATGGACTCATAAATAAAACAGTCACCAAGGCCATTGATGAGGGTAAGGCAGTTGTATCATAGAAAAGCTCAAGAGCTAAATATAAACCCAAATGTCACAGATGGGTTGGCAAAATTGGCTCAAGGACAGACCAGACAGGTTAGAGAGGTGTCCCACAGGGCTCAGTCCCTGGGCCCCTTGTTTTCATCTACTACTTTTCAGAAGTGCAGGCAAACAGGATGATTCATACCCTTTGGTAAAAACAGGTAAACCCCCCACTACCATGGTGGCAGTCCATTATTAAGCACAGAAGATCAGGTCAGGGACCTGGGGACTCAAGTTGACAGTAACCTTTTTTTGACACTCACATTGCCAAAGTGGTTAGGAGGACCTTCTACATGCCCACATGATTTGAAGGAGATTCATCCAGATCAATCAGGGGGGTTGTCCCCTGTACCTTCACTTATTCAATCAGACCACAATGTGATGACAATGCCATTCGAATGTTACCTGCCGACACCTGCAGCAATTGGAAATTGGAAAGCAAAGTTCCTCACCAAAAGGATAAATACCGCCTGCTCAGAGGTGATCTGTGCCTGACATACAAGGCCATGTCCAACCCGAATTAATGGACATGCTCCACCTCAAAAATCCAAATCCACCAGAGCCACAAGAGCAAGAGACTTAAACCTGAACACGGATATAAATGGAGGGACAGATTCATCACCCAGAGACTCCTATATGCTGTGAACAGAATCCCAGTCCATGTGAGACAGAGCACTGGCTCTGTTCAAGAGGAATCTTGACCAGTGGATGGGAGATCGTGGGTTACCCGGGGATCATCTCTATATCACTGCTGGACAGAGCATGTAAAACTAATGGGTATAGTATTCTTCAACCTCTGAAAGAAAGCCACACAACTCTGGATAGGCTTATAAATACCCTAGGGCAGATAGCCTAGTATGAACCTATGAACCTATGAACCTATATGTGTGTGTGTGTGTGTGTGTGTGTGTGTGTGTGTGTGTGTGTGTGTGTGTGTGCACGAGTGTGCATTTGTGTGTTCATGTGTGCGTGTGTGCGTGTGTGTGTGTGTGTGTGTGTGTGTGTGTGTGTGTAAATAGTAATCTCAGTGTGTTTGGTTGATGAATATCCCCTGGGGGTGTGGTTATTAGCAAACAGAGGTGTGTCCAACCCACTACACTTACCATTCTCCACTCTACAACAGATTATGTCAATCACCATATACCTATATACAACCCTCAGCCCTATAAGCTGTGAGGCATATGAAATCAAAGTTATACAGACCTGGGAAATTGGTGCAGATACAGCTGTACCTTGCTTATGACATGGTTGGTGTGTTACTGCACTGCCATACCCCTTGGCCTTGCTGCAGAGCCAGATCATGGTGACACTCAGACACCTAGAACACAAACAGGATACAGCATGTGAGAACAAATGCACCCAGAATTACTAATAGTAGTAAAGCACCCTGGCTGAAACTATACACACACTCTGATGTGTACCCCTTACAAATGCCAGATGACAGCACCTTAAACAGCATTACATAGCAACAATTTAGTAAGTTCATTCTGTGCATCAGACCCATATTTGCATGTCCCTGCATTGATGCTTTGGATGGCAGGGATCTGGCACATGTTTCATCATATGCAGAGGGTGTTGTGTGTTTTTACCAGAGGCCTAGGCTGTGCCATTCAGTTGACATTATGGGTGTCTGTTTGGGGTGGGGAAATGACATGGCCTGTGCAGGTGTGGTGCATGTGTGTGGAGGTGACTTTTTTCTGATTGTGATGTGTGTGTGCCTGCATGCACACAGTCATGCCATGTGGCTCCACTACACTGATGTTTTTGCACAGCTGTGGGCTGTACATGGCAGGGTGTACAGTTCACAATTTCCAGCCATGGACATGGGAACTGGACTTGCCAGGGGTATCACTGGTACCACCAGAGACAAGGCCGGAGACAGTACTGCTCCCTGATGGTGACTGATGTCTGCTGGAAATGCATCCCTGTTGGGACCAGCCAGGACCATGTGCCCATGGCCTGCCACATCTTGGCATGGACAGCACACCACCCTCAGCAGTGCTGGTGTTACTTCCCCTATGGGAGCATTAAGGTGCATGTCCACATGGACCACCAGCTGATCATGGTGCTGAGCCACGTCCACAAGGCTGCCGTCTCTGCCCTACCAAACATTCAAGCACAGATATTCCATGGTTGATGAGTGCCCCAATCTCACCCAACCATCTATCCATGATCTCATTGCCCTCCAGCCTGGCTGCAACAAGGTCCTGGAGACAGCTATGTGCACCAGGGAGATGTTCTGCCACAATCATGTGCAGTTGTCTGGTGTTCCATTCATTGCATGCTTGCACATCCATTACAGCCCAAAACATGTGCCTGGTAACTGCCACATTGACACTTGCTACATGGGCTGGACAGGCAGCAATCCTCCTTCAACCACCCCTGCCCATCTGCCTGTGTGTGACCTTGCCAGCAGTCTAGCTATGCCTAGTGGCTGGTTTCTCTTCTCACTTGCCATAGTCTCCACACTTGCATGTCCTGTGCCTGCACCCAGCTGTCCTTTACTTGTGGCCACTGGTGACGGGTAATGTGTGGGCATTGTGACCATGTGCGGGGATGGGGTTGACAAAGGTAGAATGTCAAGCGGTGACACAGCTGCAACTCATGACAACCAACCTCACATGTGCCCCACTATAGTTGTCATCATAGTCAGAGTCACCAAACAAGCTAACATCACTTGTATGAAAAAGATGGAAAAGCTAAGATATGTACATTACTAACATCATTATATGGTTTGCTATCATATACTCTCATTCACACACACACACACACACACACACACACACACACACACACACACACACACACACACACACACACACACACACACACACACACACACACACACACACACACACACACACACACACACACACACACACACACACACACACACACACACACACACACAAAAGGTGTCCCACAGGCATTACACAGACCTCACATTAGGCAGAGGGTGACAGTCATGACACACACTCAGACCACAACAGACACACTCTAGACTGGCCCTCAACATCATGCAGTGCATACCTTTCAACTTAAATTTACTACTACTTTACATCACAGGGATGTGTGAGTGTCTTTAGTAGGTGTTAAGCCTTCACCTAGAACACACTATACCCATGTAGACATCAGTGCTGTTTACCTGTATAGCACTGTGGCAAAACCTAGGGAACATAACTACAAACTGTACAGAGTTTTCACAACTATTTCGATATGTGGGTCATACTCCCTGTCTGCTGTACATACCTCCTATGTTGGTCTGGTACATTACTGGTTTGACCAGTGGATTGGTGACCCTGCTTTTAATGTCATACTGTGATTTCCATTTGTCATAACTTGCAATACATGTATGTGAAAACAATGCCATTTCCTCAAACAACTTCACAAACTGACAGTGGGTATAGTAAGTGTACACACCCCTCTTAACATGCAAGGGTTTTGTGACATATCACATGAGACCACATTAATATTGCTATGAGGTTTCCACCATTTCACATGACTTGTAACCTGTGGATTCTGAATGAGAGACATACACATCAGGTAGGGGTGGTATATCGTACATGTTAGTATTACAATAGCTGGCTTGCAAAAGGTGCACACCCGTAAACCAATACTTTGGTAAAGCAACTGCTGCTTTCAGTACAGCATTCAGTCCTCTTGGGGTTGTGTTTCTCAGCATGGCACATCTCAACATGGCAATGTTTGCAAACTCTCCCTTGACAAACACCTCCAAATCTGTCCGATTACAAGGGCATCCCCTGTGCACAGCACTTGTCAGGTCAACACACAGACTCTGTTTCATATGTAGGTGTGGCCTCTGGCTTGGCCACAGCAGACTGTTGATTGTGTTCTTGTGAATCCATCCTTTTGTTCATTTGGATGTAGGTTGTGGCCCATTGTTGTGTGCAATGTTGGGATACCTCCCCATCCACAGCTATGTGGCAGATACTAGACAGATCATAGCCACAAGGGACTGGTGTTTGGAACTGGTCATAATAAAACAGTGTAAGAAACTTCTCTGTGTGGAAGATTTTCAGTCCATATATTTCTAGTTAATCACTGTATATTAATCAGATCAGACAATAGTAGTAGAAGTAGCGAACGTAAACTCGTCAAGTCAAAAAGTAATAATAGAAAATATATAATTCTACAGCATTACTAAGTATTCGAAAGTAATCCAAGCAAGGCAGGCAGTCTGTTTCCAGTCTAAAATCCTTTATTATTGAAATGGTCCTTTATTATTGAAATGGTCATAATACAATCTGAAGTGGCTACAGCCCCAGTTCAAGCTGGTGGACAGTAAACCCAAAGCAGGACACTGCCATTACCCTGCTTCACTGTGTGGGTAGTATGTTCTGCTGTTGTTCAGTGCTGTTACTGAGCCAAACTAACATGACCAAATTGTACACAAAGAGAGTTCAGCCCTGGTCTCATAACATCTTCACACATTTCCACACATGCGTTTTGAAAAGTTGATATATTGTTGTCCAGACATTACCCAGAACTGGCTGTTGTGTGTTGTGAGAACAGCTGTCATCATCAAAACACACCATATACCAAAGACATGTGGAGGCCATGGAAGATTGTTGTCACATTAGTACACACTCAGTACTTGCCAGAGATGTCTGATACCCCTTCACTGTTGCTTTGTGACTCCTGGCAGCCTCCCTGGACATTTCTGGGATGATTTTCCCAACATATGTGTAGGGATGTCCACTTCTTCAAACTGTCACTGTTGCACCATCTCTTGTACACATTTTGATGACTATCTACACTGTGTTTCATGGCATATGCAATGCTGTGTGCATGTGTCCATAGCATTCAATCCCTTTGCAGCATGTTAGGCTATATGCGAACCATGGCTTTTGCTGTAGCAGGCAACTGTGGGTCTGTGTTGGGATAATTCTGGTATGTGAGCTGACTGTTATATGCAGTACTCCAGGAGTCTATGATTGATGGCAGGTGTGTACCCAATATGATCAACTGCTGTGGTTATATCACATGCTGATATACCCCAGTATGAGCTTCCTCCTGTCCACACATTTGCATCTAGCTTCTTAGACTGTTTCCACTCCACATACATGTTCCCCTAACAGAGTTGTATGTTTCACATTTGCATTGTACAGATTATAGGTCACATGACAGGTTGCATGGCTTTGGGCTTGTGTATTGTACTCACATTGTGATATCTCACACATACCTGGCATTGTGACATGTGTGTACACCTTTTATATGCACTGTCTCACAATACTGTATACAAAATGTCCCTACTATTGGCACTCTGTCCCCACATTTTGGCAATCATTATCCAGATGTCCTGCAATAACAGGTTTGTGAGTTAAGCTACTGATATATGACATCTCATGCAAATAGGTCCCTGTGGTATCATGCAGTGAACCCCACCACAGGTGATCTTGCAGATACATGCAATTTGCTGACTATAACAGTTCAGTGCATGGCCACATGCATGACCTTAAAATGCCTGGAGTACTGGTAAGCCACAACAGGAAGATCTCATACTTACCAGCCTCAGGCTACTGTGCCTCATGCTGACTAGAGGTAACTAGGTAATGTGAGGGAGAGGTATTGTCAGCATCTTCACAATAGCCATTGGTCTAGGAGCAATGCTATATGTATGCACAGGTACTTTCTACACTATGATATTACAGTATTTGCTATTCTTCACCTGAAATGGGCACATGTGTGCATTACTAAACCAGACCCAGTGCTCTATTTTGCAATGACATTTGCAATTAAAGACTGTTACTACACAGTTGAAATGTAACCTCAGTACACTGATGTGGACTTTTGCCTTACCTGGACACTCCTCACTGGTTTCCTGGGTAGCACCCAGCTCCACGACAGCTACATGTTGTAGTGGTTGTTTTCTGTGGGCCACCCCAATGTTGGCAAGGAGCTCCTCCATTGCTGTAAGTGGGGCCTCTCTGGCTGGCCCCCCACCAGTAGCAGAATGGTCCTTCACCACAGCAGCAGCCCATTGCCGTGCACACCGAATCAGGTCAGTTGCTCTGTGCCTGACCTGTTTATACGTGCGGCCATGGTTCCCCAGGGTGTTCACTCTCTGTGTGATATCTTCCCAGAGGGCTGTCCTCTCCTGCTGCTGTTGACAACCCCGACTGAAGAGGATGTGGTAGTGTTCCAGGATGGCATCAGTTATGACTGCTGTCTCCTGGACATCATAGGCTGGAAGCCTCTGCATCACACCTGAAAGACATAAACAGGGAAAAACACACCACAGGACATCAGAAATTGTCCATAGTTCTTTACAGAGACAGCTCACTAGTAATGAGTATCAGTAGCCGCAACATTACATCAAATAATACTCCAGTATGTAGCAGCATTGTATGGACATGCATAGCATTATGTGTAAATAGGCAGCTTGCACCTGATTAATGTTGAGGGTAGGGGTGCATGTGGTATGCATATCCTTCTATACTGATGTTGAACCAGGGGGGTGATGTTTGTCCTAAACATGTCTGAAGCAGGTTGGCTTTAGCTATGGTGTGTGTGTATGTGCTATGACTGACCTCCATTACAGGGTGGGTTGGATAGTTGCCTGTGAGACCGCAGACATATGTGGGGATGGCCTTCCGATTGCCCTCAGTGGATGTGTCCAATTTGTACTCATAATCAGCATTACATTAATGCACCTGTGACCTACTATGCTCAATCTGACAAAGGTTGACATGCTGCCCAGATGGTGACTGCTCCTACACATGTGGGGGTGGAATGAAGAAGTACAGGGGAGTATGCAGAGAAATGTGTTGGCAAAAGAGAAGTGGGATTGACAGATAGATGTAGAGAGTAGACATGAGTATAAAGAGATGGGGTGCATGGCAAAGAGAATGTTGGACATGGCTATGGATGGGGACTCTGACATACAGATGCAGAGTCTGAGGATTGTATGTAATGTTGGACAGCACGGGTGGTGTATAGAGCCTGTAGCTATTGGCTAGACAGAGGCACATAGCTAGGAAGGATGTGCAGCACAAAAGGGTGATAAAGGAATATGGGTGAAACATACAAGCTAAGAGTGCATTTAGAACATATGGAAACATCACTTTGATGGCCTGTTCCATGAGGAAAATGGGGGAGGGAGTGAAGGTTGGCTGAGGTGGGTATGGTTAATCAGGAGGTGCAACAGATTATCAAGGAGAATGTAAGGATAGCTATGAGGGGGTTTAACAGTGGAAAGGCTGTTGTTCCAGGTGACATACCTGTGGATGCCTAGAGGTGTTTCTGAGACAAGGCAGTGGTATTTTTAACTGGATTGTTTACTGTAATCTTGGAAAGAGAAAGGATGTGTGAGA
This sequence comes from Protopterus annectens, assembly GCF_019279795.1. NCBI lineage: Eukaryota > Metazoa > Chordata > Ceratodontiformes > Protopteridae > Protopterus > Protopterus annectens. The sequence continues at coordinate 898,806,162 of NC_056745.1, forward strand.
TGTTGGTGAATATGTATGGGTAGTGCTTTATCTGAGCAAGGGTGGTCTGTAGAGCTGTAATACCAAGTGAGGGGTAACATTGATTGGTCACAGGATGAGGTAATGTTAAAGGGTGGTGGCAGCTAGGTTGAGAACATGGTGATGACTGATGATTTGCAGTATGGTTTCATGCCAGATAAGAGCAGTACAGATGCAAAGGTTGATCCACAAGTGTTGATGGAGCTCTGCACTGAGGCTGAGATGCAGCTGCATTGTGTCTATGTGCACCTACAGACAGCATATGACATGCTGCCTGGAGAGTAATTGTGGTATTGTATGTGGAGGTCAGGGGTGCCAGATGAGTCTGTCAGACATCTACAGGATATATAGGAGGCTAGTGTGACAGCAGTGATTTCTGGTTTTGACTTGACAGGTGGATTTAAAGTGGAGGTGGGAGTACATCAGGGGTCAGCTGTGTGTCCTTTCACATTTGCAGTGGTGAGGGACAGGTTGACAGACATTATCAGACAGGGACCCCTGTTGACTGTACAGTTTGCAGATGCCATTGTGGTCTGTAGATTAGGGGACAGGCTGGGGAGACCTTGAGGTGGTGGGGTTATGTTGTAGAGCATGGAGGAATGATGGTCAGCAGGACTAAGTAAGAATACATGTGTGTGAATGGGGTGGGGGATAAAGGAATGGTGACAATGCAGAGCATACAGTTGGGAAGGTGGATAGGTTTAACTACTTGGGAACACCAGTTCAGAGTCATGGGCAGTGTGGGGGAGAGGTGTACAAGAGAGTACAGGCAGGTTGTGTGTGGTGAGGAGGGGAGTCAGGAGTTATTTGTGACAGACAAGTACCATTAAGAGTGATATGGAAAGTCTACAGAAGGGTGGTGTTACTGGCTACATTATATTGGTTGCAGATAGTAGGATTGTAAAGGCAGGCAGGATTCAGGGCTGGACACAGCAGAGTGTAGGATGTTCACATCTGCATTGTGTGTGATGGGGGGATAGGATTGAGGACATGCTTGTTAGTGGGTCAGTCCAGGTTGGATGGCTTGGGGACAATGCCAGACAGTGGCATGCTTGTTTTTGACATGTGCTGAGGGAGTATGCTGAGTATATCTTGCAACAGATGAGGCTGCCAGGTTACAGGGACAGCAGACAGCCTACAAAATGTGTATGCATGTGGTGATGGCAGACATGCAGGTGTATGGTGTGTGAGAGCAAGATGCAGAGGACTGGATGCCATGGGTGGAGATGTTCTGCTGTGGGGACCCCAAACAGCAATGGCCAAATAAAAGGGAGGGAGCTGTTGTAATGTCATTGTTTGCAGGTTGCCAATTATTTGCAAGACATGACACGTCTTTGAGTAAATGACTACAAATATGAGCCACAAATATGGTCAGTGTGCATAACAATGGACAGTTGAATTGT
>NC_056745.1:898812582-898820082 GCF_019279795.1 Protopterus annectens
GGCAGGGACATATAGCACTGGCAGGACAGAGAGGGTGCTGGAGGTTTTGGCTTGGCCACTCAGCTTAGATCTCAACTCTATAGCTATGCCAGTGGGGAGTCTTATTGGGGGTTTGGAGAAAGAGGGAGAAACCAGTCCCAGACTGACTGTGATCTCTGTGTGCTCTTAAGAGAAATTGTACTTCACTGTGTGTGTGCTTGTCATCCTCCCAATGTGTACATCCCTCACTGGTGCTAGTGGTAAGGACTGAGGCTCCTTGATTACTGGGCCAGTGGATGGGGCATCACAAAAGGTTTCAACTCTTACTGAGACTTACCAAACAGACTTTAACCTTGTTTGAAATATTATTTGATTGTCTTTTACATTTTTCTTTGTTTACATTTGTAACATTTATTAATTCTTTTCAAGCCTTTGTAAATAATGTAAATAGTTGATATGTGTATTCATTTTATATAAAGTTGTGTTTATTTATTGTTAGCATATTATAAAGTATTTATTTTTTCAATAAAATATTTGAAAACAAGAAAATAGCAATAAAACATGTTAAGATGCTTGTAGCTGGATTATGAAAATAAATCAAAGATCCTGAACATGTGTGGTTTTGAGGAGATATTAGCTGGATCCATTGTTACTAAAAGGCAAAATGAGAATATGCTGCTTTCAAGAAAAGAAGATATAAGAAGAAGGCCTAAAGTGATCATAATCTGATTATGTTTAAAAATGATAAAAATAATAAGTCATTACTTTGCTTTAAAGAAGCCATCCTGAACTGTTTCCTACTCTGTACTAACCCTAACCCCCTCCCCTGTCTCTATCCTTAACCCTAAATCTGTGCGTTAACTTAGGAAAACCTTTTCCATAACAGAACCACTATTTTGATAGGTTTGGGAATATTGTTGAGGTTTGAGTTTAGAGATCCATAAAGTAAACTATTATTTTTATTAATAATATGGTTTTTATAGTTCACTGCATTGTTGTTAGTGCAGTTTAATTTTATATATATATATATATATATATATATATATATATATATATAGACATCAAAATATTCCAGAACTCAGAACTTAAAAACAGCCAGTTAGCAAATGAAGAGTTTATTCCAAGCACAGTCTGCAGCACAGACCGGTTTCGCACAAAGGCATCATCAGTGTGTGTCTTAATCAGCAGTAAGCCACAGTTTATGTAGCAGCGTTTAAGAAAACATTTAAAGAGACCTGTACATCATATCCTTATAGACAATATAGCAGGTATGCTAAATACATATCCTGCCTACATATAAACAAAGTATAAATGTACAAATATCCCTCTCCACATTATACCGTTTATAATTCCAACAAAATGTGAAAATTACAAAATTACCAAAATATACAAAAAAAACCCAGAAACACGCCCCCATAATACTGAAAACTTATCTACTATACATCATATGGTAATACTAATAATATATAACCATGACTTAAATGTGCACTCTTATATCAGATATTCATATATCAACCTCATACTTAAAAATAATAATAATAAATAATAATAATAATGACAATACTGATAATAATAAGGGTAGCCAAAACTTGATAAATTACCATTGGTCATTGAGCCCTGGTTTAAAAAGGACCCCTGAATTTATAATCCATCTATGTTCCTTATTTGATAATATAGTGTGCCTAACCATATCATTCATATTTGGTGGTGGTGCTGCGGTAGTGTTGTCGCCTCACAGTAAGATGTTGTCCTGTTCGATTCTCAGCTAGAGCATCTTCTGTGCGGAGACATGCATGAATGGGCGTACCTTCGTTGAAGGTTGTGCGTCAGGGCTGGCAACTCGGCATGTAAAAATCTACTGCCAATCATTAGCGGACCGGAGTTCCGCTGTGGCGACCCCTAACCGGCAAAAGCCGAAAGACACAACAACCATGTCAGTACTTGCAAACACGAAATGTGCCATACTATGCACTAATATATGCTTCTAAAGAGCACTTCGAGCTCGTTTACATTTGATGTCACTAATATGTAAGGCTATCCTTTGCTTCAAAGTACAAGAAGTCTCTCCAATATAAAAAGCTCCACATTGGCATATTGCCAATTATATCACAAATGTACTAGCACATTTGATTAAATACTTAATGTCGTAAACTTTCCTAGTATTTACTGACATAAAAGACTGTGTTTTAGACATTAACTTGCAATATTTACAATATCTACAGTATGTACTTCCTACTGAGGTCTGTGGTGCTCCCCCTGATATATAGTGACCCATCTTGAATGAAGAAAAATATTGTCCCAAAGATTTACCTTTATGGTAACCAAAATTAAATTTTTCATTAAGTATAGTTGAAAAGAATGGATCTGAATATAGCACATGCCAAAATTTTGAAATTGTTTCTTTGATCTTAAAGTTATTGTTACCATACCTGGTTATAAATCTCAATCCTTCTGACTTGGGCTGTCTCATCTTTTGGGCATCTCGTAACAAACTGGTCCTACTATTAGTCTGGGACTGTTTATATGCCCTATCCTCCACCCACTTAGTATATCCCCTGGCCAAAAACTGTGCTTTTAAACCCAAAGCCTGTTCTTCATAATCGGTATCAACTGAACATATTCGCCTAACCCTCTGCAATTGGGCTACAGGTATATTCTTGATGGTGTGGCCAGGGTGACAGCTGTGGGCATGCAAAAAGGAATTCTTGGAAAAAGGCTTTCTATATAGATTGCTAATAATAGTACCGTCTATGGTCTTGGTTACATTCACATCCAAGAAATCCATAGTAGACAAATCAAATTTCCCAGTAAACTTAATGCCATATTTATTGTTGTTTAAATATTGCATAAACCCATGCCACTCAGCTACGTCTCCCTGCCACACCACCCAGTAATCGTTGCGGTATCTGCGCCACATAATAAGCTGGGAAGTAAAATTATGAAATGAAGTATGAATATACTGAGCTTCAAAGTACCCTATGAAAAGGTCGGTGTAAATGGGGGCAAATGTTGCCCCCATCGCCGTACCTTTCATCTGCAGATACCATTGATTTTTGAACATAAATGCGTTATTTTCCAGCACCAATTGTAATAAAGACAACAAACAATCCATCTTTGGTTCCTTAAAAATATCTGACTGCTGCATCCAATAATGAACAGCCCTCATATCGCCCTGGTGGGGGATACTTGTATATAAAGGCTACACATCCAGTGTCCCTAGATGTGCTGTATTTGGAACCTGTAAGTTATCCATTAATTGCAAAATTGCTTGGTGTCTCTTATCCTAGGCCCCACCAAGGGAAGAAGAGATTTCAACTTAAATTCAAGATACTCAGACAGGGGTTTAATCAATGATCCCCTGCCTGCCACTAAAGGCCTACCTGGAGGATCTAGTAATGTTTTATGAATTTTTGGAACCAGGTAGAAATATTGAAAAAAAGGTGAATCCACTGTTAATTGTGATACCACTGAAGCAGATATAACACCATGTTCTTTAGCCCTCGTCAAAAATTCATGTATCTCGCCTTTAAACTCTATGGTAGGATCCAGTGGTAAAGAACAATAAGAAATACAATTAGTCTTTTACGTCAGTAAATACTAGGAATGTTTACGCCATTAAGTATTTAATCAAATGTACTAGTACATGGGTGATATACATGGCAATATGCCAATGTGGAGCTTTTTATATTGGACAGACTTCTTTTACTTTGAAGCAAAGGATAGCCTTACATATTAGTAACATCAAATGTAAACAAGCTCGAAGTGCTCTTTACAAGCATATATTAGTGCATAGTATGGCACATTTCGTGTTTGTAGGTATTGACATGGTCAAGACACCAAATATGAATGATACGGTTAGGCACAATATATTATCAAATAAGGAACGCAGATGGATTATAAATTTGGGGGCCCTCTTCAGACCAGGGCTCAATGACCAATGGTAATTTATCAAGGTTTGGCTACCCTTATTAGTATCAGTAGTGTCATTATTATTATTATTATTATTATTATTATTATTATTATTATTATTATTATTATTTATTATTATTATTTTTAAGGATGAGGTTGATATATGAATATCTGATATAAGAGTGCACATTTAAGTCATGGTTACAGAGTCTTAGTATTACCATATGATGTATAGTAGATATGTTTTCACTATTGTGGGGGGGGTGTTTCTGGGTATTTTGTAAATTTTGTAATTTTCACATTTTGTTGGAATTATAAACGGTATAATGTGGGGAGGGACATTTGTACATTTATACTTTGTTTATATGTAGGCAGGATATGTATTTAACATACCTGCTATATTGTCTATAAGGCTATGATGTACAGGTCTCTTTAAATGTTTTCTTAAATGCTGCTACATAAACTGTGGCTTACTGCTGATTAAGACACACACTTTTGATGCCTTTGTGCGAAACCGGTCTGTGCTGCAGACTGTGCTTGGAATAAACTCTTCATTTGCTAACTGGCTGTTTTTATGTTCTGAGTGCTGGAATATTTTGGTGTTTTCTATACTTTTGGTTTTGCGAGCACCAGATGGTATTGTATTGTGCACTGGAGTGGTTTGGTATTACATATTTGTTGTTTGCGAGTGCTGATACGATAGAAGGGGCCTATTAAGGGCTTCAACGGCTTGGCATTACAACAGTAATCGGCGAGGAGGTGATACCTGAACAGCAGGTTTGCTTTGGAGTTGCTATCAACATTTTCTGCTACAACATGGCGGTCGGCCCTGATTTTAAGGTGTTTATGGATAATTTAGCAGCGGATAAGGATGACTGCTCGTGTTTTACCAAAAAATGTACTACTGGGACTAATTTGGCAAGTGTTGGACATCTAGATATGCAGGAACAATTTAAACAGCTTATGGACATTTTTAAAAAGGTACATTCATTGGTTTGACATGTTAAGCTACTAAAGGCTTATTTACAGGCCAAAATTGTACCATGTGGATTAAGGGTTTATGTTGAACCTGGGTTGGGCACTCTGGATGATGAATTCATGAAAAAATGGCGAGCAATTCAATTAACAGCATCTAGTATGTTCATACAATTGCTGGTTGAACACTATGAAAAGCAGCTGCCTGATCTTTTTTCCAAGTTAGAAGCATGCCACAAATGTACCATTATTTTTGTTGGTACAGCCAAATATGAGGAATTATATGCCCAATTTTTGGTTGAGACAGATAAATATGATAAAGAATTACAAGAGCGTAAGATGAAAAAATATCAGAGGGATGTGAATGATTTTAAAAATGATACTGTTTTCTCGTGGAAGAAACAGAAATGGGGGGGTACGTTTTTCAGATACAAAAGAATTTAATAGACCTAAAAGGAAAAGAGTTAGGTCTATACTTCGGAAATTTAACAACACTTCTAGTGCCTAGGAGATTTCCTCAAATCTCTCTAATACTGACACAGAAACAGAGACTGGTGACTTGGGTGGCTTGTATTACCTGTTTCTAAAAGGCAAAGAGCCCCTTTTGAAGGGGAGGACAGAAACATCAAAGACAAACCAATGGAGAAGTTGTTTCAGGCCAGTCTGCAGGTTTAGCAGACATGGTTGCACCAGGACAAGCTATTGATGATGTTAATGACATAAATCAGCTAGTTATTAACCTTACACAGTATATGTTTACTGATAGTGAACTCAGTGTGTTGAATAAAGGGTTGGGATATGTACCATCATTCTATGTGTCGCATTTTGATACAATAAATGATGTTAAAAGTTTTTGCAGAATTTTGAATCTTAAATATTTTTTTGCTCATAGAGAAGATGGAGTACATAATATTGAAGGAGATTCATTTCATTTTAGAAAGTCAGGGTTCCAACCTCCATACTATAGTACAGTTAAAACATTTGAACAGCTGATAGTGCATGACTTACAGATGAACCAGGACCAAATCTTTCGCCCTTTTTCTGATAACCTCACTTTTGAGGAAAGAAGAGCTTTGAATTCTTTAATGAAGAACCAGAATATAGTTGTAACAGGTGCAGATAAGAGAGGAGCTGTAGTTATTTGGGATAAAACAAAGTATGAGTTAGAAGCATATAGATAGGTGTCTGATCCTATCTCTTATTGTTCTTTGCCACTGGATCCTACCATAGAGTTTAAAGGTGAGATAGATGAATTTTTGACCAGTGCTAAAGAACATGGTGTTATATCTGCTTCACTGGTATCACAGTTAACAGTGGATTTACCGGTTTTTCAATATTTCTACGTGGTTCCAAAAATTCATAAAACATTACTAGATCCCCAGGTAGGCCTATAGTGGCAAGCAGGGGATCATCGATTGAACACCTGTCTGAGTATTTTGAATTTAAGTTGAAATCTCTTCTTCCCTTGGTGAGGGCTAGGATAAGAGACACCAAGCAATTTTTGCAACTAATGGATAACTTACTGGTTCCAAATACAGTGCATCTAGAGATACTGGATGTGCAGTCTTTATATACAAATATCCCCCACCAGGGGGTATGAGAGCTGTTCATTATTGGATGCAGCAGTCGGATATTTTTATGGAACCAGAGATGGATTTTTTTGTTGTCCTTATTACAATAGGTGCTGGAACATAATGGATTTATGTTCAACAATCAATGGTATCTGCAGATGAGATGTACAGCGATGGGGGCAATGTTTGCCCCCATTTATGCTGACCTTTTCATGGGGTATTTTGAAGCTCAGTATATTCATACTTCATTTCATAATTTTACTTCCCAGCTTATTATGTGGCTCAGATACCTTGACGATTGCTGGGTGGTGCGGCAGGGAGATGTAGCTGAGTGGCATGGGTTTATGCAATATTTAAACAACAATAAATATGGTATTAAGTTTACTGGGAAATTGGATTTGTTTACTATTGATTTCTTGGATGGGAATGTAACCAAGGCCATAGACATTACTATTGTTATCAATCTATACAGAAAGCCTTTTTCCAAGAATTCCTTTTTGCATGCCCACAGCTGTCACCCTGGCCACACCATCAAGAATATACCTGTAGCCTAATTCCAGAGGGTTAGGCGAATATGTTCAGTTGATACCGATTATGAAGAACAGGCTTTGGGTTTAAAAGCATGTTTTTTTGGCCAGGGGATATACTAAGTCGGTGGTGGATAGGGCATATAAACAGTCCCAGACTAATAGTAGGACCAGTTTGTTATGAGATGCCCAAAAGATGAGACAGCCCAAGTCAGAAAGATTGAGATTTATAACCACGTATGGTAACAATACCTTTAAGATCAAAGAAACAATTTCAAAAATTTGGCATGTGCTATATTCAGATCCATTCTTTTCAACTATACTTAATGGAAAATGTAATTTTGGTTACCGTAAAGGTAAATCTTTGGGACAATATTTTCTTCATTCAAGAAGGGTCAATATCTATCAGGGGGAGCACCACATACCTCAGTAGGAAGTACGCACTGTGGTTATTGTAAATATTGCAAGTTAATGTCTAAAACACAGTCTTTTACATCAGTAAATACTAGGAAAGTTTACGCCATTAAGTATTTAATCAA
>NC_056745.1:898825082-898930082 GCF_019279795.1 Protopterus annectens
TTAAACCAATGGTCCTCCTCTTGCAAACCAGTTGCCAAACTCAAATAGTTTTAATACTTCGTATGCTCAAAACATTAAACTGGAGTAAGTTTCCAGCACCAGGTTACCTTAAGAGACAATTGATGATAAGCTCAAGTTTGATGTCTATATATATAATTTTATAAAGAAAACTCAGCCAAGACTCAGAGCTCTATACAGAGCCAAGTCATTTCACACCTGGCCTATTTAACAAATCTAGTGCACAAATAGATATCTCCTATCAATACTACTATGCACTGCCACTATCCTCACTAACCTATACCACAGCTTCCTATTAAAGCTTGAAAAATCCAGATTCCATCACTGTGTTTCACTCTTAAAAATAAATTGGATGGAATTCACAAACAATCCTAAATTCCTTCAGCTAAAACTGCACATTTCATGATTCACCTCTCATATGAATGCCCTTCCCTGCATAGACACCTACAGTGACATAATTTTGGCAGACCTCACCACTCTAAAGATATATTACTGGCTCAACACTTTAAATCCCAGAGCTTAGTAGGGAATAGCCTGTATTCCAATTACACCTCCATGATATGGAATACTATACTCTGTCCATTTAGGAAAATAAACAATAAGCTTAGTTTAAACAGAATCCTCTGTACTACACTCCTAAATGCTAGATTATGTCAACACTCAATCCCAACTGGCTGCCTAACTAATATACTATCTATACTTTCTACTTACATATTCCTTTCACATTCTTATCATTTGTCAATAATCTATTAAAATTCCATATGTCCTTTTATCTAACTTCCATGTTTGCTTCCTTCACAAATATCTCTTCTCCCATCTAAATTTCTAAGGATTGAAGCACTACTACTTTGGAACCTATCACATTGCTACTACTTCAGAACCATCAAATACTGAAAACCACTTTTGACATTTGCTGACTGATATGTATTATGATATTTTTTACTCATTGTAAGATGTGTTTACTATGAAAGATTCATGTATTTGTGCATGTATGTCTAAATGTAACTAAGAAGTATTTTACCTGACAAATCAAATAGTTTATAAAAACGTGTTGTTAGAGCAAAGCAATGAAGGGGTACCACCAAAGTTCCGTAGCCAATTGACTCAACTGGTAGACAAATCACTCAGACGTAAATAAGTGAGAATCAATGAGTATGTAGACCACTGTCTTGGGCAACCATTATTAGCTATTCATCCTTAAGCTTAAATTCACCTTTCCCTAACCATTTCTGCTTCAAGTGCTGATCAGTAAGTATGTGACTGTTCTAGGAGTTTTCTATACTCAGCTCTGTATTTGTTGGCTTATTCCAACTCCTTCTGAAAGGCATCTGCTACACTATGCAAATAATTAATCTTAAATTTTTTCTCCTCGTGCTTCAGAGCTTTCAATAAGTTGATATTGGCATGGTGCTATGGTTTTCCTGTTATAAATTGTGCTTTTGCACATTAATCAAGACCATATCTGATTCTTGTATTAGGTGAGAAAATTTTAAACATTTATAGTTGTAACATCTGGACAATACCCCGCCAGACTGCAAACAATAAGGTGATGTCTCTTACTATCCTGGGTTAGTAAATAAGGATCAATCCTCACTACTGACTCCATTGTGAGATTGCCACTTAAACAGGAGTAATATTTCACAATTTCTCCAAAGAGCACAACAGGAACACATTCTATAACCTGGGACTGTACTGTATATTTCTGGCCACCCCTAATGTAACTCCTTTTTACACACTTCAGAACAATGTGTCCCAGTTTAAGAGCTCTGATACACTCACACTTAAATAAATTAAATCTTACACATCCAAACACTTCTGTGGAAGCCTGACACCGATTTCCAGCTGTGCTCCTTCCCAAAATAATATGGTAACCCACTACCACCAATCAGAGATCCTACCTACCCTTACAAAGGGGTGTCCAATTATGAAACTTAGACATTAAAATAAATTATAGCAAATGACCTAAAGCAGCCAGGCTTTCGGAGTGACCCGACAATTATCAAAGCAAGTATAAGCACTCTCAAATCACTAAAGAAAATACTGATTGACCAGCCACAATGTAAGTTAACAGAATATTTAATACTGAGCAAAATGATTAAAATATATAACAGTAATTTCCAATAAGCAAACAGAACTCATTCACCAGGAAAATGAAATCAATACTGTAGGATAGAAATCCAGCATTTAGAAAACTCTAACTGATTAGTCAGGAATTTCCTATCTGACTAAGGAACACTGTCCCTGATCTAAACTAAATTATTACAACAGAGCAAAGGCAGGCTTGCAGTTTTTGGTGAGTCCTTTTGGGTATCCATTGGACAGTACAACTGTGAATAACTGCAACTGGCAACTGACAACTGTAACTGTAACTAACTTCAATTGTCTTCAGCAGACCCTTTCATAGCCTAGCTTATGAGTCACAATTGTTCCAGATCTAATTTTCATTTCATATTTTGAAAATCAACCAACAGCTGTTTACTAAAGGTACTTCCTGTCTTTCAGCCTCTGACAGTAACACATAGCAACTGTCAACATTCTGATAACATCATCTGCAGATCAGCTGATTCTGAGACAGACTGCAGTTAGAATCTTCTTCTCAAATACGTGCACTTAGAATATAAATTAACAATGTTCAAGTCTTTAAAACATTTTGTACAAACAGATTATAAATCAACATGTAAGATCTTATTTACAATATCACAACTAGTCATGCTGGCATATAATATGCAGGTTAATCTGAAATTATGTACAGAAACTTCAGCCAGACATGCGAGCACCAATGACAATGTCTAGTTTCTTCACATTTCTCCCCACTATGACTCAAACATGATTTTCAACTGACCCTTGAAAAATGACGCTTGAGAAAAATTGGTCTGTCTGGGAATATCTAACCACTCATCTCCTGGACAATCCATTTGCATTGGCATTATTAACCCCACTGTGGTGTTCTCCTTCTGAGGAAACTTGGCTAAGTACAGCCCTCACCCCATAATTTGATGCATCTACTTGCACAACAAATTCTTTACTATAATCTAAGCTGACTAACATAGAGAGTCCTCTCAAAATCTCTTCAAGTTTTTGGAATGCCTATTTGCAATCTGGGGTTCACAATACCTTATCTGGTTTATTTTTCCTAGTTAGATCAGTAAGGGGTGCATCCACTGCACCACAACTAGGCACACATTTTCTACACTAACCCATTGTCCCTAGAAATGCTATCACTTCTTTTTAGCAACAGGAACTGCCCACACTTGAATAGCTTTCACTTTGACAGGTTCTGGCCTAATCTTACCACTCCCCATTCTGCATCCTAAGTAAGGGACCTTTGCCATACCCACCTGATGCTTACTAGGTTTAATTGTTAACTTTTCCCTTTTAAACTGGTCTGCAAATGCCTGCAAGCATAGTCTTTAATGCAGAGTTTAATCTGCGTACAAGACCATTAGTCTGAGGATGGTATTGGTTGGTCTCTAAATGTTTCACCTCATAACGCTTCCACAAACAAGTCAACAGGTTTGACATAAAGGTGACACCTTGGTCAGTCAGTATCTCCACTGGACAACATACCCTGCTAAAAATGTCTATCAAAGCACTTGCCATCTTTTCTACATCAATATCAGCAGCAAAATGAATATTAGGAACTACAGCTACAAGTGGCAGATGGTAGGCTCTGGGCACTACCTACTGCCATACTACCTCAGCTTCCAGCCCTCCCTTAGGAATCCACTCCTTATACAGCACACCTATCTTCTCTCTCTAGGCTTTACCATCTGCTGTACTACCTCACCTTCCCACCCTCCCTTAGGAGTCCACGTTTGATACAACAAACCTCTTCGCTATACTCACTCCCCTCTTCCTTGAGCCTCAGGTGCTTCCTTAGCCATCTTCCCCAAGCTTTGTAATGTAGGATCCATAAGTTGAGCTTATCTCAACTCTACATTTGTGACCCTTCCAAGTTCTCCTTCTGCGGGAAACTTAGGAACTTATTTCAGCTGTCCCTCACTGTCAATGTGGGTACTATCACTCCCTTCCATCCTTGCAGTCACCATGTTCAAGGAAACACCATTACCACCCAGCAGCTGTGGCTCACATTCAGACTTATTGCTACAGGATAGCTCCTTCTCTGAAACAGACACCACATTAGTCCCAATTTCAGGTATCAGATCTGCCTGGGTCTCCCCCAGGCTACTGGACCTACATGCCTTTCTCCAAGCTTATGTGTTACTGCATGCACACAAGGCACTGCATCATCACAGTCATTCCCTATCACGACATCTGTAGGAATATTCCCAAACACAAGCTCCCTTCCACAGGAAGCCTAGTATCTTCTTACAGTTGTAGCTCATTGTTAGTCTGGGTACTATCACTCACCTCCATCCGTGCAGTCACCATGTCCAAGGGGACATTAGTACCTACCAGCAGCTGTAGCTCACTTTCAGACTTACTGCTACAGGATAACTCCTTCTCTGAAACAGCTACCACACCAGTCCCAGATTCAGGTATGAGATCTGTCTGGGTCTCCCCCAGATTACCGGACCTACATGCCTTTCTCCAAGCTTGGTTGTGTCACTGCATGTACACAAGGTACTGCATCATCAAAGTCATTCCCCATCAGGATATCTGCAGGAATATCCTGAAACACACCTACCTGCTTGCTTCCTCTTCCACACTCCAAGTCAAGATGAACCCTAACCAAAGATATTTGGAATGAGTTTCCTCCCAAAGTTCTGGCTGGTGTGGACTGTCCAAGATGTACTGTTCTTCTCTAACCACTGCAGGCCTCACAATGGTTATATCAGAAGCTGTGTGTCTCTTAGCAGTAACCTGTTTACCATCTCCTAAGATAGGATATATATTTTGGTGATAGTTTGGTACCACTGTTGTTTCCAAACACCTTACCACTGGCAGTTTGCCATCCACACTTGCTGGCTCCCTCCCCTTTTGTTTCTCACCTTGCCTTAATGGACATTTAGCTGTTTTGTGACCCCACTGGTTACATTTGAAACATCTAATCCCTAACAGTGTACTTGGACCAGTAGTTTCCCCTGTTACTGGTGTGCTCTGTTGAAGTGGTTTAGACTGCCCTCCATGGGTTCCCTTATGTCCATGTGCAGCATTGGGTATCCCCTTCTTATGCATTGGTGCTCTGCTTGCTAAGTAGAGATATCCTTTTCTCCCCCAACTCCTTGGCAGACTAACACTCTGTGTCTGGCGACCAGATTCTCATGTTATCAGGCAAAGTACTGAAGGCTTCTTCACTCACTGAAATGTCCACCAGTGCCTCAAATGTGTTGATCTGACATCCACTCACCCATCTGTGAAAAGTAAGTACTTAAATCTGTAATATAATCATGCATACATTCATCTGCCTTGCGTCTATGCTCACAATTTTTTTTTCTATAAGCTTCAGATGTGAGTTTAAAACAATCAAGAAGACAGTTCTTAATTTTATCATAATTCAAACAGTCTACATCAGACAACTTTGACATGGTCTGAACAGCTTTACCATGGAGTAAGGGAGTCAGGAGCTAAACCCATAACTCACGGTCAACCGCATACTGTCAACATACCCTCTCAAATATATGAATAAAACTATCAAAGTCATCCCCATCCCTGTATTGAGGAAAAAGTTTACTAACCTTTACAGCTTCTAGGCTCCATTATTCCCTTCCCAATTACCTCCATAACCCTCATGAAGGGTATGCAGCTCCACTTCATGCCAGCAATGTGTCTCCTTGGCTCTAAACGCTTGACCTCCAGTTCTAATGTTCTCTCCCTTTCTTCAGCATCCAGTCACTGGGCTTCCAGGCACAGTCTCTTTTCAATTTCCAGTTGTTTACCTTCCAATTCCAGTCTTCTTAACTTTAGATGGATTCTTAGGTCCTCTAAAGAAAATATGGACTGTCCTGTCCTGTCCAGGCAGGCTGCATATCCCCAATACCAAACTGGATATCCTTGAAACAGCTGGTCTGAGCTGAAGCTGCAACTAAGGCTAAAATGATTGCTTTTTTTAGTTAGGTTAGCATGCACCAGTCCTCTGACTTCACATTCCATGGCCAACTGGTTCTTTGTTAGCTTACTATAGTCTTCTGCTGACATCTTTGTCAGCTGTCCCTGACTAACTAAAAATAAATAAAACTGTGGTGAACTGAAATTCTTTATATTTACTTTGGGACTGTTGACAGTGCACACCTTAATGACAACTACCCACAGGCTACTGAAGTCCAATTAAAAATCCCACACCGCTGCCTCCAAATAATGTGATGTCCGGACAATATCCCACCAAACTGCTAACATTAATGTAATGTCCCTTACTATGTTGGGTCAGTACCTAAGGAGCTTCAACCCTCACTACTGACTCCAATGAGAGACTGTCACTTAAACAGGAGTAATATTTCACAATTTCCCCTATGAGCACAACAGGAACATGCTATATGACCTGGGACTGGACTGTATACTTCTGCCCACATCTAATGTAATTCCTTATTACACACTTCAGAGCAATGTGCCCCAGTTTAAGACCTCTGATACACCCACACTTAAATAAATTATATCTCACACATCCAAACACTTCCGGAAAAGCCTGACACAGATGTCCAGCTGCTCCCCTTCCCCAACATAATACAGTAACCCACTACCACCAATCAGAAAGCCTACATGCCCTTACAAATAGGTGTTCAATTATGAAAATTAGATACTAAAATAAATTATAGCAAATGACCTAAAACTGTCAGGCTTTTAGAGTATTCTGGGAAAATATCAAAGCAGGTATAAGCACTCTCAAATCACTAAAGAGAACACTGACTAACCAGCTACAATGCAAGTTAATAAAAATATTTAATACTGAGAAAAATGATTAAAAATATAAAACAGTAATTTCTAATAAGCAAACATAACTCAGTCATGAGGAGGATGATATCAATACTGTAGGATAGAAATTGAACAATTAGGAAAACTTTGATTAGTTATGATTTCCTACCTGACTAAAGAACACTGTCCCTGATCTAAATAAATTATTACAACAGAGCAAATCCAGGCTTACAGTTCTTGGTGAGTCCTTTTGGGTATCCACTGCACAGAACAACTGTCAGCAACTGCAATTGGCAACTGACATTTGTAACTGTAATTCACTTCAGCTGTCTTCAGCAGGCCTTTTTATAGCCTAACTTAACTGCTACAACTGTTCCAGTTCTAATTTTCATTTCATATTTTGAAAATAAACCAACAGCCCTTTACTAACGTTCCTACCTGTCTTTCAGTCTCTGACAGTAACACATAGCAACTGTCAACATTCTGATGACATCATCTGTAGATCAGCTGATTCTGAAACAGACTGCAGTTAGAATCTTCTTCACAAATATACACAGAAATGTAAAGGAACACTGTCAAAACATTCTGTGCAAACAGATTATAAATCAACATGTAAGAACATTTTACAATATTATAGCTAGTCATGCTGGCATATAATACACAGGTTAATCTGAAATTATGTACAAAAACTTCAGCCAAATATGCTAGTACACATGACAGTGTACATTTCTTCACAGTTGTGCTTTCATATCCTTATCTGATAAGCTATACAATTTTAAATCATCCACAAAAAGTAGATGCAATGTTTTTTAAAAAAAGATTGATCTCCAGAAGTTAAGCTATAACCAAATCATAGTCTATTAAGTAAACAATTTAATGGGTTAAAGGAAATTCCTAAACAGCAGTAGTGGCAAGGAAGCATCCTGGAATATCTCCCTTTGACTTTTTATCCTTGTCATAATAATTTGTCCTTCATCATGGCTCAACTGAAAAGTAGTTTGCCAATGTTTCATAGTCACTGCAATGTAATTGATCAAAGTAGGATGTATCTTGTACATCTATAAGAACCCCATTATCTATTAATGTAGGATGGTGTTGAATGCTTTTTTGTAATATATCCAGTCTATACTTAGATTCTTCCTGTTTTATAGCTCTATCTTATACCTTTATTTAACAATAGATGATCCTTTTATTACATTTTTGTTCAATTGCTGGGATTGAATTTTCTTCTAGATGACTATAAACTATGCATTAGTTTCAGTGTATACTTTATATATTTTCAGAAGGCAAGTTACTAGTCCATAGCCTTGCAAGTTTGCTATTATGGATGAATATGTTTTTCTTGTTATTAACCAGGTTGGTGTCTGTTTGAGATTTGCATTTAAGTAGCTTTTACTCAAGGCTACATTTTTGTGTACAGGTGTTGCAGGTGTTAATACTTCCTTTATTTTTTTTGTATTTTAATTTCTCCAAGTCTTTTGGGTTTCTAATACCATGACAGGAATGGACCCCATTCCTATGTCAAAGTATGATTAAAGTTCATTAAATTAGTAATGTTTAAATCTTTGATGTTAGCCAGAAGTGCTCTTTGCAGCACCCACAATGTGCCCAGTATTGACTCCTTCTGCAGTTCATATGGAGTTACATGTACCAGTAACATATTTAAGCATGGCTGTAAATTATTTTTGTGTAGCAATTTCAGTGATCAATGCTACTTTTGTCTTCTTTTCATAGACTAGTATATCTGGTTTTCTCTCATCTATTTTCTGAACTGTTTATAATGGGTGATCCCATGTGATATAGACTTCATCATTTTCAATAATGCTTTTTGGCTCATGTTTCCAATGTCTTTCAGTTACTTCAGTATTAGAATTTTTGCACAATCCCCAATGCAACATTTTTACCACATTAATATGCCTTTCAGTATACAGTCCTTCTGCCATAAGTATATCACAACCAGCAACAAGATGTGTGACTGTTTTCAATTCTGTTTTACAAAACCTACATTTGCCTGTTTCTCCCATATGTTCAATGGACTTTATAAACTAATGTGTACATAGTCCACTATCTTGGGCTGCCAATATTAACCTTTCATCTTTTGGGTTAAATTTATCTCTCCTTAACCATTCCTGCATTTCATCCTGATCAACATGGGGTTGTTTCAAGAGTTTTCTATATTTGCAACTATATTTATGCATTTTCCACACATTTCTTGCCTTCTTTCACTTAATATTCTTTCTTTTGTTTTTGACACATTCAGTTACTGCCTGATTTTTATCTACTTGTGGTTTGATTTCACTTCAAGCTTGGCACTTATATGGTTCTACTAAACAAAGTCATCTTAGACTTATTCTCCCCATGCTTTAAAACTGTCACTAAGTTTGGATCTTGTGATGGCAGCAGATATCTATGCATTCTTACGATTGCAGATCTATATGTGTAATCAATTTCAAGGAGGCCCATACCTCCTTCAGAAAGGGGAATATATAGTCTTGGTATACACTGATTTTTATAAATTTGATAAGCATGAAGCATCCTTCTTGTTTTCCTGTCCAACCACTCCAACACTTTTTGGGGCCAGTCAATCACTCTGAAACTATAAGTTAGGACAAGAAGAGGAAATTGCTTTATAGCTTGGAATTTATTCCTAGATATCAGCACTGTTTTCTCTATTTTAAAATATTCCTTACTAAGTTTTATTTACATTTATTTATGTTTTATTGTTAATCCTTCCTCAGTTCCCAAGTATACATTCCCTCTTGCTCAAGTTCTTTTATATCACATTCCTGCCCCAGGCTGATGTTTTCCTGGTGCTGCAGCTTTCCTACTTTAAAGGTGGCTTTTGCACATTTATCAAGACCAAATGGCATTCTTATATCATCTGATAAAGTTTTGATCACCTGCAGTTGTTTTTTCAGTTCTTCATCTGATGAACTATACAGTTTTAAATCATCCACAAAATGAAGATGAGAAGTCTTTACACTTTCTTGTTTTCTGGAAGCCAAATTATAGCCACAACCTAATTTGTTAAGTAGACAGCTTAATGGATTAATGGCAAGACAAAGAGCAGCAGTGAAAGTCAGCCTGGAATACCCCCCCCCCTTTGAATTTTTATCCCTGGGATAATTAAATGTCCTTTATCATGGCTTAACTGCAAAGTGGTTTGCCACTGTTTTATGGTTGCTGAAATGTAATCAATCAGTGTAGGGTGTATCTTATACATTTTAAGTACTCTTTTATCCATGAATGTGAAATACTGTCAAATGCTTTTTTGTAGTCTATCCAAGCTATACTTAGATTCTTCCCCTTTTTACAGTTCTCCATTATAGCTTTATTTAACAACAAATGATCCTTTATTCCATATGATTTTTTTTCTAGTACCATGATTGTGTTTTCTTCTAGATGACTATAAGCTCTGCTGGCATCAGTTCCAGTGTTTCCTGCTCCATTGGTTTCTCCTTAAAGGAAAACAACAGGATATTAAAGCAGATTCCCCAACCTGCTGACTCTTCCAGTCCCTGTTCTATGATAAAGCTTAAAAAAATCACCCTTGCAGCTTTAAAAAATAACTCACTCAACTGTTTTCCCTGTTCTGCTTCCTGGCTTTCTATACTGTTTTTGTGTCACTTTGCAAACCAACTTGAAAAACCTGTAGCTGGCTCTGAAATTATGATGTCACATCTGCCATCTGCTCTTGCTCTTGCTCTAGCTATCGGGATGTTTCCTCCCCCAAAGTGATGTAATCCCCACCTGATTTGCATGCTGTATAGAAGAGCCAGTGTTCCTCCCACATTGTGATGTCAGACCTGCCTTACCCAGCCCACTCAACCTAATAAAATCCATGTGGTGTGTGGAACTCCTTTTCATTGTACGTGTATCCTGTCGACTGCATTTGTTTGAGGGACTACTGAAAAGTTTGGATTGCCTGCATTTCCATCTGCATTTTTTGCTTCATTGGTAAGATAAGTCTTCCTAGTGAATTAAAAATGTAATTCTACACTCAGCCCCTGTTTGAATGCACTTCTAGCCTTATTTTGTGCTGCCTGATATAGTTTATGACTCTCTTCTGAACAGGAATACTCTCTTCCTCCCTATGAGGATTCTGCTGCTGAAGAATCTATCCCTTCAGCCTCTCCTTCTGAGGATTATTCTTTTGGGGAAACCCTGCATACCATGAAGGAGCACTTCCACTGGGAGAGCCAAGACTACTCAGAATCTAAGAAAAGGCTCAGAGACTTTCCTTTACTACCTCAGCACAGGCCTCTTGCTATCCCCCCTGTTTTAGACATTGTAGATGATGTATTTTCAGAATTTTCAGAGTCTGGCCTGTCTCCTGACTCTTTACCCCCTGCACCTGTTAAGCCAGACAGATACTACAGGGTTCCAGATTCACATAAATTTCTTTATAAAAACCCTGCTGCTGACCCAGAAACTATTTCTCAGGGTCCCAAAGGGGTCAAGGCTTCCACTGCAACAAACCCTATCCCCTCTGATAGGGATTCAAGGGCACTGGACAGATGGGGGATAAAGGTTTACACTTCTGCTACCTTGGCTGAGAGGGCTTTAAATTGTCAATTTCATATGCTTAAATATCAGCAATACTTAATGTCACTGCTTAAACAGAAAATATTAACAAATTCTGAATGTGCAGAAAACAAGGAAATGCAGGATTTATTGCATGCAACTGAACAAGTGGGAAGGCATACTTTGCAATGTGGTTTTGATTCTCTGGAGGCCTCTTGCAGGGCCGCTGTTACGGGTTCTGTCATTAGGAGGCATGCTTGGTTAAAGGAACAGAATCTGCCTGATCATGTTAAAGCAAAATTATTAGATGCTCCATTACAGCATGATACTTTGGTGTTAAAGCAGAGAAGGTGTTGAAGAAAATGGAGGACAAAGCAAAGTCTATGCAGACAGTTAAGGATTTCTTACAGGTGCAGCCACCCAGATTTAGCAGGAACTGGCCCACAAAGAATTGGTCCTTTCCAGTGTCAGACAGGCCACAAAGAGGCAGACACAGATGCCCCAGAGGCAGATCCCAGCCCCAAGGCTCATACAGGCCTAAACAATGGGGTGCTTCTACCTCCAAAAGCGGAGAAGACAAATCACAGCTATACAGGAAACAGTCCCAATGACTTTCCTCTGCCAGGACTAAGCACTTATCTTTTGGCAGCCCCCTTAGGGGGAAAACTAGCACTTTTTTTCACAAAATTGGCACATGATCACCCAGGACAAATGGGTCTTGAATATAGTGTCTCAGGGCTACAGGTTCCCCTTTTACACCCTGCCAAGGGCAAAAGGTATGACAGACCTGCCATACAATCAATGGGCAGAGGCACAAAAGCAAGTTTCATCCCTCATGGACATGAGGACCATTCAGCGAGTACCACAGCAAGAGCAGGAACAAGGATTTTACTCGAGACTTTTGTTGGTACCCAGAAAGGACAAAGCCTGGAGACCAATACTGGACCTGTCTATTCTAAACACATTTCTGGACGTTCCAAAATTCAAAATGTTGACTCTGCAGCAGCTTCTGCCCATGCTGGGCAAGAAGGCTTGGCTTGTAACTTTGGACCTAAAAGAAGCATACCTGCATGTCCCAATCAGACAATCTTGCAGAAGATACCTCAAATTCATAGCTGGCTTAATGCACTACCAATTCTCTGCACTGCCCTTTGGCTTATCTACTGCGCCCAGGGTCTTCACAAAATGCCTGGCACCAGTAATTGCATTTTGCAGACAAAGAGGAATTGAAATATATCCTTACTTGGACGACTGCCTTATTCAAGCAGAGAACAAGGACATTCTACTAAAGTATCTGGCATTTGTAAAAAGATTACTAATTTGCCTAGGGTACACAGTAAACGAAAATAAATCAAAACTAGTACCCTCTCAAGAGATAATATTCCTGGGTGCAAGCTTAAATACAACTGCCCATATGGCTTATCTCATGCCAGACAAACAAAGGCAACTGACTTCTTACTTCAAAATGTTGGTAACAAAGACCCAGTTATCTGCAAGAATAATTCGGCAGGCTTTGGGCTTCATGGCATCCTGCATCTTGCTAATTCCATATACCAGACTGTATATGAGGAAACTACAGTGGTATCTTAAAAGCGTTTGGACTCAACATTGCCACAGCCTGGAAACAATTACCCTCATTCCCTGCCTGCAACAGGAGTTTCTATGGTGGACATAGGCCTGTCACCACAACAAGGGACAGCCATTCACTTTACCCACAGCCAGGCAGACACTAACAACGGATGCATCAGATTATGCCTGGGGGGCCCACATGGCAGAAAAATGTATTCAGGGCACATGGCCCGCAAGCCAGATGCATCTTCATATCAATCAAAAAGAGATGCTAGCTGTTCAAAATGCCCTGACAGCTTTCAAGGATCTACTTCATCCAGGACAACTACTGATAAAGATGGACAATACTACATTCATGTGGTACATAAACAGGGAGGCACACATTCCTACCCCCTCTGCAGATAAGCCATGACTTTGTGGGACACAGCATTGACTTATCAAGTTCACCTGCAAGCACAATTCCTGCCAGGAAAGATAAATACTCTGGCAGATGAACTAAGCAGAAACCTCATGGATCCCCACGAGTGGAAACTGGATCCACAAGTCTTCAGCATGATAACAAGGAAATGGGGATGCCCAGACATAGATCTGTTTGCCGCCCCTCACAAGTGCCAACTACAGAGATTCTGCACAAGGACTTATCACAAGCAAGCATGGAAAGTGGATGCCTTATCCTTCAGCTGGAAAAACCTAACAGTATATGCCTTTCCACCACTGCCTCTCCTCCCCGAGGTACTCCTAAAGGTTAGACAAGAGAAGCCAAAAATGATACTGGCCACACCAGCACTGGTACCCAATCCTAAAGAACTTGTCTCAAGGTCCAGCCTGTACATTGCCTCAAATTCCTCACTTACTGACCCAACAAAACAATCAGATCCTGCACAGCCAACTCAGGACCTTAAATCTGGCAGCATGGCAGATAATGTAGCCATTCAGAACACTCCTCTCTCCAAAGCTGTGATGGATGTTATTTTGGAGGCCAGGAGGCCCAGTACCAGAAAATGTTATTCAGAAAAATGGAAAAGATTATGTGCTTGGAACCAGGCACAAGGAATTGACACGTTTGTTGCAAACATTTCTCAGATTTTACAATACTTAACTGAGATGCTGGACAGAGGCCTATCCTTTTCATCAATTAAGATCCATGCCTCTGCCATTTCAGCCCATTACAATATGGGACCACCTATCTTTTCTAATTCTTTAATAAGGCAGTACCTCAGAAGGGCCAAAAACATAAGACCTCCAAGGAGAGCACCAATACCTGCATGGGACCTCAATTATGTCTTGGAAAAACTCACACTGCCTCCTTTTGAGCCAGCCTCAACAGCTGATGCAAAATTCTTATCTTGGAAAACAGCTCTGCTCCTAGCAATAACCTCTGCAAGATGAGTCTCGGAGTTACAGGCACTCATGGCTGTGGAACCTTTTATCATTTTCCATCCAGACAGGGTTTCTCTGAGGACAAACCCGACATTTATGCCTAAGGTGGTGTCCAGTGTGGCCCTTAACCAAACCATTCACTTGCCTACCTTTTATCCAAACCCACAGAACAAGGGTGAGAAACTTCTGCATTCTTTGGACATACACAGACAGCTACGCTTCTACTTGGACAGAACTAAAGCCTTCAGAAAGACTGAGCAACTTTTAGTGGCATATACTGCAGGATCACAAGGAAAGGCTATCTCAACACAGACCATTTCAAAATAGGTAAGCCATTGCATTCGTTTCTGCAATTCACAACATGGCAAATCAGTGCCTAAGGACATTAGGCCACATTCAACCAGAGCAGCAGCCTTCCTCAGAGGAGTACCAACCAAAGGCATCTTAGAGGCTGGAACTTGGAGTTCGGTGCACACCTTTACAAAGCACTACCACTTACCTCTCTACTCTAAATCCAGAGCAGGCTTTGCCACTGCAGTTCTGCAGGGCCTCATAGCCTCTCCTAATCCTATTTAGCCCCAGCCACCCATCCTCAGCTTTGGGATTCAACCCAAGAGTAATGACTGCAACAGTGAAACACGATGAACATAGTACAGTTGTGTACCTACCATAAATGTAGATGTTCGAGTGTATTCACTGTTGCAGTCCAGGTTACCCTCCCACTGTCCCCCTTTCTTTTGCTGGGTCTTATCTGTACTTCTCTATTCTATACAACCTATGTGTGGTGTATTTGCTTGTAGATGAAGGAAATGATTACCTTAGTGCATGCATGTTTATTGGCATAATTTTAGCCTACCCTTTTGGGAGCACCTGACATCGGGGGCAAGAAAATTGAAGAAAATGGCATTGGCTGCATCTTTTATACCCCTGGTGCACTGACGTCAGGGAAGAGGTGACAGCAACCGACACCGAACCAAGACTTTGGAATTCAGGCCAACTGCGGGTAGCCTGCCAGCAGGATAACCCAAGAGTAATGACTGCAACAGTGAATACACTCGAACATCTACATTTATGGTAGGTACACAACTGTACTTTCTGCTGAGTCAGTGTAGCAGGAGTATTCGTTATGAATGGAGAATACTATATAATTTCATCAGCGGCACCCATTTGTTTCCACTTATATGTATTATTAGCATTGATATTTTGCAATAACACTGGTCTTGTACAAACTGACCATTCGCTCAGGTTTGTAGATTGTCTTACTGTAACACATCAGTAGCTTTAGTGGTGTAATTGTACCGTGCCAGATTTTTCAGTTATGGACATTGAAATTGCTTTATCAGCATAGGCAGTGTGATTAGTGATGTGTGTGAATGCAAGCAAGGGGCAAGTGTGTGTGTGTGTGTGTGTGTGTGTGTGTGTGTGTGTGTGTGTGTGTGTGTGTGTGTGTGTGTGAATGCAAGCAAGGGGCAAGTGTGTGTGTGTGTGTGTGTGTGTGTGTGTGTGTGTGTGTGTGTGTGTGTGTGTGTGTGTGTGTGTGTGTGAATGCAAACAAGGGGCAAGTGTGTGTGTGTGTGTGAATGCAAGCAAGGGGCAAGTGTGTGTTTGTGTGCGTGTGTGTGAATACAAGCAAGGAGCAAGTGTGTGCATGTGAATGCAAGCAAGGGGAAAGTGTGTGTGTGTGTGTGTGTGTGTGTGTGTGTGTGTGTGTGTGTGTGTGTGTGTGTTTGAGTGTGAATACAAGCACGGGGCATGTTTGTGTGTGTGTGTATTCAAGCAAGGGGCAAGTGTGTGTGTGTGTGTGTGTGTGTGTGTGTGTGTGTGTGTGTGTGTGTGTGTGTGTGTGTGTGTGTGTGTGTGTGTGTGTGTGTGTGTGTGTGTGTGTGTGTGTGTGTGTGTGTGTGTGTGTGTGTGTGTGTGTGTGTGTGTGTATGTGTATGAATGCTTACTAAGCTGGGCATTAATCTCTATGTCACTCGATGGGTTGCCAACTGGCTCACTGACAGAACCAACACTGTAAAAGTAGCCCACTCCAAATCCAGCTTCTGACAAGTCCAGAGTACCTCAGAGTTCAGTCCTGGGACCGCTCTTGTTTGGCATCTACTTCTCTGAAGTACAGGCAAACACTAAGGGATTCTGGCTAACAAAGTTCACAGATGACTGCAAACTGGGAGCCATTATTGAACCCCCAAATGTTGTGGATACTCTAGAAAAGGGCTTTAAAGAAACAGATGTTTGGTGCCAGAGCCATGGGCTCAAGCTCATTGCCAAGAAATGTATAGTTATCCCCTATGGAAAAAAACATGTACCCATTCTGGGACATGCTACACTTAAAGAAATCCCAATCCCTCAGAGCTACATGCTCCAGGGATCTAAACCTTGTCATCACAATAAACACATGCTGGAGGGATAGGTTCCTGACTCAGAGACTGCCCAGACTCTGGAATAGACTGCCCATACATGTCAAGCAGACCACCTCTTTGGCCCTTTTCAAACGGAACATTGATGATTGGATGGGAGAAAGAAATTAACCCCGGGGATCACGTCACTTACCCTGCTAGACAGGGGTCCAGGGTAGAAAATAGTGTGGAAGTAATAGCCAGGGAATTGTTATGGCTAGGCTTGTATAAGCTCAAGGGTTGATAGCCTAGTACCAACCTATGAACCTATAGTTAACAGACTGCTATCAGAAGGAAGAAGCCCTTGGGTCATTTTAGCTGTTGCCAAACAAACTTTGTGTCTGTGTGATAAGGGGCAAGTGTGTGCACATCTGTGTGATAAGGGGCAAGTGTGTGCACGTTTGTGTGATAAAGGGCACTCTGCCAGTATCTGCTGAATTTTACAAAACCACTTTTATCTCTAAAGCTATCCCAGCACAATCTGGTAGTTAGATGTAACTTTAAATACACTATACTGGTATGTTCTTCATATATTGAATTGATAAAGTCTGTTTTGTGATTTATGATTTAGTGTTGAATTGTCACTTAATTCCATTAGGTACTGGTGTGCCTTTGCTGGGTAATTTTTTCACTTTGGTTGTGGAACTGTATAGTTATAAAGACAGGAAGAATTTGATTGTTCCCAGGTGGTGTGGGCATGGTTGCTTAACCCTCCCCTCAAAACCGTAACACCTTTAGTTTTGCAGCCATGTTTGGATGGATTTGGATCAGGGTGATTGCTGGGATTTATGTAAGACCCCTAAAGTGGGAAGGATGAAAGTTTAAAAATAAAACATCTTTCATGAAAGGTCTGAGGTGGAAGATTGTGTATGTGGTTATGCTGATAAGAACTGGAAATTCCTGTGTTAACACTAATGTACAGTAGACAGTTTATTGGACTGTGCTGTAGATGCCAAATCTGTGGACAGGTTTACTGGGCTGTGTAAAGTAGGGCTCACTAGTGTTGGATTAAAGTACTTTAATAGTGTAGGTGGAAAACTGTTCAATGGGGGCATTTCATGTACAATTTGAATGGAGCGGCTTGATGTGTAAGATCTGTGTAGGCATGTGTTTCTGTTTCTGATGTCTGCACAGCCAAAGTACATAATTACTCGTGCATTCCTCGGACGAAGGCCTGGGGTCATTCTTGGTGTTGCCAAACAAACTTGTGGTTATGTGTGTGAAAGGGTGAGTGTGTGAGTTGAGTGTGTGTGGTGTGTGAGTTGAGTGTGTGTGGTGTGTGAGATGAGTGAGTGTGGTGTGTGAGCTGAGTGTGGTGTGTGAGCTGAGTGAGTGAGGTGTGTGAGCTGAGTGAGTGAGGTGTGTGAGCTGAGTGAGTGAGGTGTGTGAGCTGAATGAGTGTGGTGTGTGAGCTGAGTGAATGTGGTGTGTGAGCTGAGTGAGTGTGGTGTGTGAGTTGAGTGAGTTAGGGTGAGTGAGTGTGGGGGGTGAGTGAGGGTGAGTGAGTGTGGTGTGTGGGTGGGTGAGTGAGTGTGGTGTGTGGGTGGGTGAGTGAGTGTGGTGGGTGGGTGAATGTGGGGAGTGAGTGTGGGTGAGTGAGTGTGGTGATTGAGTGTGTGTGTGGAGAGTGAGTGTGTGTGTGGTGAGTGAGTGGTGAGCGAGTGTGGTGAGTGAGCGACTGTGGTGGGTGAGCTAGTGGGTGAGTGGGGTGAGTGGGTGTGGGTGGGTGGTGAGTGAGTGTAGTGAGTGTGGGTGGTGAGTGTAGGTGGGTGGTGAGTGAGTGAGCAGTTGAGTGTGGGTGAGTGGTTGAGTGTGGGTGGGTGAGTTGAATGTGGGTGAATGAGTGAGGGTGGTGAGTGAGTGTGGGTGAGTGAGTGAGTGTGGGTGGGTGAGTGTGGTGAGGGTGGTGAGTGTGGGTGAGTGAGTGAGTGTGGGTGGGTGAGTGTGGTGAGGGTGGTGAGTCAGTGTGGGTGAGTGAATGTGGGTGAGGGTGAGTGTGGTGTGTGTGGGTGGTGAGTGTGGATGAGTGAGTTGAATGTGGGTGAGTGCTGAGTGTGGGTGAGTGGTGATTGTGGTGAGAATGTGAGTGTGGTGAGAAAGTGAGTGTGGTGAGAGAGAGTGAGTGTGGTGAGAGAGAGTGAGTGTGGTGAGTGAGAGTGAGTGTGGCGAGTGAGTGTGGTGAGTGAATGTGGTGGGTGAGTGTGGTGGGTGGTGAGTGGTGAGTGAGTGTGGTGTGTGAGTGAGTGAGTGAGTGAGTGAGTGAGTTGAGTGTGGGTGAGTGTGGTGAGGTGAGTGGGTGAGTGTGGTCAGGTGAGTGGGTGAAGTGAGTGGGTGAGTGAGTGAGTGTGGGTGAATGAGTGAGTGTGGGTGAGTCTCATTTTTGGATGTAATTTCTAAATTTTGTAAACTTTGTTTTTGTATTGTCATATTGCTTTACATTGCCCTACCGATATGTGACAAAGTACAGGCAGAAGCACAGTAACAGCTGCAAAAACTAAGAGCATAAATTCGCAATAACCATGCGTATACATTAATTGCATGTTTTTACATAAGAATCAGATGTCTGTCACAATTAATCGACAACACTACATCAGATTACAAGAAGTATGCAATACCGTAATTTTTTTAATTATGTCTTAAAAAAGCACGTTGGTGCTGTCATGCAAGTCTGTGAAATATTTCATGTTTATAGTGTGTCATTTGTTAGCTATTTAATCAAACGGGAAGGAAAAATAAGTGGGAGTTTGATGCTTTGCAAAACGGTGATTATTCCCAGTGCTGTGTAGCTTGGTTCTAAATTTGACCGGAGGAGTGCGACAAAAAAAGTGTCCCACTTTAAGAAGGGAAAGGCTGACAAGAAAACAGTACATTACTCTGGTCACCTGCTGTGAGCTGTCAATCACATGTAGATAATGGGTGACAGCTAGGGAAGGTAGATGTGAAGTGGGAGGGGAGATGCCTTGAAGAACTAGATGTCAGCCTTCACAAAAGAAAGCAAGTTAGCATTTCTAAGAAACAAAAGCAATAAAATGCACTTTTCAGTTCTGTTCTGTAGCATTTGCACTGCTTGTGTTTGAAGTAGTCATTGAAAAAGGATAATATTTGAACCAAAAGTAGAGGACTTTAAGACAGCAGTGAATGTCTGTTAAGTCAATGAAGTGATAGCAGCTTAAGGGAAAATGTGGCAGATCTGATGCAATTTTTTGGAGACAAACAATGCATTCTGGGATACTTACAGGCAGAGTAAACAGTCTGAATTATTTCAAAATGCCAGCCCCCATGTGGTCAGAGTCAGAAATTGCATATAAAAATATCTAAAGAGCTCTAAATAGTCCCAGAGTGCTGTTAAAATGTAGGAAACACCAAACCATGATGAAATAAATATGTTTTTTGAGTCTGAGGGTGCGGTTGTCCTTTAATAGGATCCATTGCTTTATCTTGTTGTGATGTTATTAGAGTAAGAGTTTCTACACTAAAACCTCATTTTGCAGGTAATTCATGATCTCAGTTTCTATTTCTTTAACTTCTCCATTTTTAAGTCTCTATTCTACTTTTTCTCTTTGTTTTCTTATATTTATATTGTAAAATTTTCCATGACTGGATGTCTTTGCCTGTATTTCTCTTCAAATATCGTTGGTGCTGTTATTTTTCTATTGATTGGTTTTGCTTTCTGCTATGCATAAGTATTTCACCATATTAAATCTCTTTTTCTTTCCCATGTCCATATTTCTTCTTCAGATATTTCCTGCTTCTCCTGTTTCTTCTTACTTTGGGGATTCATTATTCCATCATGCTGTGATATTACCTGTGTTAGACTTGCTACACTAAATCCTTCACTTCATAGGTATTCCATAACTTTAGCTTCTATTTTGTTAGCTTCTACTTTACTAATCTTCTTTGCTACCTTCCCTCTTTGTGATCTTTTTTTTTTATTGTAAAATGTTTCCTATCAGGATGCCTTTGCCTATATTTCTCTTCCAATATGTTTTGGGCTGCTTTTTTTGTATTGATCAAGTTTGGCTTTCTCCTTTACATAAATGTTGCACCATATAAGATCTGTCTTTCTTTCCCATGTCCGTATTTCTTTTGCATACCTTTTAAAAATCTCAAAATTTTGTTATTTATATTTTCACACTTCCTCAATCCCTTCTTTTTCCAAATGGCCCATGGTTTCTTGACCTATTTAATGTTTTTCATAAATCTGTTGTATGAACACACATTTATTTGAAGCTTCTGACAGTTTTTCTTGTGCAAGTATTTTTCTTTCCTCTAATTTCTCTCTTAATCTTTTTGTATATCTTCTATCTAGAAATTCTGGGCTTTTTGCATAATAGTAACGATATATCATTTCTTTCTTATCCTCAATAGTCCACTTTATTGTCTTTATAGTTCTTTTTTAGCCCATGAGTTTTTATCATTTTTGTGGATTACTACTTCCTTCTACAACAGGAAGGCCATCCTGCCCCTGGGCCTCCCCTAGCCCCATTGTGAGAATGTTGCCATGTCTTGAGTATTCTTCATTGTCATTTTTTTCAAGTTCTGGCACCAGTGGGCCTACCAGGATTGGACACCTTTTATCCTGGGTCTTGTGTGCCCAGCTATCTTTTTATTTTTTTAAATTACTTCTGCCCATGATATATGCTATACAAAATACAGTCTATATATCAGTGTCATCTTGGTGAGATTTTGCATAAAACAGGGCCCACCTTGTGAAGGTACTCACCAAGATTGCAGGATGAATTCAATTCCAGCAATACCACTCTGTATCTTTTTTCTTATTATTAACCAGGTTGGTATCTGTTTGGGATGTGCATTTAAGTTCATAGGTTCATAGGTTGGTACTAGGCTATCAGCCCTAGGGCCTATACAAGTCTAGCTGTAACAATTCCTTGGCTATTTCTTTCCACAATATTTATTCCTTGGACCCCTGTCTAGCAGGGCAATTGACGTGATCCTCAAGGTGAAATTCCTATCTCCCATCTAATCGTCAAGGTTCCTTTTGAAGAAGGCCAAACAGGCACTCTGCTTGACATGTATGGGCAGTCTGTTCCAGAGTCTGTGGAGTCTCTGAGTCAGGAACCTCTCCCTCCAGCATGTTTTGTTCATTGTGATGACAAGATTTAGATCCCTGAAGTGTGTGTGTCTCTGAGAGATTGGGATTTCTTTAAGTGTAGCATGTCCAACAGCTCTGGATTTTACATGGCCTTGTATGTTAAGCAGAGATCACCTCTGAGTAGATGATATGTGACAGAATATAGCTGGAGTTTTTTTAGATGGTCAGCATAGGGCATCTGCTTTAGGCCTGTGATTCTTTTAGTGAGGCATTTCTGCGACCTTTCCAGTTGTTGCAGATGTCTTGAGGGGTACATACCAAACGAGGTGTTCTATTCTATAATGGGACAAATGAGGAATGAGTACAGTGGGGCAATGACCTCCTTTTTTCTGGATGAAAAGCCCTTAGTGATGAGGTGTGCCACATAGAAGGATTTTCTGACTGCTGTGGCAATGTGGTTATCAAAGGTGAAACCACTGTCCACCTGTGTCCCTAAGTCTCTTATCACACTTTCTGTGTTTAGTGTACTGCCAACTATGTGGTAATTCAT
Source organism: Protopterus annectens (assembly GCF_019279795.1). NCBI lineage: Eukaryota > Metazoa > Chordata > Ceratodontiformes > Protopteridae > Protopterus > Protopterus annectens. The sequence goes on from NC_056745.1 coordinate 898,847,386, forward strand.
GGGTACATGTTTTTTTGCCAAAGGGGATAACTATACATTTCTTGGCATTGAGCTTGAGCCCATGGCTCTGGCACCAAGCATCTGTTTCTGTAAGGCCTTTTTGTAGAATATCCACATTATTTGGGGATTTAATAATGGCTCCCAGTTTGCAGTCATCTGCGAACTTTGTTAGCCAGAGTCCCTTAATGTTGGCCTCTACTTCAGAGAAGTAGATGCCAAACAAGAGCGGTCCCAGGACTGAACCCTGAGGTACTCCACTTGTCATTTGTTTGGAGCTGGATTTGGAGTCGGCTACTTTTACAGTGTGGTTTCTGTTAGTAACCCATCGAGTGACATAGGAATTAATGCCCAGCTTAGTAAGTTTATCTATGATTCCAGAGTGGGGGATGGTGTCAAAGGCCTTGGCGAGGTCCAGATAGGCTGTGTGGACCAACGAGTTTAACATAGCAAGACAGCTTTAAAAAAAGCAATGGAGAAAGGAAGATCTCCATTGCTTTTTTTTTTTAAGATATCCCACTATGTTAAACTCGTTTAACATAGCGAGATGACAGCAATGGAGCTGTTCCATTCTCCATTCCTGTCCAAAAAAAAAAATGACTTTTGCTAATGGAAAAAGTCTGGACGACCAGACCTTTTTCCATTAGCATAAGTCTGATTTACAATGTACATGCTAACCAATCAGCTTGCACGTTTTGGAATATTAATGGGGGGGGGGTCGTTGTATAATTGGTCTTATCCTATGAATTCCACACACACTTGTCATCTGATCCAGCTCCAAAGTTACCAATCAAGTCTATATCATCTGTGTCATAGTCAGGGCTTTATCCTTCTGCACCAAGTAGACAACTTTCAAAAGCAGATTTAAACACTAAGTTAAGAAGTTTTACTTCCTTCAGAAGAAGTTGAATGGATTCTGGGGTCAATGAGATCTGTAGGGACCAATATTTTATATAGTTCTTATAATGGATTACTTATGTGAAGGCATATGGATAAAGGAAGAGTTAAATTCATAGACTTTGATGGGATCATGCTTAGAGATATGCTAGCAGCAGCACTGAGCCTGTCAGTTTTTAGATTAAAACTACATTAAAGCATAGCTGAGTATTTCTTTGGAATATATACTGATTTATAGCACAGTCTACACTACAATCTATACCACTGATACTGACTTTGCCTGGGAGCATTTTTTTCAACTTGTTTTTATTTTAAACCTCTTTGGCCTTATGGAAAACACACTGAGTAGCAGGACCCAGCCATCTTCCAAAATCAAAATTAAGGCTACAGATAGCAACACCCAAACAAATAACATTGGGTTGCCGCCATCACTACTGGCATTGATCAAGTCTCTCTCTGTAATAATGGAAGAGTTACTGCTATAAGCACAATCCTTTACATTAATTTGGGAGGTAGGAAGCAGATTATTGCCATCAATGCCAATCTACAGAAGTACGCAGTGATGTTACAAGAGCAGAGATCTGTGCTAACTGACTGGTCCAGCCAGACTGATAAAGTTTACTTACTGGACCATAAGGTAGAAACAAAGCTAGATGACCTATAGAACAGCCAGGTACAACAACCTCTGGTTGATCGGCCTAACACAGGGAGTGGAAAGATTATATTCAGTATCATTTGCTGCACATTAATTATTCCAGGTCCTCCTACTGCACAGATATCATACAGTGTATCACCTCATACTCGCTCTAAGTTACTGAGCAATTTTATTGCGAATTCTTAAACCATAGGGGAGCAGTGAGAGGCATGGCAGAGATCCAGGGAACTGGGACCTTATTGTAAGTCATTGAAAAATGGGATTTATATTTCCCTGGAACACAGTTCAGCATGATTTAACATCCACAAGTTCTTCATCCCAGCTCTATGTGACTTTATAGAACATAGCCTGCTAAATTTTATCCAATAACCACCAGAGACTCAGATTTGATGTCTCTGCTGAGCCTGAAACATACTTGGATGGCCATGTTTTAGGGAAAACTTTTGTCCAGAAATCGAGCAAGAATATCCTAATACCTCATCCACAGAAGTAAAGAAGCTGTTATCCCAGTCACCTAACACCCATATGCATAAATCTGACTCTAAGAAAGCCAAGCCTATACAAGACAAACAGGGTTCCACTTACACAACAGCATCTGAACGTCTTACCTGAACTCAAGAACAGGTTTGTTGTATTGGCAGAGGAGGAAAATGAGAATGTGTTAGATGAAGAGATGGATTTTGTAACCATGGTTATATCCATTAAGGAGCTGCAACTCCTACAGAAAAGCAACAAACAACAATATTTATAAGGACAGGTGTAGCAGTCACTGCCATCTCTGCCCAAATCTGAACAAGTAATTTCTAACTCCTAACTATGATCATCAGTGGTTACACATCTATGGTGTTTCTGCTTTATTCAAAATATAATTAGGGATGGGTAGACACATTTGCAGTCTTTATAGTGGACTGCTGTCACTTTTTCTGTAATATTTGTCTAACCAGTCTTTACACAGTATCTCTAGGTAGATCAAACTACTACTATTGTCAGTGACAAAGTGGCTAGCATATGTTGTTTTTGATTTCTGTTGTGGTTTATCTGGCATTTTATATTAAAGGTCTGCTTAGCATGGATGACTAATTAACCTGTTTTTTCAGTGGTATACAGGCAGACATGGGATTTGATCTGCTCCAGCCATAGGAGTGGTCCAACACTCATTATGGTAACCTGCCTAGTTATTTATAAAACAAACCAGTGCCAAGGATGATTGGTAAATCCTCCAAAAAAATTAAAACTAAGAAAAACAAAAGCAGGATAAACCAACACACATCTGAATAATCCAAACTTGTTTATTAAAAGGTTAACTCTTTCACAATCAAACTGACCACTTCATCAGACCATTAATACAAAAAGCAGCATAACTTATCAGAAACAAGCAAGACATTGAATTCTACCAATCACAATTAAATTTGTACATGAAAATCACCCAATCTCCAAGAAAATTATCACAGCCTATCAACATTCCTTTATATGTTGTTACAGCCAATCTGAAAAGTGTGTCATGTATTAATCAAAATGCATTATATTCATCCAAATCAAATTAATCAAAAAATAACTTATAAGTTTCCATTCATAAACTGAAACAGTATCAATCATATCATTAAGAGTATTATCAACAATATTTGCTGGAATAATTCATACAGAGTATCGTGTTGTCTTCTAATGGCCTCTACTAATCTATCTTCCTCAGGTCGGAAAAACTCAATCAAGAGTTTAGGTAATTAAAGTTCACTTTAAGGTTCAATTGTTGCCTCTTGGCCAATAATGCAAGAAAACGTTTTACCATAGGTGGGCATTTTCAGAACTCTGAGTACTCTTGGTATTATATGTAGATGTAAACATGCTTCAAATTGATAGTGATATAATTGCATCCTTTTAAACTTGAAGAGATCATTTTCTAAAGCATTCAGTTTATTACAAAACAACTCATGATCTAAATCACCCACTTCAGATGCAGTAGTATTAACTTTGAAGTTCAAACTCAATAATGGATTACTTTTACTAGTAATACAATATTGTCTGTAGAACATCAGTGACAGCTTCAACATTCTTTGCAATCATATTGCTTTCATTATATGTGTATTGCACAGTTTTTATAGATTTTTTGTCATCCATTCCAAAATTTGAATGTGTTATTCTGACTGAGATTTTTGTAGAGAATGTTCGAACATAAGCAATACATTCAGATCAGTTGTAATAACATGTAAAGGGATGATAGTTGAAATCGGCAAATTAGTTATGCAATAGGGCAGCAGAATAGAATATTGCCATTTAGGAATATCCCTGACTGGATAGCATGACACTTTTTAGCAAATAGGGAGACAGCATTTTGATAGGTTGTTTTAATATGTTATTCCTGTTGATAGTCTATACCTATCTCTATTGCCTTCACTCCATTATACACATTTACTTCTTATATGAAACTCGGTTGAAGACTTCGTTCATCATTACATGAAAACAATTTTTTTGTTTTTTTGAAAGAAGCAGGAATAGTGGACAAATAATAGAATAATGAGACCACCATTCTCCAGCCATGCCATTCACATTGTTGTATTTGTTTTAATTGCATTGTATAAACCATCAATTTTTTATTTCATTTGTTATTCTTGTTTTTATTTGTATTTCTGATTGCAATAATTCTATGAATATAATTATTTTATTTGTTAATTTTACACAATATAATTTAATGTGACAATGAATTTTTGATGAATTTGGATTGGACAGATATAGTGCATTTTGATGAATACAAGATACACTTTCAGATTGACTGTAACATTTAAAGGGATGCTGATAGGCTGTGATAATTTTCTTGAGGCTTGGGTAATTATCATGTACAAATTTCATTGTGATTGGTGGAATTCAATGTCTTGCTTGCTTCTGATACATTGCTTTGGTTTTAAATATTACGATATGCTGCTTTTTCTATTAATGGTCTGATGAAGTGGTCAGTTTGATCGTGAAAGTGCTAACCTTTTAATAAACAATTTGTCTGGATTATTCAGCTGTGTGTTGGTTCATCCTGTTTTTGTTTTTCTTAGTTTTAACCTGCCTAGTTATGTTAATACCCTTACTAAGCACTACTTTCCTAACAAAAGTGTCTTTCATTTTCATGATGTGGAGTTATGCACTCACTTTGCAGTGCTTTGCCTGTTGCATTCTGTGATCATTTTTTTCTAAATTGTTTTTTGCAATGACAGCTGTGTTATGTTTACCATCCAGTATCTTACTTTGGTGTGCTATACTGCAGATATAGGCAGGCAGCTCATAAATACGCCTGTTAACATGAGGAAACCCTGGAGAGTTATGTATGTATTTGGCTTCTAAAAATAGTGATTTTCCAGGTAATCAGGATTTAACCTAATAGCAGTGCTTTTTGATGTTTCCAAGCCATGTTTAGTGCTTCTGAATATTAATATTTGAGGAGTTTTGAACCTCTTGCTTTACCTTAGTTTTTTGTCAATGAAAAGCATATGTTGGGGTGTTTGAAAAGGCATATCTTCTCACAAGCTGAAAAGGTTTTAATTTTTACAAGGTTGTTAAACTGTTTGAATGTTTTAAGTTTTATGTTGTACAATTTCAGCATATTGACACCTTAGTCATGTGTTTGCATACCCTGTAATTTTTCCAATATCCAAAATGCTGCTTTATTGGTGAGCTGTATGCTTGACTTTCTGCTCCTAGCTTATAGAGGGTCTCTTAATAGTTCACTAAGGGTTCCAAGTTCAGTTAAGCGAATATGCTATATTTGCATTAGTCTCTTTTAACTATTTGGTATCTTTGCTTGGCCCGCAATTTACTTTCCATTGTGCTCACAGACATCTATGACCAAATTCTTGTCCAGTCAGTGTTTCAACTACTAGTCTTTTTAAACTATTACATAGAGTTTGACAGGTCAAAGTGTTACAGCAATGCAGCGCTTTCCTTAAGTTGTTTGCTGTTAAATACAAATTGTTTTCTTCCACAAATGTCAGCCCAAACAATATTTACAAATGTTTAAAACATTGAAAAGGGAACATTATGTATTCAGTGTTAGGATCCTCTAGTTGGGACACGCTGTTGTTATTTTCTGGAACATAAAACTGGGTTAAAGTAAATATGCACAGCAGTAATATGGATGAATGTTTTTTGTGAAAGACTGAACTCTAACAAATCTTTTGCAATTTGGTAAACTTTATGGCCCAAACCAGGAGTATCTCTAGGTATTTGAGTTGTTTAGAGAGGCTCTTGACAGTATGTGTAATAGCTGATACTCCAAAATTATACAGGAAAATGTTAATGCAGGTATTAACCCTAGCTTAGATAAACTATCCTGGAAGGCTCATGTTTATCTGGGTAGAGGGAAATCATTTTTAAGTGGCAATAAGAATTCTCACTGACTGATTTGTGGTGAGTGAGGAACAACAGCAAACAGTAAATGGAAAATATTGTTTTGATTCCTCAACAGTATAGTTAGCAAAGCAAAGAGCAGAACTAACCCTTTAAGTCATTATGCCTGCATTTTCCTCACCTTCTTCCTATTGTTCAGTGTCTGAGACTGTAAAGGAAATGGGGGTGTCAGACATGTTATGGATATCATCACCTTAAACAAGCTGTGGAATTGGAGTATTAATAAGGTATGGGGGCTGGATCCCCTAATGTTGACAAGGAGGAAGAACTTGACTTATATATGCACTTGGATTAGTGACTTCTGGGCAGATTGTGCAATCCTCCGGATTCTTCAGAATTTAGGTAGGAGACCTTTATATATTTTATTTATATTGGCTATTAACCAAAGAACCAAAGAAAAAAGGAACGTCATTAATCAATAACTAGAAGATCTAGAGGAGAAGTTTAAATGAATGGAAAACCAATGCATTAAGAGTCATTATAAAGACAGTGTAATTAAATCCCAACTGTATGAAGTCAAAAGGGCATTTCATGCTATTGGTCATGTTTAAGCTCAGGAATGCTGGAAAAGAACAAATGATTCATTAGGCCTTCAGCATTATATCACCAAAACTTCTTTGGTTACCTTTTGAGTACTCACTAGTCTATACAATTAATTACCCTTAAATAATATGTAGGGAAATCCTATCTTTTCTGCTGAAGGAATTAACAAAATTATAACCCTGTTTTTTAAAAATATATATATATTTAGAACTAATTTTCTTAAATGAAGAGGCTAACTGACCCCTTCTTTATGTAATCTACTGACCTGGGTTTTCCACAGATGAATTAATAATCTCAAATCTGTGCCACTATTGCCATTCTGTCATCAGGGAAAGCCCCTGTACTTGATAGTGTTCCTATGGATGAATGTAAAAAAATATAAGGAGAAACCAGGTGGCTTATGTTAATACTTTTTAAATCCTATAAGGCTGTGGGGAAGCTGGCATATTCTGATAAATTGCTACAACTTTCCATAGATAGGTAAGGATCCTGATAATCCAATGTATTGTGTCCATCTCACCCAATTTTTTGAAAACCAAGGATGAGAGAAGTATATTTCTAACCTTGTCAGTTGCTCTTAGCTGGGTTCTGGTAAACACAGACAAGGAAGCGTGGATCTTTTTCACCTCCTCCTTAATATCGACCAATACCGTAAAATTCACACCACTGCATATGCCACCCATAAGCCTTTGATTCATTAAGATGTGACTTTTTATGGGCAGTTTTAGATACATTTGAGATCAGAGGGGATTTTGTGATTAGGAAAAACATCATATTCAGATCTCCTTTCACAGACTATTACCAACAAACAGTATTCTTCCTCTTTTCTTCTTTTCAGAAGCTTCTTTCTCCATTGTTATTTATCCTTTCTGTACAATCACTCAGCCTCTACATTAAGCAACATTGTGCAAAAAGAACATTTCTATAAGTGAAGAATGTGTCATCACTAATTCAAACATTACTAATAAATATGTACAATGGTTATTTGGCCTGAAATCTTAGCAAGAAAGCCACCAGCAACAACGAAATGTGGAAAAGTAAGTCTATTCACACAGAATTTATCACTTTCATCCAACATGTCAAACAGGGCTTTATCAGACTGAACTCCAAACAATGCAGTTCCCTTAAATACATAAAAAGTTACATGAAAATTACATGATTGAAAAATCACATGATTTGAATATCTCATTCAAAAAACATGCATATAAAATATACGCAGAAATAAAAATTATATTATATAAATAAAATGTTAAAAATAATCCTAAAAGGATAATAGGAATAAACTATTTATTTTTAATTCACTTTTTAATAACACTTGATATTAATGTAATGTAATTAATGTATCTATCAGCCTACATTCTTGACTAACATAAAGTATATTTAATCTCTAATTCATTTTTAAAATCTCCTCACCTTAAGTATAAGGACAGATGATCAAAAACAAAAAATGCGACTTTTTATGTCTTTACAAATAGTAGTATACCTATGGAGGCATCTATATTATAAAATGGAATGCTTAGGTGATCGAACACCTAAACATCAAACTTGTAATATCGAACCCAAAACGTTGAAAGGCACATGAGAACACGGTGGTCAGCCATGGGAAAAATAAAATAACTTTACACCCAAACTAAGTGGGGGAGCTTTGCCCCCCCAACTAAATATACCAACTACAAGATCACTCTACAGTAGACAAAACAGCAAAATCCACTGAACGGCCAAGGGAAATCTTTTCCTGCATTAAATCGGCCGTTCTCTGTTTTTTGCTTTCGATATTACAAGTTTGATGTTTAGGTGTTCGATCACCTAAGCATTCAATCTTATAATATAGACCCCCCTATGGAGTGCATTGTTAACATGTTTGCTTTTTATACCATACAAATGCTCCTTAATTTTCTTAATAAGGGGTCTTGTAGTCATGCTAGTATAAAAAGCAGTACAATGTGAATATAAACTTATGTGGACTACACCTACCAAACTGCAGTCATAAAAAGCTTGGACTCCTATAGTTTTTGTCAACATGTTCTAAAGTTATGTATAATCCTTTATGTATATATATGCAAACAATCCATCTCCCACATTAATAAGTGCCTGTAGATTTATGTGTAGATGGTATTTTTATCAAATTACTGTCAGATTGTAACTGTGATTTTAAATCACCATGCTTTCTTTAAAAAAATTGGTTAATTTCCTGTAATATCGATCAGCTCTTGATTACTCAATAGAATTTTCCAATTTTCTATAACAGCGTGTCTAATCATGGGGCTGCCAATAGTCATCTCTAAATAAAAAGATCTAGTGTAACCTATATCTTTTTTTGTAAATGTATTGTTCAAAACACCACATTTTAAGATGGGTGGAAAATATTTCCCTTTTTTATATATTTCAGTGACTGTAATATCTATATCATAACTGTTGTAACCTCTAAATGAAAACATCTGAATAACAGTCTGAATTTCATGTGTAAAAATCTGTATCTCTAGAGATTAGTCTAGAAACTTATATCATCTGACGACTGTGTATGTTATGTTTCATAAAGTATTGGTAAGAACTTCTGAAGTGCATGTAACTGTTAACAAAGTATCCTTTCTGTAGATGTTACTATCGAAACAATTGTTGGCTAAATCAGCTACCAAAGTTACATCCAAAAGGTTTACTTTGAGTATCTATGATACCTAGAGTGAACTTCAAAAAGTCAGTTAATGTGTTAAGTAGTTCTACAATTATAATAGCTGCTTCTTGGGATACCTACCATATGAAAGGTGTGTCATCAATAAACAATTTATACAACATAACATTCACATACAGAGATAGAGTAGGCATTATGTTTAACTCCTGCCATCCCAGAACCAAACTGGCTTAGGATGGTGCCCATACCTCTCAACTGTACAGATTTTTGCAGAATATTCAGATTTTTGCCTCATATTTTTGGTCTGTTTTTCATAAACTAGTGGTTTTCTGGCAAATTAGTGGCAAATCATTAAAGACTGAAGTTAGAAAATAATGACACACATTTTAGTTTCAAACTTCATACACTTCAGAAAATTCATGCAAATTCAAAACCTGCTATTCTATCAACTTTCTAAGTTTGTAAAAGCAATATTTAAAAATTGTCCCTATTTTTTGAGCCTTTGTCTCGCTTTTATTTATGGCTTTGTCCAGATTTCTTCCTCTAACAGTTTGAGAGGTATGATGGTGCCACTGTAGCCCCATTGGCTACATCCCGTATCTGTTGGTAATATACTGAGTTAAAATGAAAAATAAATTATTTTCTAGAATTATTTCTGTAGGTAAACATAATAGATTAATTTTAGTAGCAGAAAACACTGTGTATATAGACAAGAAATTTCTGAGACAATCAAGTCCATGTATCCGAGAAATGCTAGAAAACAGTCAGACTAAGTGAACTGTAAAAACAATAAGTGGTTTACTTGGCCATATAAGTTCTTTCATTTTATTTAAAAATTCCAAGAACCTTTGAGATAGGCAGATACGTTTTACACCAAAGAATTTAATATACGGTCTAAATATAATGAAATTCCTTCAGAAACAGAGATGGAGATGAGAACTGTGGGTCTAAAGAGAAGTCTTGTCATCTTTAAGTATCTTTGGAATATTAAATAAGTTGCCTAGCTTAGGTGAAGTTACATACATAAATTCAATACTTTTAAAATCAATTTAACTGTGTAATAATAAATCATTGAAGGTATTCCCCCCAATCTCACATTTACAATGGATATCAGATAAAGGCAGTGTTCTATATTCATCAAAATTTCTTAAAATATATTCCATGGAAGCGATGTACTATTTTTGAAGCATAATAACCATTCCCCCACCCTTGTCCACTCTCGCATGAATTACAAATGGTGCATGTTGCTGAGCTGTCTCAAAGCTTGGCTTTTATCAACCATCAAGTTGTAAAATTTGTACTTGTCTGGTTGTGACAAAAGATAAAAAAAATATCTTGTTCACAAATATTTTAAAAAGTCTGTATGGTGGAAGTGAGCACAGGATTAAAAGTGGAGGGTTTATTCAATGATGCCTTGTCAACATTGTCATCATTTAAAATATATTTAAGATTCAACTCTTAGTTCAGTTAAAGTTTTTGCAATATTCACCCTCTTGCTGAGTATTAAAGTAAAATAAGTGATAACAAGTTCAGTTGTAAGGGGAAAAATGTTGTTAGTAAGATTATAAATGTTAACCTCACCACTATGTAAATTGCTCTTCCCCAAGCTCTGCCCCTTCCTCTTACCTTCTTCTCCCTCATATCATTCCTCTCAGGACTTGCCCTTGTTGTAGGGATGTCCATCCCATTGTGTTGGTCTGCTAAAATACTTGGCTATGGGAACATGTTGTTCGAGGTTGCATGACTGTGCTACATGTGGAGAATGACTGATAGGTAAATTTAAATGCTCCCTCTCTAAAAAAGTACAGGAAGACATGTAACAGGCAGCTTGCTGTACTGCCTGAAATGTACTTGTGCCATTCCTAGATGGTGACTGGTCATTACCCCACTGATGATGATGAGGATGAGGAAGGGGGTAGACTGTACCAGCACTATAAGAATTACAATCTTTCTAACTTTTTTTGTACCAGTGATAATGAAATGTGGAAAAATAAGCTTATTCTCACAGAATTTAGCAATTTCATCCAACGTGTAGAACAAGACATCAGCAAAATCAACTTTAAACAATGCATTTCCTTTAGACACGTAAAGCAAGTCACATGATACATTACAGGAATGAAAATAATATGATTTGAATATCTGTTGTTGAAATTGTAGGCGCACTACCATTTGTAAACACCACAAAAAAATCCCATCATCTCTCCTTAGATTTAAGGGGTGTAGATTTTGAAAATAAATTAAAGGTGAAAGAAACTTTATAGGTTCATAGGTTCATAGGTGTGTACTAGGCTAATGACCCTGGAGCCTTTACAAGCCTAGCCCATAGGATTACCCTGGCATAGTGCCACCTGACCTTAGTTCCCAGTACCTCTATCGAGTAAACCCACTGGAGTGATCCCCAGGGTGAATTTTCTATTTCCCACACTCATCAAGATTTCTCTTGAAGATGGCCCATGAGGTGCACTGCTTGACATATATGGGAAGTCTATTCCATAGCATGGGCAGTCTCTGGGTTATGAACCTGTCCCTCCAGCATTTTCTGCTGATTGTGGTAATGAGGTTGAGGTCTCTGGAGTGTGTGGTGCAAACGGATTGGGATTTCTTTAGATGTAGCATTTCTAACAGAGCTGGGTCAGACATGGCTTTGTAAGTCAAGCACAGATTGCCTCTAAGTAGGCGATATGAGACAGAGAATAGTTGGAGTTTTTTGAGTCTGTCCATACAGGACAAATGTTTAAGGCCTATGATCCTCTTTGTGAGGTACTTTTGTGTCCTCTCCAGTTGTTGCAAGTGTTTAGTGAGGTACATGCCAAATGGGGCATTGTACTCAATGATTGGCCTAATGAGGGAAGAGTAGAGGGAGACAATGACCTGTTTCTTCCTGGATGAAAAACCCTTAGTAATGAGATGTGCCACATAGAAGGATTTTCTGACCACAGTGGCAATGGGGTGGTCAAAAGAGAGGTTGCTGTCAACCTGTGTTCCAGATCTCTTAGAACTCCTTCTGTGTTCAGTGGACTACCATTGATGTGGTAATTCATGGGAACCGGGTTTTCCCAAAGGGGATGATGACACATTTTTTGGCATTGAGCTTAAGGCCATGGTTCTGACACCAGTTGTTGGTCTCAGTGAGGCCTTTCTGTAGGATGTCAACATCACTTGGGGAGTTAATAATAGCTCCCAACTTGCAATCATCTGTGAACTTTGTCAGCCAGTGTCCCTTCGTGTTGGCCTGGACTTCACAGAAGTAGGTACCAAACAGGAGAGGACCCAGGACTGAACCCTGTGGGATTCCACTCGTGACTGGACAGCAGTCTGACTTGGAGTCAGCTACTTTCACATTGTGAGTAATACCTGTGAGCCAGTTTGCAACCCACCAAGTGATATAGGGGTTGATGCCTAGCTTAGTGAGTTTTTCTATGATTCCCGTGTGGGGAATGATATCAAAGGCCTTGGCCAGATCAAGGTAGGCTGTATGAACCACCTTGCCTTAATCCACAGGTCTGGTAACTGACTCAAAGAAGTTGACCAAGTTGAGCAGGCATGATCTACCCTTCACAAAACCAAACTTTGTGGGATCCAGAGTTTGGAGATTCCAGATATCCTTGTTTATTACATCCATGATGATGTGTTCCATAGCTTTGCATATCAGACTCATCAGGCTAATGGGGCGATAGTTTCTAGGGTCTGTAGTTGCTCCTCCTTTGTAGAGAGGGATGACTATAGCAGTGCGCAATTCAGTAGGGACAAAGCCTGAGGTGAGGCTGTAATTGAGCAGGGCACATAGATGAGGTTCTTCACTTTGTCGTTCATGTAGAACACAGCTAGAGGTATTGTCAGGTCCCATAGAAATTGTATTCTTGGCCTCGGACAGTGCTGTTTTAACATGTGCAGCAGTAATACTGGGTGCCTGGCAATCTACTGGTATTGTGACTGGTCCCTTGGGGGGGGTAAAGTTGGCACTGAATCTGTTGGCCAGTATATTGGCAATATCTGTTGGCTTGGTATAGGAGGTACCGTTGTGTAGTAGCTCACAGCAAATTTGAGTATTACCGTGGAGATTCTTTACATAACTATAAAGGCCTTGTGTTTGTCTTTACTATCTGCTGCAATTCTGTTTACATAACTAGCTTCAGAGGATTTCATGAGGGGATCTCAACTTTTTGTTGAGGCTGATAAGGATGTTTTTCCATTCTTGTGACTTCACCTTATTTCACATCAGTTCCTCCTTCTGTTGTAGAGTTTGTTTATGGCAGGGGACCACCAGATTGGCTTCCTTTTTTGGAGAAGTGCATCTTGGATCTATTGGGTACGGTGAGCTCCATGCATTTATGTACGTGTTCATACACTGCGTTGTTGTATGATTCAGCAGTCATGCAACTGATCTCCATTTGCATGGGTGCCGTGAAGTTAGCCACCTCTGATTTTAGGAGCCTAAAGTTAGCTTTGGAGAAGTTTTTCATGGTGGTTAACTTTGCGGGGGGGGGGATGTGGATTTCCAAGGTGATTAGTTTGTGGTCAGATCTAACCAGGGAGGAGTTGACTATTGGTGTAGAGCAATGGTCACCCATGTTAGTAATGACCAGGTCAAGGATGTTGCTATCTCTAGTGGGGGTAAGAATGAGCTGGTCCAGGGCATTGGAATTAATGAATTCCAGGAAACATTGGGCAAGTGTATTCGTACATGAGTAGTTTTCCCAGTTAATGGAGGAGTAGTTAAAGTCACCCAGTATGAGAGTTTAAGGTTGGAACCTAATATTCTCCAGGGTGCTTATGCACATGGAGTGTGAGTCTTGGGACATGGTTGGGGATCTATAGCAGGCTACAACCTGAATCGCTGCCTTACCCAATGTTTGCTGCACCTGAAGTATCTCAGATGTGTTATGTTGAGCTACCAGTCTGGAGGTGGGTTCATTCTTTATGAATATGGAAACACCACTGCCTTTGGAGCTTTGGTCCAAGTTCTAGGGCTGAAAGGTGTGGAATGAGTTATAGCCTGGTAGTGTAGGGGTAATTTCTGCTGCCTTGAACAAAGTATCTGTTATGATACAAAAGTCAATGTTCTCCATTTTAAGGAGTGCTTCGAGTGAGTACATTTTGAGATTTATACTTCTAGCATTCAGCAGCATGACCCTCAGATTGCATTTGTTTGTAGCTGTTATGGTGGTAATTTGGTCTTTGGAATACTGCCTAAAAAAGGCACTATAGGGGTGGCAAGAGCCTTGGCCAGTATACAGAAGCCTAGGCGTAACAGATGCAGGCCATCTCTGGCAAAGCATCAAAGTCTGTCAGTCATGTCCTCCCAGGCAGACAGATACTGGATCCCCTTAGAATGACACCAGAAACTTAGCCAGTTGTTGAAATCAATAATTTTCTGCTTGTACTGTGGTATCATTCTGGGTGATGGTAGGATGCTGCTCTGGGCTAGGGGTCATACCTGCCTGAGCTACATAATCCGAGAGCTCCTCCATGTCTCTTTTCATGTAGTCTAGAGAAGTGCATCTCAGGTTGTTCACACCCACATGTACAATGACAGAGTCATATTTGTACCTGTTGTTGACAGACCCGAGTGCTTGCATTATGTGGTGGATCCTGATGCCTGACAGGCAGCTGACTGTTACTTTCTCCTTATTCAACCTAGTGAGTGGGACATCAGTGTGCCTCACTATTGAGTCAGCTATGACTAGTGTGTTGAGCATGCTGTTTTGCCTTAGGAGCTTTGGTTGAGTGGCACACCGTTTAGAAGAGTTATGTGTCTCGTGATTAGTGTTGTGTTATGGTGGTCGAGTGCATTTCTGCCTTGGAGGTCTCTGCTGTTTGGGTAGATTTTTATTGAGAGCCTCCATGAAGGTGGGTGTGTGGTTTGTGTTTTTATGTGAAGGCAGTGCTGGTGTGTGTTTTTGAGGGCTATATGTTCCATGTGGTGTGGTGCAAGTGTTGACCTTTTCCTCTTGACCAGCTATTCCGGTCTTGGCTGGAGAGTGTGTAGCTTCCAATTTGGCTATATAAGTGCATCTCTCGCAAGTCTGAGTGTTGGGAGGAAAGAGGACAGGGTTGTTAGTGTACATGAGGCAGTTGCTACATCACCTCAGGATGCCAAAGTTCACCAGGTTAATTGGAGAAAGTACAGGGAACTGACCCTTAGACATGCCTGGAGGGGTAGGCATTAATAATAAGTACTGGAGCTGTTTCCTTGTAGAACGTTTAGTGCTGATAGCACTTTTGTGTGCTACAATAATTGCTACAAGACGTCTGGTAAAGTGCTAGACTAATAAGCTATTAAAAGTGCAGGAGAGGAGAGAACTAATAGATCTAAGGGAAAAATTAAAGAGCAGACTTTGGCACCACTCAGAAGTTTACAAACAGTCCTGGATACAGCACATCTGTATCTGGCTAGACCAGTTACAGTAAGGGGGAAATTTGAAGAGCAGACTTTGGCATCGCTCAAAAGCTTACAAACAGTCCTGGATACAGCAGATCTGTATCTGGACTAAACTAGTTACAGGAAATGTGGGAAACAAGCACAAATGCTGGCTTTTATACCAGAAAGTCAAAAGAGATGGAAAAACTGCCCAAATGGCTACTAAACTATAATATCTGGAGCATAAACCACGCCTCTTGTGGTAGATAGGCTACCTAGTGCTTACCACTCCCAGTGATAAGCTAGAAGGCTTCCCTCCAACACAGAAAGGCTTGGTGGGCTCAGAAGCTGACATACAGTCCTGGATACAGAAAATCTGTATCTGGACTAGACTAGTTACAGGAAAGGTGGGAAAAGTGCAAACTCTGGCTTTTAAATCAGAAAGTTGAAAGAGACAGAAAAACTGCTCAAACAGTGAATATACTACAATTTCTGGGTCAGAAACCACTCCCCTTGTGGTAGATAGGTGACCTAGTGCTTACTACTCCCACTGATAAGCTAGAAATCTTCTCTTCCACACAGAAAGGCTTGGGGAGGCTTAGAAGCTTACAAACAGTCCTGGATACAGCAAATCTGTATCTGGACTAGACTAGTTACAGGAATGGCAGGAAAGAAGCTTAGAATTTTTTTAAGCAAAATGGAAAGTGAGAAAGGAGGAGGAGAAGATAATTCAAGGTTAAGAAACTAAGTTAGTTGGCCTTCTCAAATGTTCTCTCTGTATTAGGTAGAATGAGATAATGACATAAGACTGGGAGGAGTGTCCGAGATCAAATTTACAGTAGGGGAGGGCAACTGCAAAGCCAACAAGTATAAGAACAAGATACCAATAGTGAGGGAGGGTGGGAAACTAAATCAGTTATATGATACACTACTTGGCAGGAAATCAGAACAAACAAAAACAAACAGATGTTTAACAAATGGAGAAAATTTCCAGTTAATACCTCACAGTCAGTGAAACTATCTAGTAAAGATTTACAAACAGTGTAAC
This sequence comes from Protopterus annectens, assembly GCF_019279795.1. Lineage (NCBI taxonomy): Eukaryota > Metazoa > Chordata > Ceratodontiformes > Protopteridae > Protopterus > Protopterus annectens. Next base: position 898,863,902 of record NC_056745.1, read on the forward strand.
AGTAAAAACCTTATTTATCAGGCCCTGTGAGGCAGACAATTTTAGTGCAACTGTGCAGATTAGTTTATAGCTATAAAATACAGTAAAAAGTATGCAGCAGACAATAAAAGTGCTATAAATATCTATAACAAGCAATAACTAGTAAAAATAACCAAAAAACAGGATACTTAATATTATATATCACATATATGTCAGCTAAGGATGCAGATTGTGAAATGTCCAGGAATTAATCACAACGTTAAGTTTTTAAAAAATCAAAAGGATTAAAAATAGTTTATCAATTTTCCATTAGGATTGTTTTTAACATTTTATTTGTATAGTATATATTTTTATTTCTGCATATATTTTGTATGTGTTTTTTTCCTGAATGAAATATTCAAATCATCTAATTTTCAATTGTATGATGTTATGTGACTTTTTTTACTTATTTAAGGTTTATAGTTTATTCTTATGAAGTCCTGTTCTACATTTTGGACTGAATTACCAGATTCTGTAAGAATAAACTAACTTTTCCACCTTTTATAGTCTCTGGTTACTCTTTGGTGTTTGGATTTGTTTTGTTTCTATCTGTGTCCCTCTGGTATTCATTTTGTTTTTTTTTTATTTTATCTAAAACATCATATTCCAGATATTCTAGATTATTTAGACTTCTTTGCTACAGTACGTGGTCTATCCATTAATAGAAGTCAGTTTTCCACCCTATAAATTCATCTTGTGAATTCAAGCAATGTTTAATAAAAAAGTTATGGTTAAATGTTGCTCCATTCTCAAATATTTGGGAATTTCTGTATCTCCCATCTTCCATTCCATTGTTTGGCTGAGTTGTCAAAAAATAGTTATTCATCATTGCTTTTCAGTATAAATAAGTGTAACTCAAAATGACTGAAAAAGATATTTTTGCCCCCTTCCTATACATGATGGCAAAACTATATCACTTCCATGGTTACACCATGTGATAAGATGATAACCCCACTGCACTGAATCACATTGTGCAATATAAGTATTTAAGGTTTCTTACAAACCACAATTAAACAGAAGTTGGACAAAACTGCTAAACAAACCTATGGCTGTCAGAATATAGGTAGACCTATATCATTGTGGCAGCAGGTAAGCCAATAAAGCAGAGGTAGGGTTTTTGGCACAATGAGATTAAATTAGTGACCAAATAATGGGTGGATAGGAAATTTGACAGTGTTTCTTAAGGCAAGTATGAGTTTGGGAAGAGTAAGACAATGTACTGAGATCTAATACTTTAAGCTTGTATGCCTAATTTTCCAGGTGAGAATACTTGAATGTGTACCTGCTCTAACAATAAGACAAAAATGTTAGAAGTCACTGGGAAGTCCATATGAGTCTGGATGGGGGCATTTCCAAATCTGCCTCTCCATTGACTATAAAAAACACCTCAGAATTTGGCTTGGAGGCTGTGCTGGCACAGAAGTCAACAACAAAGTACATTCAGTGTGTAATCTTTGTAAAAGAAGCTGAAAAGTAAGGTGCATACATATCAGCTGCTATGATTTGCACATAGTACTATGATTTTGGCCCCCAGATTTAGCCGTGCTCATCCTAGATTTATGTTCTTCCTCATAAAGTCAGATCTGTTTATGAGTACATACTTTATTTAATGCATAATCTAAGCCTATGCAAATATTCACTACTACTAACTACATAGGATCTAGTATATAAAGATGTTCTATTGTGAAAAATAAGAAAGTATTCCTCTTTCTAACCTTCTGCTATGCTATATAAAGGTAAGTGCAATGCTTTTAATGCTTGGAGGTCAAAGGTGTATAGGTGTACAAAGCACTGGTGTGACCAATATTATTTTATGGTAGAGAAACCTAGTCAGAGAAGGCAGAGGAGCAGTTGAGGAAGCTAGAGTTGATGGAGATACAGTGCCTGAGATGGATGGTAGGATGCACACTGTGGGACAGATGAAGAAATAAGGATATCGGAGCAGAAGCCAAAGTAGCTCTAGTTTCAGAGAAGGTCAAAGAGAACAGATTACTGTCATTCAGGTACATGTTTAGAAGCAGAAGACAAGCTGGCGAATAAGATTTGGGAGAGACAGAAAAAAGGCAAGAGGAAATGAAGGCATCCAACAAAGCGATGCATGTACTAAATGAGAGAAGACATGCAATAACGAGGCATAACAACTGAAGATGATAGAGGACTGACATTGAATCAAGAAAGATGGCATTAGTTTACATGACACCCGGAACCCATGTAGAAAATGAGGGAAATGTGATTAATGATGATAATGATGATGATGATGACCTTAGGAAAAAAAACTCAAAGGCCAAAACTACGTACTCATCCACTGAAAGAGTGTGTTTGACTATTTAGCAGGCCTTAAGCTCCCTGCAGTATTATCTTCTGGTCAGGCAGTTCAATCTAGTCAGTGATCATAGCCCCATCCAGAGCTGTTATCAACAAAAAGAAGGAAATGTCAAGCTGTGTAGGTGGGCCCTAGTTCTATACCTGTTCGATGTCTGGGTGCAACATTGCCCAGTATAACCCATCACAATGGGGATGGTCTGTTCAAGGATCATACATAGATCTTATACAGCTTACTAGAGGCTAGTGGGTTCAAGCTGGTGGGAGTGGGGGGTCATCTGTAGCATAATGTGGTAGCTCCATTGGTAGTTCCATTGGGTTTCTGCCCAGCAGTCTAACAGGCGGCAGCAGGGTATGTTTGGCACCATGACACCTTATCAAGGACCATGCAAGGAGTGCTTAGGAAATTTGACATTATTTTGGAAGCCTAGCATAACTTGGAGAATATTAACACAGGGTATTGAGGTCTGACCCTTTAAGCCAGTATGCCTGACTTCCTAGGTGAGAATGCTCAAGTGCTCATCTGCTGTACTTAAAGGAATAATAACAACAAAATGAGAGTCATTACTGACACGTCCATAAGAATCTGAACTGTATATTTGCAAAACTGTTTGTGCTAAAGAGAGAGAGAGAGAGAGAGAGAGAGACAGATCATCCAAGGCTGGGGCAATTGGCTCTAAGGTAGTACTATGGCATGTTCACATTTACTAAAGAAGTCAGCAATTATGAATAAACTATAGGTTATGTGTGTTGCATTGGTGAGATTTGGTGAGACAGATGTTTTAAACCATTTTGCGTAAAAATATCACAAACTGCAACCCTGAGCCTGTGATCACATTTCAGAGTATGGAAACTGTACTGCACTAAAAAATGTCTTAGTTCATGAATGGCTATGTTCCTGAGGGTGCAACTCAGAGATATTAATGATCTGTAAACCATAATCCTATGCATCTGTTTCAAGTTGCAGCTGTGAACACAGCACACAAGCTGAACTGTTTATCTACAAGTGTGGTTTTATGTTGTTAATTTTTGCAGCTTCTTTATCCTTGCAAAGTTAAGCCTATTTCTTATTCTGTTTTACTAAAAAAAAATTACATCAGAAGAGAGCCATGTGTGTTAATTAACCAAAATACCACTCTCTCTATATATATATATATATATATATATATATATATATATAATTCATTGAATTCATTTAAATGAAATTTCATTTCACTGAAAGTTCATTACATCGACAAGCATTTGCCCCTTCCCCAATGTTGTGCGACCCTGGAGTTGATATATATAGTAGGGGGGGGGTGGGTGGCACAGCCCCCCACATTGGGGGGTGTGGGGGGCGAAGCCCCCCATCTAAAATGCTTGTCGATGTAATGAACTTTCAGTGAAATGAAAGTTCGATTTAAATGAGATTCAATGAATTGAAGTAGACCCATATATATATATATATATATATATATATATATATATATATATATATATATATATAATGTGTGTGGGTGTTTGGATAGTATTAATTATTAATGCAAATTATGGTAGTTGTCTTGTGTTTTTATTCATTATTGCTAAAATTGTAACATTTTTGGTAGGAGGTTTTGCAGACTAGTACAAACATGATTAAACAGATCACAAATACATTTAATACAAATAATATTAATACAGTTTTCCATTTTGGACTCATTTCATCAAAAGCTTGCCACATGTTTCATACTAAAACCTATGGATTGGGTGTTGGCATAATGGTTAAGATGTTTAATTCACAAACAGTTGATACAGGGTTTGATCCTCACCTAAGGAAACTTGGCTAAGCTTAAAAAGGCCCCCTGGGGTTGTTAGCCTGGTAATCCTCTATGAATATATACAGTGAGAAAATAATACTCATCATTTTATATTCTGTAATGCAGCATGTGTTTTCTTCTTCTGAGATAAGTACTTTCTCTTGCAAAATATTTTATGTTTTTATTTGCACCTTGTATGAGGCTGTAAAATTGACAGTTCAATATTCTTAATGGATTACATTAATACAGCCATACTAACACAGGATACACACTGCTGTTGTCTAACTGCAATCTGTTAATCCTACAGTTCTGCTAAATGACTTTCTATAAACATTTTATCTGCTTTTGAGCTGCAAGTACTTGGTGAATTCTGACTCTGGCCCCTAGAGCTATATTTATATTTTTATATGGTTAACAGTTCAGATTATTATACTTCCCTGAAACCCAAATTATATTTTATGCTATTACTAATGTAATAACACTGTACCATTTAGTTCTACATATTGCAACTTTTGTGGTACAAATTGAATACTTTTTTTCAAATTTTCTAGGTTTTAGGAAAATGCATTAAACCTCTGTTTAGGGGGTGCATCCCTGACTGAATTACTATGTCATAACTACTAAGACTAGAGCATGTTAAGATAATTTCTTCTGTTATTTCAGTAGATTATGTTTCAATACCACACTGTGTAGACAGAAGGCAGTAATTGATTTCACTGTATGATTAATGTAGATTGTAGAGAATATATAATTGTTTCTTTCCTTTTTGTTCTGCCAACCAATCTCCAAACATGAGAAACCCCAAGAACTACACTTATACAAATTAGTCTTGCTGAGTTTGAACTGCCTTCCCTTTTCAATCAATTATTTTTAGTATAGCATTATTTTCTAGGTTCACTTTTTTTTCTAACAAATGTGCCTATCCTAAATCTGCTATCAGTAAGATTCAAAACATGTTGATTAGCAGCGTAAATCCAAATGAAAATATATTCTCTTAAGTAGCACTACAAGCTTCTTTGCCTTCTGATTTTATGTCAAGATTTAAGTAGGATGCACCCAATATATATATTTAAAATGTTCAACTGTCTTCTATTTTCTGCTGCTTAAGATATGTAATAGTTTGCCCCATGGCAATCTTTCTTCCAGCTTCAGTAGATTAGATAGAGGCTTTCTGAGAAAAAAAATTAAAGTTAGCTTACATTTTATTTTGTTTGAGCACTCTTTAAGAAATTTCCAGTGCCAAGAAGTAAAGTCACTGAACGCATCTTTCAGTACCGGTGGCATTTGTCCTTCACAGCACTGTTGTCAGATCACTAAGTGTTTATAATTATGAAGGGTGATAGAGGGTGAGGGGGTTGTCCTCAATTAAATGTACCATGTGTTACTTTTTAAAAGAACCAAGTTCTGAAAATGTAATGTTATGTCTTATATAACCCTTTCCCAGAGCTATAACTACAGACGGAAAGGGTGCAAGCTGCTACGGGGCACAATACACAGGTGTTTTAGGTGTGGGAGTACAGTCCAGCATTGACTAATGAAACCATGAGGATGTCATGACTTCATAAATGAGTGCTGATACTGCATCTGCATTACAGAAGTGCATTACAGGTAATATATAGTAATATATGGTTAAAGTCTCTAAGAGTGAACATTCAAAAGGGAAAGAACATTCTTTTTTTTCTTGTTTTTTAGCCTGCCTTCCTGTCTGCTTGCTGTTTTGCATGTGAGATTGCTGTGCAGCGGTGCCTGTGAATGTGCCCTTTCCCTGTTGTTGTTCAATCCTGGAGTTAGTATTTATAGTTAGTAAGAAGTTGTTTGGATGGTTCGGCAGTAGATGCTGCTTTTTTATGTCTAAAAGGAACACTCTTTTTATGTTCCTTTTGAACTTTCCAAGTTTGATGATTGAATCATACATATACATATATATATATATATATATATATATATATATATATATATATATATATATATAAAACAGTATAGTGATAAATGTCAACACATCAAAATGTAGACACAATACTGACACCAAAATACAAGCAGTTCGTAATATAGACACACCACAATACAGCCACTCAAAATAGAGATAAAAATACATCTTAACCAACACTAAATTAATAGCAAAAGCCGAGTACCCAGCAACTTCTGTGATCAATTTCCATTAAAAATACACTGAAATGAAAAAAAAATGTAACATATTTATTTCACAGGATGACATTTGTTTGAATAGTGGTAGTGTTACAGAAAGGTTTTTCTAAGGGAGGTGCAGGGTTAGGGTTAGGACACATTACTAAAGTATATCACAAAGGACTCCATACAGTTAATAATGCCAGATATTAAAATTTCATATGCCTCATTATTCAGTGAGCAGATTTGCTGCAAATCCTGCTGTTCTATTACTTTTTAAATGAATTAGAGTAATATTTTAATAGTGTCCCTTGTGTCAGCTAGTGGCTTTGAATGGAGGTTTTGATTGAGGTATGGCAACCCTAAGCCCACACATACACCAAAGCACATTCAAACATTCAGAAGTACACACACACACACACACACACACACACACACACACACACACACACACACACACACACACACACACACACTCACGCGTGCACACACACACACGTGCATATACATGCACGCATATCTATATATCTATATCTATACACACACACACACACACACACACACACACACACACATATATATGTGTAGATATATATATATATATATATATATATATATATATGGATCTAGGACATTTGATCGAAAGATCAAATGTCCAAATCCATAACCACAGAACACACTCTAATGAAAGCGCTTTCACTGAAAAAGCACTTTCGTTAAAGTGTGTTAATAAAAAAAAAAAAACTACATTAAGGTTTTTGCAGGGCCCCCCACACACCCCCTACTTTAATATTCTCCCTCTGAGACCGCACTACAATGGGGAAAATGGAATTTTCCCTTATCTGCACCATAGTACGGCCTCGGCAACAGGTATACTTATGCAAAAGTGCTTCTTCGATGAAAAGCACTTTCACGTAAGTATGCTCGTCCTTAATGGATTCGGATGTTTGATCTTTCTATCAAACATTCTAGATTCATATATATATATATATATATATATATATTCAGCTGAGACCACTCATACCTCTGCACACATGTACAAATGCTCCAACACACACACTTACACCCCCATCAACACTACCACCACTAAACGTACCTGTGACACTGACTCCCCATTATGAATAATGGGGGAATGCAGCATTTTGGCCATGTTAATTAACACACCTGGCTGTGTTTATTTTTGAACTGCTCAGGTGCATAAATCCCCTTACTGCAGGCATTTGTGGGGGAGAGCACATGGCAGGCATTTTTGGGGGAGAGCACATGGCTAATTAGAATAGGCCACTCTTCTTTAGCATTTAGCATGACTGGAGAAATGGCCCAAAATGTATGTCTCTGAAATGGAAAGAGCTGCTGGTAGTATACTTCTGGCCATGTTAGGACTTAACCACTGAAAGCAGAATTTTCTGTATCCTTGCCACTGTCTGCCTAAACTACTTTTAGATGGAGTTTTCACACATTTATTTTTGGAGGGGGCTAAGGAAAACATAATACAGGCTTCACTACTTTTGTAATTAGTCATTTTTGTTGTGTCAATGGGAAATGTTGCTCTTTCATGCACCTTTCTTTTAGTTTTACATGTACAACATTAATAGTAAACATCCACTATTACTAGCAGTACACAAGGGCAATACATTTACCTTCACAATTCATTACCCATCACTTTAGCAAAGAATACAAACTAAATTTCCCTAATGTAACTACTCAAAGTGTAAATGTACTTTATCTTGTTGACTCATTAGCATCTATGTGGTGTGGAGCGCAGCCTATGAACATTTTGCATTCCATAGCATTTTCTGAAAAATAAAGTTAGTATACATAAGATAACATATTTTCATATCTTGAAAACAATACAACCTATACATCAGTTGTTAGAACATTTCTGTTAACCATATATAAGCTTTCACATGACAACAAGAAATTCCTCTACTGGTGTGGCTAAAATGGGTAGCTAAGAGCAGCAACTAGGGAAAGCACTGTGACTGAAAACTTTTCTCTGACAGAAAATATGATCAAAAATTAAAATTTGGAGATACGTTTTAACTATTTTTATTCACTTATAGTCAGAGAAAAAATTTATACCTTCAAGTTCTTCAAAGGCTGTAACTTTTCTTTTGGAATTTCAACAGCTTTGTTAAGAGAGAAGAGACTTCAACATGAGCCACAATGGTACTCAAGATTCTTTTGCTAAAACAGACTTAGGTTCATATTTTCATAGGTGTTTACTAGGCTAATGACCACAAGGGCCTTTTTAAGCCTAGCCATGCATACCATATCTCTGACAAGTTTTGATACCCTTGATAAATGTATGCATGGGCCTGGAAGATGAAACATTTACAAGTTACCTGTTTGCATTAGAGACATAGGTGCCAAGCCAGGGATAAATTTCCAATTTCCTGTCCAATTGAACAAGTTGCACTTGAATTGGGTTAGGGAGGAACTCTCCTTCACATGGATGGGGAGCCTGTTCCACAGACGGGATAGTCTCCGGGATACATACCTTTCACTCCAGCAGGTCCTATTTATATCACAGGCATGGTTTAAGTCTTTAGAAGAGGTAATTCTGCTACTGTTTGTTTTGTGGATATGCAGAAGGTCCATCAGAGTGGAGTGTGATAATGCCCTGTATGCCAGGCATAGATCTCCCCTCAAAAGCCTGTAGGAGACAAAATACAGGGATAGGGCCTTGAGGCAGTCTGTGTAGGACCTATTACTTACACCCTGTATTCTTTTAGTGAGGAATCTCTGTGGATGTTCCAGTAGTTGGATATACCTGGTTAGGTACATACCAAAGGGGGCATTGTACTCAATGATAAGTCTGATGAATGCCGAATACAGTGGAATAATGACTTCCTTGGACTTAGATGCCATACCTTTGTTTATAAGTTGTGCAACATAGAAAGATTTCCTCACCACTGTAGACACGTGATGATCAAAGGCTAGATTACTATCTATGTGTGTCCCCTAAATCCCTGACTACTGGGTCATCTGGGTGTGTTGTCAATATGATAGTTACCAGGGATGGATGACTTCCCAAAGGATACTATTATGCATTTTGTGGCATTTAGTTTTAGTCCATGGCTCTAACACCAGTTATTTGTCTGTGTCAGCCCCTCCTGGAGAACATTTGTGCCAGTGTGAGATTCAATGACAACTCCTAATTTGCAATCATCTGCATATTTAGTCAGCCAGAGACCACTTTCATTGGCCTTGACTTCTGAGAAGTAAATACCAAAATGGAGTAGTCCAAGGACTGATCCCTGAGGGAGTCCACTTGTGACTGGCCTCTTTGTAGAGGTGGACTCCCCAATTCTAACTTCCTGGGTCCTGTCTGTGAACCAGTTGGCTACCCACCGGGTGACATACAGGTTTGTACCTAACCTCCTTAGTTTGTCAGCAATGCCTGAGTGGAGTATTGTGTCAAATGCCTTGATCAGGTCAAGGTAGGCAGTCTGAATAATTTTGCCATCATCCATTGCTTTGGTGACCTTCTCAAAGAAGTCCACTAGGTTGAGTAGGCATGATCTGCCCTTGACAAAACCAAACTGGGTTGCGTCCCGGTGTCTGGAGATTTGCTGTTGATGATCTCCATGATAATTCTTTCCATGGCTTTACATATAAGACTAGTGAGACTTATGGGTCTGTAGATGTCCCACCTTTGCACAGAGGGATGACCATTGCCTTTCTCCATGCATGAGGCACAAAGCCTGTTTAAAGGCTACAGTTAAATAGTAATTCCAGAGGCCCTGATAGGTCATGTTTCATACTATTTAGAAGGCATCCCAGGATATTGTCTGGGCCCACTGATGCAGTGTTTTTGGTCTTAGTGAGCGCATTAAGGACCTATTCCCTAGTGATAGTAGGGGGAGTTATATTTGATGATATTTCCTGAGGGAAGGTTGAAGGGGAGAGAGGAGTAAAGTTGGAGCTGAATTTATCAGCCAGGAGGTTTGCTATATCTTCTGGATCAGTATAGGTGGCTCCATTTACAAGGAGCTCTGCACACAATTTTGTATTGCCGTTGAGGTTGCAGACATAGCTAAATAATGCTTTGTGGTTGTCCTTGGCCCGGGAGGCCAAAATTACCTCAAATTTGGCTTTGGTAGACTTTACTTTTCTTCCCTGAGGCAAAACTGCAGTGTGTCGTATGGCCGAAACCAGGTAACCCAAAAAACAACTGCTGGACCAGTTCTCAGGTAACCATTTGTATGCCTTTTTCCCACAAACAAAATAACAATTCTCTACTTTAGTATTAATATACACTTGCCCTGCATGAAACATTTTCTTATCAATAATAGATAGTTGTTTTAAAAGAACAGGATTATGTTGTATCTCATCAATAGTCTTATGGATCGACTCAAGATATGAGTCATAGTTTGCATCACAGATATAACCTGCATTATTGGCTTTGGTATAACATTTGTAAGGAACAGTCACATTACAATTACTCCAACCTACCTGAACAGTATCATTTTTGTAAAAACATACAATTCCCTTTTGTGTAACAGGCAGGTACAATGCTATTTTGTCTTGTGATTTTACAGTTGTAGTATCAAAAAGCAAATTTTCCCAGGTCTCATTGACCCCTAGGGGGACAGCAGTCATTAATAATCCCCCGTATGCTGTTGGTATAGCTGTGCAGATCCAGCAATTCGAAACATTAAAAGTTTCAGCATACACATATTTAATTGCTTGGTAAGTGTTAAAGTTCGGATGCCAGTCTATGAATGATTCACATTTATTCAGTTCAGCTCGTGTGGCTGGAAAAAGGAAAGGCCACAACAAAAAGATTAATGTTATCAGTATGGCCAACAGAATGATCATGCAATACTTCTGAGGTTGTTCAGCATTTCTATTTGCTCCGTATCTAGTCATTTTGTTCTTGTGTAACAGTAACAAGTTTTATGTCCAGTTCAAAGTTTTTAACCAATTTACAGTGTGTCAGATGAATCCAGGATGCTTGCTCTGCGAACTTGACTGCAGTGGGTGTTGACAGTAGCACTTGGTACAGCCCTTCCCACTTCGGTGTGGTCCAGTTCCTTTTCTTGATGACCTTCACCCAGACCCACGTGCCTGGGACTACTGCTGCTTCCGGTGGTCTGGTTTGTTCTTTATCTGAAACAGAATTTAACTGCAAAAGTTGTTTATTACTTAAAAGTTGTCTCATATACTCTGCAAGTAAACTGTCAGCCTCCTGGTCTGCAGGCATGAGAGGTTTCCACTGAGGTATATAGTATGCCCTCCCAAACAATATTTCAAAAGGAGTTAACCCCTTTGCATTTGGAACAGTTCTCATGCTCAACAGTGCCAGAGGCAGGCAGTGCACCCAGTTCTTCTGTGTCTCACTAATCAATTTCCTAAGTTTGTTTTTCAAAACCCCATTATGCCTCTCTACTAATCCTGCAGATTGGGGTGGTATGCACAATGGTTCTTTAAGGAAATTCCGAAATATCGACTCAACTGTTGTATGGTTTGATTTACAAAGTGTGTGCCATTGTCACTGTAGATCTTTTCCGGTATGCCAAATCTAGGAATAATTTCTTTAACAAGGACTTTTGCAACAGTAGCTGCATCTGGATTTTTGGTCGGAAAAGCTTCCACCCATTTGGAAAACATATCTATAATGACAAGACAATATTTCTTATTTTCACATTTGTTTAGTTCTATGAAATCCATACAGATAGTATGGAATGGGTACAGTGGTGTTGGGAAACTCCCTTGCTTAGGCTTCAATGCCCCTTGTGCATGATGCCTGTTAAAAACATGGCATGCTGCACAAAATTTTTTTGTGTAGTTTGTAAATCCATATACAGTGAGCACTCGGTTCACTAACTGTACCATCCCCCCTGTTGAGACATGGCACTGCCCATGGCTCAACAAAGCTGCATATCTAAACAAGTTAGACAGCAAAATTGGTTTTCCTTCTTTGGAGATCTACAGCCCTTTCTCAAGAATTGCTCCTTGTTTTATCCATTTCTGTTTTTCTACATTTGTAGTAAGTGTCTGCATTGTTTTTAACATTTCTAAATCTAAAATCTCAGGAAGGTTGTAATTCCTCACTCAAAAGAAATACTTCTGAAGCTGAAGCTGTCTGTTTTGCAGCTATATCATCTCTCGCATTACCTTTCGAAATCCTATCCTGTTGCTTGGTATGAGCTACGCATTTACAAATAGCTACTTTCTGAGGTAACTGAATAGATTCTAACAAATTTAAAATAAATTGCGCATGATTAATCGGTTTATCAGTAGATGTTATCATTCCTCTATTTTTCCACTGTTGTGCAAAAACATGTACAGTAGAAAAAGCGTACTGGCTGTCAGTAAAAATGTTCACACATTTACCCTTTGCCAAGGTACATGCCCTTGTCAAAGCAATCAATTCTGCTGCTTGTGCAGATAAGTTGTGTGGTAAAGACTTCGCTTCTAAAATCTCAGTATCAGAAACTACTGCTTACCCCACTATATTCTGTCCTGTAGGACCCCTTCTGCATGAGCCATCCATGTAATATGTCACCTTGGCATCATCCAAGGGAACATCCGTTAGATCTTTTCTAGGCAATGTCTTTTGCTCAATCTCCTGCAGGCAGCTGTGTGGTGTGCCATCCGCAGGGGACGGGAGCAAGGTAGATGGGTTTAAAGTTGTACATTGTTCAATTGTCATATGAGGTTGGCTCAAGAGTATAGTCATACAGGAAAGATGTCTAGCAGGAGAAAGATATGCTACTTTTTCTTGCAGTAAAATAATTGCGACTGCATGAGGCACTCTCAATCTGAGAGGGTGGAACAACACTACTGAGGCCGAAGGCTGTACTGCCAATGCAGCTGCAACTACTGCTTGTACACAGTGGGGCAGGGATTGCACCACTGGGTACAGCTGTGATGAATAATAAGCTATGGGGTGTTGCTTATCCCTATGCTGCTGTGTTAATACTGATGTCATGTAACCTTGTTTACAATCTACAGTTTGGAAAAAACGTTTATGATAGTTTGGTAATCCTAAAACTAATGAGGATGCTATCAGTTGTTTCAGTTTTCAGAAAGCTGATTCTGCTTCTGGTGTCCATTGTAATAAATCTTGTGCTGCCATAGGCTTCTTGTATATCAAGTTGGTCAATGGAGCACACTCCAAGGCATAGTTTGGAATCCATCTCCGACAGAAATTAGTCGTACCCAGGAAGGACATCATTTCCTTCTTGGTAGTCGGTTTGAGTGCTTGTAAAATTGGTATTTTTCTATCTTCATGTAATGTTCTGCCTTCTTTGGATATTACATATCCCGGGTATTTAACCTGCTTTCTCCAAAGCTGCAATTTGTTTTTGTTTACTTTATGTCCTTGAGTGGCTAAAAATTGTAGTAATGCTATGGTATCTTCTCTACATTCTTGCTGGGTGGCGGCTGCCAGCAGGATGTCGTCTACATAAAGTAAAATTTGGCTGCCTCTTGGTGGGCTAAATCCTGCCAAGTTGCTTGCCATCTCTTGTGCAAATATTGTTGGGCTTTCACAATACCCCTGTGGTAGTCGCGTATATGTATACCTTTTCCCCTGAAATGTGAATGCAAACCAATGTTGGCTGTCAGGGTGTATCAATATCGAAAAGAACGCATTGCTAATATCTACCACAGAGAAATACTTCAGTTGAGGCTTCAAATCATTCAGTAGAGTGTGTGGATCTGGCACCGTAGGTGCTCTAGGTATTACTGCGTCATTTACAGCTTGTAAGTCTTGGACCATATGCCATTCTCTGTTTGCTTTCCTAACAGGAAATAAGGGTGTGTTACATGGTGAATCGGGAGATTCGACCAGTACTCCTTCCTTAAGTAAAGCTGCTATTACAGGTTTGATTCCTATTTCTGCATCCTTCCTTAAGGGATACTGTCTCTTTTGAGGTCTGAATGCCGATTTTGGCATAATAGTAACATCATAGATATAACTTGCATTATTGGCTTTGGTATAACATTTGTAAGGAACAGTCACATTACAATTACTCCAACCTACCTGAACAGTATCATTTTTGTAAAAACATACAATTCCTTTTTGTGTAACAGGCAGGTACAATGCTATTTTGTCTTGTGATGTATGAAGTATGAAGTAGTCCTACATCTGATTTCCCTGTTGACCAGAGGGTTTATGGTATGCTCCGTAAAGCTTTTTCTTCCTCTTCTAGTAAGAGTGCTAATCAGCTGTCCTCACTAGACTGCAAGTGTACAGCTGGGTGTGTCTGTGTTATCCAATTTAACTTCTGCTTCTGTATTCCCTGTTCTGACAATTCTAACTCTGTTTGTTTTTCCCACTTCCTGACTTTTTCTCTAAGATCTGCCCATTTCACATTCTTGTCTTTAGTTAAACTAACATGTGGTAGTCGATTAGATTTATAGAGTGCAAAGAATTCCTGGGGCAATGAACAGATAACTACACTGTTCCCTTCTGTATCCCAGTACAGATTATGTAATACTAATCTGTTTGCATGGTTTTTAAACAGTTCTTGCTCATATTCCTTATCAGGTCCTGGTGTGCTACAATAATACAGAATACAGTGCAACAAATGCTGTTTATCAGTGTCAAGGGAGGGGGACTTACTGATGGCTATGTTCATCAGTTCTTCGGTTACTGCCCCTGGACCAGTTGTAACTAAGTCCTGGCTGTACCAATAAAATGTTTCACCCTCCAGTCCATACCCTGCATAGTCGGTACTACTGCTATACCAAATATCTGCATAAGATCTCTGCCCAAAAGGTTCACTGGGCATTTTGCAGAAACAACAATTTTGCTTTTCTGGGTCATCCCTGAAACAGGGTCAGTTATTGCTATGTTATGGGAGAGTGGCTCCCGATACAGCTGTCCATTAGCTGCTTTCACTAATATGTAATCAAGTGATTCTGAATTTTCTGGTAGTTTGGAAGGATGTATCAGGGTTCGTGAAGCCCCTGAGTCACACAGGAATTTAACTTCCCTCCCCTCTACCAAAAGCATAATGTCCAGTTTTGTGTCTGCTTAATAGAGCTCTAGGCTCAATAATGCTAAGTCCAAAATTTCACTTTCTTCACCATTGGTGATTTCTTGTACTTCCTCTATTTCTTCTATCACATTCTCTACTCCCTCTATCACATTTGCATTTGTCTTTTCTTGGTTATTCCCTTCTAGTGATTCTTGACTATCATATAGTCAGTCCTCACCCTCCTTATCTTCCATAGCTACCTTCTTGTTTTGCTTGCAATCCCTTGCCAAATGTCCCTTTTTTCCACATTTAAAACATTCACCCCTTTTCTTTCTCTCTTCAAACTCTTCTGATCGTTTATCAGATTGTTTGTTTCCCTGGGCATTTTTCTTGCCCTTTTTTCCGGACTGTACTACATAAACTTCTGCTCCATCTTCTACAGCAAATACTTTGGCTTTCTTTTTCTTTTTACTGTCAAAATGCCTTTCGGCATGCCTAGCATATTCAAGTAGTGACTGTAATCTACTTGTACAATGGTCTACCATGTGCTTTGTAATAAAGCTGCTTATAGGCAAAATACTGCCTTTCAAAAATGCATTCTTTAATTGCTGCTCATATGGGGAATCATGTGTTTGATCTTCAGGTACCTACATTCCACAATGGTTATTAAAACACTCTAATAATCTAGCATAATATCTGTCAACAGTTTCACCTTCCTGTTGAATGCATTGATTAATGCAAGTTCAGTCTGCCCTAGGCTTCCATTTCTCAGAGATTCGGTCTGTTAGACCTTTCACTCTGTTATCCAGTTCTGCGTTGCTATGTGGGAGTGGCTTGTGTTCTGCGTCATGGGGATTCCATTTGCTACTGATCATGTGCCAATCTGGACCTACGATCTGTCTGACTACTTTTTGTACTTCTTCTCCATTTAAATGATAACTTAACCTCATGCCCTGTAAGTCTTCTAAGAATTTTCTAAAATCAACTTTTGGATGGGGAATGCCCTCTGTGGCTTTCCGGATGTCTTCCGGTGTCCACGGTCTATATACTAGGAGAGTTGGGTCCTGTCTTGCCTGCGGATTTGGTACAGTTTAGTTTCTGCTACTCCTTTCTCTCTTTCCACAAAAAAAAAAAAAAATGTATCTGCTTTTACTGTATTTGTGTTTTTTCCTACTTTATTTTGCTTTTGCGTCATCTTAAAAGTACTCAATTGTATTTATTACTGCTTGGTGTAACTCATTCTAAGCCTTTTAGTTTAAGCACCTGGGCTTCAGACCAGTTTTACATTAGGAAGGTTTGTGGCCTGCACTGTGGTGGCAGGACAGGTAGCTTACATCCTTCTAAGTTGGGAACTGCTGATTGAGGGCTCAGTGTCTGTTATTCTAAAAGTGTATTAGTTCTGGTTTAAGCACTTGGGCTTCAGGCCAGTTATTTTACATTAAGAAGGATCGCGGTCTGCACTCTTGTGGGAGGAGAGGCTGGACTCTGCCCTTCTGAGCTGGGAATTTCTGGTTAAAGGCTTATAGTGCCTGCATATTCTAACTGTTTCTTACTGAAATTGGTACACCTTGTTTGCTGTAGCATAGACTAGATCCAGGCCTGCTGAATTTAGTTTTGTTTGTATGCTTGTTGTTTGTTTATTTCCCTGAAATGCTAATTCCACCTAAAATGTGGCCTTTTAGCACTTCTGTGGATCCCTAGGGATATCTGCATTGCTTACTGTACTTGTTTCCTTGTTTCACTTGAAAGAAAGTTACTGTTTGTCATTTTTGCATTTAAGTTACCTGTAACACATTGCATTTAAGTTACCTGGCACTTGCTCACTAAAGCAATTATATAAGTCAGCTCTAAAAAATTAAAAGCACTACACCCTCACAAACTCCCCTTGAGTACCTTGTTCCCCATTGGCCCTTTTTTCAATTATAAAGGAATTCCCAATACTATTCTAGCATGTCCAAAGGTCAGTTGTCAATCTCCTCTCTGGTCCAGCTGGTGAATCTGGGAATCTTGAGGCAATGTTACAACTGCTTCATGTACACAGACAACCCTCTCCTCCTCCCAACAAATTCCAACACATGTGAGAGATGCAGCCATATAGCCAAACTGGAGGCTAAGCTCTCAACTCAGTACTGGTGTAACCAGTCAGGAGGAGAAGGAAACCACACTCACTACAATTCCAGTCTCACATAGACCTACCATGACAACAAACCAAACACATAAACACACAAAACATACTGAGGCTCTAAATAAAAATCTGCCTAAGCAGCAGAGACCTCCAAAGCAGGCACCCAAGCAACCGCTACCCCAAAACAAAACACGTGCAACACATAGCTCACAAAGCCAGTGTGCCGAACAGTCACAGCCCTTACGGCTAAACAACACACCTGATACACTTGTAATAGGTGACTCTACCGTCAGGCACACTGACGCCCCGCCACCAGGCTGAACAAGGAGAAGGTCACAGTGAGCTGCCTGTCGCGCTAGGATCCGCCACATAACACAAGCACTCAGGTCACTCCAAGGCAAGTACAAATATGACTCAGTCATTGTCCATGCTGGTGTGAATGACCTGAGACGTACCTCCCTGGACTACATGAAAAGAGACATAGAGGAGCTCTCTGAGCATGTAGCCCAGGCCGGTATGACCCTGACCTTGAGTAGCATCCTACCCTCACCAAGAATGATGCCACAATATGAAGACAAGATGATCAATTTCAACAATTGGCTTAAGTATTGGTGTCATTCAAAGGGGATCCAATGCCTGTCAGCCTGGGATGACATGCTCGACAAGCCACGATGCTTCGCTAGGGAAAGCTTGCACCTGTCACCCCTGGGCTTTCATTTATTGGCAAAAGGCTCTTGCTACCCCCATAGTGCTTTTTTAGGCAAGGCTCAAAAGACAAACCCACCTCCATAGGTATCACAAGAGATAAGAAATTAAGAGTAATGCTACTCAACGCCAGAAGTCTAAACCTCAAGATGCACGCACTCGAAACTCTCCTTAGCATGGAGAACATCGATATCTGTGCAGTAACAGAAACCTGGTTCAAGGCTCCCGAGAGCACCCCAGCACTACCAGGTTATATCTCATACCATGCTTTTCGGCCCCAAAACTTGGACCGAACCACAAAAGGAGGGGGAGTATCGATATTCATCAAAGATACCCACACCTCCAGGTTGGTGGCAAAGCACGAAGCATCAGAGACTATCCATGTGCAACTAACAGTGGGTAAAACTGCCTTCTAGTTTATAGCCTGCTACAGACCACCCTCCCAAACACAGGAACCCCACTCAGCCTTCCTGAGAATACTGGAAAATATGAAGGTCTCTCCAAACACCATTATATTGGGCGACTTCAACTACCCAAACATAGACTGGGAGCATTACTCTAGCTCCAACACCCTAGCCCAAAGGTTCCTAGAATTTATAAACTCAAATGCTATGGAACAACTTGTTACCACTCCCACAAGAGGGGAAAACATACTGGACCTGATCATCACCAACATGAGGACACTATGCTCCAGACCAGAAGTGTATCCCTCACTGGTAAGATCAGACCATAAACTAATCTCACTGGATATTCACATCCCGACCCCACCCCCTGCCCAGAAAACCACAGTGAAAAACTTCTCTAAAGCAAATTTCACACACCTCAAAACCAAGGCGGAATCCTTCAAAGCCCCCGGGCCTGTGGAAAATACGGCCCAGACTGCAGAATCCTTTATAAACGCATTCTATGAACACCTTCAGGAATGCATGGATCATGCAATCCCAAATAAAACCAAGACCCAATCCTCCAAAGGCAGACGTTCTGTCTGGTGGACCCCAGCCATAAACAAACTATACAATACAAGGAGGAAGCTAAGACATGATAGAGCAAAATCCCCAAAAGGGAAGGCATCTCTGATCAGTATTAGCAAAAAACTATGGGCACTCATAAAATCGTCTAAGGCCAGCTTGGAGACAAAAATTGCACAGGACACTAAGGATAATCACAAGGCTTTCTTTAGTTATGTTAGGAACCTGGGTGGGAATTCCCAGATATGCTCAGAATTAGTCCAAAATGACAAAAAATACACCAAGCCCACAGACATTGCCAACATCCTAGCTGACAGGTTCAGTGCAAACGCCCCCCCCCCTCCCCACCAAAAGGGCAAATATCTATCCCAACAGAGTGCTGCCCCCCTGACATCTCAGATGCTCAGGTAAGAGCCGCCCTCTCCAAAGCAAAAAACAGCATCAATGGGACCAGATGGTGTCCCGGGCTGCGTCCTACATGAACTCCAAGAAGAGCTAAACCCAAACATGAAACTACTGTTCAATCTTAGCCTTACTACAGGATATGTACCCAAAGAGTGGCGTACAGCAACAGTGGTCCCTCTCCACAAAGGTGGTGCCTCAACAGATCCTGGAAACTATTGCCCCATAAGCCTGACTAGCTTGGACTGCAAAGCTATGGAAAGGATCATCATGGACCTCATAAATAAAGATATTGGGGACCTACAGACACTGGATCCTACCCAGTTTGGCTTTGTTAAGGGATGATCCTGCCTCTTAAACCTGGTCGATTTCTTTGAAACAGTCACCAAGGCCATTGACGAGGGGAAGGTGGTCCACACAGCCTACCTGGACCTCACAAAAGCCTTCGATACAATACCCCACTCGGGCATTATAGATAAGCTCACCAGCTTAAATATAAACCCCTATGTCACTAGATGGGTTGCAAACTGGCTCAAGGACAGAACCCACATGGTTAGAATTGCTGGAGCCATGTCAGACTCCAAACCAGTTGCAAGTGGCGTCCCACAAGGCTCAGTCCTGGGACCTCTCTTGTTCGATATATATTTCTCAGCGGTACAGGCCAACATGGAAGGACTGTGGCTGACCATGTTCGCAGATGACTGCAAACTGGGCGCCATAATCAACTCTCCAGCCGACACAAGCATCATCCAAAAGGGCCTCATAGAAACAGACAACTGGTGCCAGAGCCATGGCCTCAAGCTAAACGCCAAAAAGTGTATAGTCATCCCCTTTGGCAAAAACAAAGTGCCCACAAATTACCACATAGGTGGTAATCCATTAAGTACAAAAGAAGTCATCAGGGACTTGGGGACCCAAGTTGATAGCAATCTCTCATTTGACAACCACGTGGCCAAAGTGGTTAGAAAAACATTTTATATAGCCCACCTAATCATGAAGGGATTCACATCTAGATCAGGGGAGGTCATCGTGCCTCTTTACTCATCCCTCGTCAGGCCCATAATTGAGTACAATGCCCCTTTTGGGATGTACCTTACCAGACACCTGCAGCAACTGGAAAGACCCCAAAAGTACCTCACCAAGAGGATCAAAGGGCTCAAACAGATGCCATATGCTGCCCGGTTAAAGAAACTCCAGCTCTACTCAGTGGCATACCGCCTGCTCAGAGGCGATCTGTGCCTGATGTATAAAGCCATGTCCAACCCAGAATTAATGGACATGCTGCACCTCAGAAAATCCAAATCCCATCGAGCTACGCGCTCGAGAGACTTGAACCTCAGCACTGAAATAAATAGGACATGCTGGAGGGACAGATTCATAACCCAGAGGCTCCCTTCACTCTGGAATAAAATCCCAGTCCAGGTTAGGCAGAGTCCCACATTGACTCTCTTCAAGAGGAATCTTGATGAGTGGATGGGAGATCGTAGGTTTACCCCGGCTATCACTTCTGTGTCACTGTTAGACAGAGGCACAGTATACTAACCTCAAAAAAGGCATAGCAAAATTAATTTAAAATGGGTGGCGAAAGCCAAACACACTCTGGCTAGGCTTATAAATGCCCTAGGGCAGATAGCCTAGTATGAACCTATGAACCTATGAGTGGACATATCTCTTCTTCACTCATAGCTCGTGAATTTTTGTTTATTTCATATAACTCAGTATCTCCTCTTAAGTAACGTGTTTGAGACCTGGTCTCGATGAGATCTCTAACATACGGTATTGGTTTGCGGTAACAGCCGGGTATAGCGAAGGTGGACCAGCTTGTCCACTCGTTTCATATTCCGGTGCAAGAAGTGGAGGGGGTGGAGGGGCTGATGCTATTACCAAATTATTGTCTTCTTTATCTAGAAACATACCTTTTAAATTATTACTTTTTTGCTCCCTACGGTTTGCTTCCTCAATCCACCTGTGTGCCTGAGGAACCCGCAATTGACGTTGCTTTTTTACCTGACCTTTTGCATCAGCTTTAAGCTGTTTGACAAGTTTAATAAGGGAGGATTTTTCTAATTTGCCATTAAATTCATATTTATTAACCCATTTTGTATAGTATCTAACATTGTTGGCACGCTGTGATTGCATATATTTTGCATCTTCGGTTAGCGGTGGGTTTTGGGAACTTTTTGTGCACTTATTACCCATATTGTTCTGATTGTTAAAAAATGTTATGTAACCCTTCTTATTCTCACGTGGTACCACGATTTTCTGTTTCACAGTTTATCTAGAATAACTGTCTTACCTATTCTGTTTCCCTGATCTATGACAAGACTGCAATCTTTCTGTCCCTGACTTGTACAAAACAAATCTCCTGACAGATATTTTCAATCAAGTCCCTGATCTAAAACAGAAAAAAGGTAAACCTCACCTTACCTGAGCCTCCGTGATTGACCGTCTCTGATTCGTATACCGACTCGTCCTCCAGTTGCAGATCAGAAAAGTGTCTGGCCTCTTTTGAACAACAATTCAGTCGGAGGTCTTTCAAAGCAGAAGAACTGATGTGGTTTCTTCCCCGTATGGTTTCATGCCACCTGGCCCATCTGACCTGAGGCGAAGTGAGAGTTCCGGTCTGAAGGACCAATCTGTCAAAGGAAAAATAACTTCAAAATGGTCAACACACGGCATGTTCAGGTTAAGGCACTTTAATCTTGCAGCAAGGAGACAAAAACGTGCTAATACAGAGTTTGTCTAACTAGAATCAGGAAGTGAAACTATTTTTATACATTTCTTACAAGGTATTGCCTACTAAGCTGGCGTAATGAATCACAAGTTCTTTCAATATTATTTCACAGCAGCTGTTTGTCCATGATTTTCTGCTGGCATATCAAGTTTACAAAAAAAAACTTCCTAAGAAAAACAACGTGGCCTTGATGACCAGTCTGATACAACTTCTCACTATGCAATGTTACCATTCAAGGTACTATGGCTAATTCAAGCACAAAGCAAGTACAGATTACAGTTCATTTCTTCAAGCAGTCTTTGTTTGATGTAGCTCTTCTTTTCCGCAGCTGTGCATGTTCTCATAACACGAACAAGGCTGATTGTTCATATTCAATCACATTATAGAAAACAGTATTGTTCTATTCATTCACTATTCATTCATTTTCCTGACCTAGCAGATAATCACCTGCTTCTCAGTACATTTCCAAAAGGCATAAACATGAATTTTGCTGTGCTAGCAAATACTAGGTCAGAGAGCATCTTGCAATTTCAGAAAGCATACTGCAGTTTGAAAAAGCATCTTATAATTTCATACAGAATTAAGCTGTACATAAAATAGAATGAAATGTGTTAACCCTTTTAGCTTCTAATAAGCACTAAATATAAACATTAATACATATTTTTCTAACAGTCGTAAAGTTCATATCCATGACAACAGACCCTTTTTTATTGATTAGACTGCTGGAGTGACAATAACAATAATTGTCAGGAGTATCTGGTTTGCAACTATGTGGACAGTGCTTGTCACTGCAAACTAGTTGTCCTGTGTGCAACTAGATATTGAAGAAATTTCAATTGTACAGTCATTAATATCTAGTATGCCTGATGTATTACTTAAAATAGACAAACTATATACCAACTTAAAAGTTTCAAAGAAGAGACCAGAAAGAAAATGGAACATTTAGAAGTTATTATGAAGAAAAACAAACAAACAAAAAATAGATAAATATGCAGTATGGAAGAAACTTTAAATGATCATGAAGGAAGAATAACTGAAGGTGAGTCTCAGACTGAATTTCTTTTAAAACAAAATAAATTGTTCATAGAAGAACTTGATGATTTAGAAAACAGACAAAATAACATTAGAATTATGTATACCTGAATAGTATGAGGGAGACAATATAATAAACTTCTTAACTACCTGGTACAAGAAACATTAAAACTACCTGAAACTTGATCTTTGGGAACTGAAAGGACAGATAGATCACTGAGAGTACCTTTAAAGAAAAAGAACTCACCACTCCATTGAATTATAGTTAAGTTCATGTCTAGCTTAAAAATCAAGTATTAAAAACAGCATTGTCCAGCTGAGCTATTAAAATATGTGAACATGCAGTCCAATTTGACAATGATTATTCCAGTAAAGCAATTAGTAAAAGAAAATCATGTTTACCACTGATCAAAGAACTTAAAAAGATAAATATTACAACCACTTTGTTGTTTCCTGCAAAGATCAAATTATTTCTTTCTGAAGAAACCAAAATATTTAACAAGCTGGAGGAGGCATCCATTTATGTTAACAGCAATAAAATCCTTAATAATACTGAAGAAATTGAGTTTAACAATATATCCCGGACTAGATAGAGCTGGAAAACTTCATTCATTTATGTTTTAAGCTAAAACATTTTTTCATGATGAGGAAAATAAATGATGAGTTTTACTGTCTTACTATATTTGCAGTGAAATACGTGCATGTTTCATTTAACTAAACTTATAAGTGCATTTCTGAATGTTAAATATTTCCTGCAAGACAATGCCATTAAATTATAAGCAATAAAACTGGCAACTTTAGACTATAATTTAAGAATTTTATTTTATTTGTTCACCTTTGCTTAGTACTTGCATTGCTGGTTAACTAAATGTCATATCTAAGTAATATGCTAATTAGGTGTGTTAAGTGCTGGTGATTTTGATTTCTTTGTATCTGTGCAACACATTGCTTTCACAGGTCATTTACGAAGCATATGACACTTAGAGAAAACTTGAGAACAAAAGATGCTCCATTTATGTCAGAATGCTGGATTCTTCCTGTCTGGAGTAGTCCTGAAGAAAATCTAGGTCAAAGTTCATCACTGATGTCTGTGAAAAAAGAAAAACACTTTCTTTTTCTTTCCTTTTTAGTTCAAGTCTATATGTGAGAAATCTCCTCAAATAACACTTTTTTTTCTTTTCTTAGAAGTGAAGAATTGGTAAGATAAAAACTATAGCAACATTTTATACTGAAATGTTGCTAACATCATTTCCTTACATTTTGCACATTAATAGCTTATGCTGCAATGTTATCAACTCTAACTACACATATTATCTGTACATATTAATTGAAAGAAGTAAAGTTAGATGTTTGTTACTGATTAGAACATCTTAAAAGTACTAAGAGGAATGGGAAACTTCAGAGGAAATTAGCATTTGCTGCTTGCTTGTCATTTTCACATGCTGTAGTCAAATGCTGATGTCAGTATGTGAAGCTTAGATCAAAACAGCAGTTCACAATGGCTAAAACACACACTCAAATTAAACAAGCAGGACTTTTTATATATAGTAAAGATTGCATGTAATACTAGAATTAATAAGAAGGGTAAATATCTTATGAATAATATGAAATGCACAAGGAATTAAATACCTACTATGTAAGATTAATAAAAGAGCAGTATGAGTGAGTTAAGAAATACATACACATACCATAATCATTAATAGAAAGCTGATGATTAAATAAATCTTTGATGGGAGATTTTGGAAATACAAGCTATATAGAATAAGGTAGTATACTACTATGAAAATAAGACAGAAAATATATTTAAATAAACTGCTTTGAAGTAATATGTCTATTATATATCTCTGCATATGGTAGAAATGTGAATGCACAAGATTTCATACAATTTACCTATAAAATCATATAAAATATTTGAAAATAATCTGAAAGCTGAAATTTGAAGCTTGGTCATGAGAACTTTGAAATATTTTACATGTTGCATATAGCCAGATTCACTAAAACTACCTGAAATAACTCATTTCATAAGTCAAAGCTAAAATCTGAGTCTCTTATTGCTGAATTAGTGCATTCATGTTGATAGAAAGTAAAGAAGATCTCCAGTATGTTTGAATCCAGGAAGGGAGAATGGGGTTTGACTTGAACTCATTATAACTTCTGAATACAATATAGACAGTACATATATATATATATATATATATATGTATATATATATATATATATATATATATATGTACATATATATATATATATATGTATATATATATATATATATATATATATATATATATGTGTATATAAATATATATATATATATATATATATAT
This sequence comes from Protopterus annectens, assembly GCF_019279795.1. Taxonomy (NCBI): domain Eukaryota; kingdom Metazoa; phylum Chordata; order Ceratodontiformes; family Protopteridae; genus Protopterus; species Protopterus annectens. The sequence goes on from NC_056745.1 coordinate 898,889,367, forward strand.
ATATATATATATATATATATATATATATATATAAAAATGTGTATATATATATATATATATATATATATATATATATATATATATATATATATATATATATATATATATATATATATCTTGGTTTGTGATTTATTTAGCTTTACTGTTAAAAGAAGTGCAGCTGCATGCGACGTAAAGGAATCACAACTATTATCTGGCTTGTAGAACTTTTAACAACTTTACTGTATTTTATTATTTAGTTGTATATTTCTGATGTGATTTTTGTCATATAAGCTGATATAAGTTCTCTTTGAATTCTGCGATTACTGATTTTGATTATTCTTTTCTTTTGCAATATTTTATTTGTTTGAAGCTGAATATGGATTCCTTAAATGAGTATGCAATTAATGATTTGCTAATCCACAAATATCTTGTATAGTGTAATAAATGCTATGCATATTTAAAGGTAATAGTTGATAACACTGTTGAGCTGTATTCCTTGTGCCAAAAGTTGGATGATTTGCTTACCATTGTTAGAAGTAAATCTAGACTTAATGATGATGATTGCACTTGTGCAATTGGGATGGTATGTAGAACTGTTATTTCATATATTAATGACTGGACTGTTGAACTAAATAATGTTAGGCAAAGAACAAATAGAACACATTTAGGAAATGATGCATCTATTGTCTGCAAAGATCATTTAACACCTATGAAACATGACAATGCTACTGACAGCTTTGGAATTCTGGATGCAAGTATTCAGCACTCTGAGGATCCAGTTTGTTTAGAAGGGAACAAAAAAAGAAAGGAAGGAAGAAGTTCACAACAAATAAAGAAACCGATTAATGACTGTAAAGGAAGGAGAATACATAGTAGAAAGGACACCACTTTGTTATGTAATGTACAGGTTACAGGGAGTGATGATATTTTTATATCAGAAAACCTTCAGTCTACAGAAAAAGGCATCCTTTTTCCAACAGAGAAGGTGGAAAAAACAGGCAAGGGGCAGCGGGGCAGGTGAAAAAGAAGAAGTCAAAACTGAATGTAGAATGATTGAAGAACATTACTATAAGAAAAAAGAAGAAAGACAGATATTGACCACATGGCTCGTGCTGTGGATTTACAATACCAGCTGGATGAGAATTTTATACACAATGAAAACAGTGGGATTAATAGGACTAATGGTGATGAAGATCTATCCTTCATAACAATTGGTAGAGCAGATATTACTGTATTAGAAGCCAAAGATTCTTCAGAGTTGGCCAGCAAAGATATTCTTGTAATTGGAGATTCAATTATTACAGGAAATGATACTTATATATACAGAGATGATAATGAACCTTGAATAGTGTTATGCTTGCCATGAGCAAAAATTTAAGCTGTAAGACAAGCCTTGGAAAGCCTTAATGTAAGAAAGTATAGATCTACTTTTATTCATATTGGTACAAATGATGTCACCCACAAGAATTCTCTGACTGTTAGTAGATAAGTGACAGCCCTCTTAGATAGTATAGCTTGTGACATATTTTTCACTAATCACCTATAGAAAGGATAGTGATGTCACTGTGAATGAAAAGATTTTTTGGGTAAATACCTACATGGAAAAAAATGTCCTGTTTAAAAAAAAGAAAACGTGTAGAGCATCCAAGCCTAGTTTTTAGCACAGATGTGTTCAGACGGATTTACTTTAGAAGCTTGAAAGCCCATAACATTGAAATTCAAAACATTGAAACCAAAAGCTTGAAAATTCAAAACACTGAAAATTCAAAACATTTAATCCCATAACATTAAAAATACATAATAAACCAACATTTCATATATTCCATCCCAATTACATACTGAAATAAATAAAAAACAAACCATATTACATTGATCCAACTATAAGCAGGGGGACAAGCACCCCTGCATCCCCACCCCCCGTGCTACTTAAATATATCAACTCCAAGATCCTACTACACAGAACAAAATGCCAAACATACCATTCCACCCTTCATGACTGCATGTTTAAATTGTAAAAAACTATCCTTAACCTTCTCTTAGAAACACCACTGTTAAAACATTACACATTACTATATATATCTCTCCATACTTACCGGGGTTTCATAGGTAACCTCAGTCGTATTCCCTTCTTACTTGCTATACTACAACATAACAGATCTTAGTGTAGTATAGTGCAATTTCAGAGTTGATACATTTATGTAGCATGGGGTGTGGGGTGTGCAGGGGGGCTTGCCCCCTGCTTATTGTTGGAGAAGTGTTATATGATTTGTTATTTATTTGTTTTAGTATGTAGTTGTGCTGGAATATAGTACATGTTGCTTTCCTAACTTTTTTCAATGTTATGGGATTCAATGTTGTGAATTTTCAGTGTTTTGAATTTTCAAGCTTTTGGTCTCAGTGTTTTGAATTTCAATATTATGGGCTTTCAAGCTTCTAAAGTGAATCCGTTCAGACAGGATGGTGTGCATTTGTCAAGATCAGGGAAGAAAATTTTTCCAGCAGATATTTTGCAGTATTTCACAAATACTAGGCAGGATTTTTGCCAGGTCAAAAATTTAACAGTTCAGAGATAGCAAAATGTGATGCTTCCTAACGGCTCTTAATGATAGGAGCATTAATAATATATTTTTTTATTGGAACATTTGTTATGTTCCCACAAGACTGATGTTGTTATTGTTTGTGAAATATGGTAGACTGATGTTGTTATTGTTTGTGAAATATGGTTAAAGAACAATGACTGGAAACCAGTTATGTCAGGGTATAAATGTTTTTACTGTAACAGACATTCTAACAAAAAATTAGTGGAGGTTTTTATGATAGAGATTAAAGATAGCTATGAGACCTGTGATTATTGCATGTTCAGTGATAATACCAAATACTATAGACTGTGTAAATGTGACAATAAAGACAGCCCTGGAACATATAGCAATTGTTGGCGTGTATAGACCACCAATGTCAAGTGCAGATGACCTAGAAGAATTCATATTTTTCTTGCATGAAACACAGGAGGGAAGAATAATATTAACTGGGGACTTAAATTTACCAGAAACAGACTGGAATAATATTGATTCAACAATGTTAGTAAGGAAATTATTCACAACATATATTCAGGAACAACAATTGCTTCAGATTACAAAATAAACCTACCATTGGACAGAACATACTAGACATTGTTTGTGTTCCCAAAGAAATTACTGTAACGTCAAGTCAAGTTTTACCACCATTGATATGCAGTGATCATGGGGTTATAAAGGTTAATTTGTTGCTAGATAATTCTGCCAAACTGAAATCTAAGCCAATGCACAGAAGGTTAATTACAGATTATACAGAAGCAAAACAGTCACTATGTAAAACTGACTGGAGTGAGGTGTTCAGTGGAAAACTGCAGATTGAATGTGGGAAGTTATGAAAGAGAAATTGAGTGCAAAAAAAATACTGTTTAACAACAGGATCTAGGCATATAACATCAGGGATATATTTCCAAAAGAACAAGATATCTGATTAAGGTGAGAGAGAAAATATAAGAAATGGAAGGGAACTCAAATTACAACTTTGAAAACTGAAATAAACAAGCTGGGCAAACAGATTTAGCATAGTGTGAGACAAGTTCAGGACATTTTTGAAGAAAAATTTATATAAAGATATTGAGCATAACAGGAAACCTTTTTATAGATACATAAGAAGTGGAAGGAGTAAAGACACACAAATTGATAAATTGTGTGCCGATTCTAAAATTCATTGTCAGACACAACAGATTATAGATATATTTACAAAATCATATGCAAAACAGTTTGGCTCCACAAAAGGGGTGATAAGTTATCCGAGTGACATCCAGATAACTCCAGATGCTGGACTCAGATTATTATTGAAAAAGAACTGTGCAAACAGGATCCAACCAAAGCACAGGGAGGAGACGGAATTAGTAACAATGACCGGAGAACACTTCAGCAAGAACTTACAGTACCATTATATCTGTTATTCACTAGGTCATATAAAAATATGGGGAGATTCCTCAAGATTGGAGATGTGCACTAATTAAACCTGTCTTTAAGGGAAAGGGAAGTAGGACAGACACAGAGTCATATAGACCCTTAAGTCTACTTTCATGTTGTGGAAAAATAATGGAGAAGATAATATTGGATAAGCTATTGCCAGAACTGGACAGGTTGGGACTTGAAACTATATATCAGCATCCATATGCTGAAAACAGATCTATTACTACCTGTAACATGTTTTATAACAATATAATAACAGCTATGAATGAAAAATGGTGCTGTGATGTAATTTATATAGATTTAACTTCAGCATTAGACAGGGTCATGCACAAAACACTGATCAATAAATTAGTACAACTAGGTATTGATGTACTCTTGATAAGATGGATAGCTGCATGGTTTACAAATAGGACATGGCAAGTATCATACAGCAACTGGACAGGTGAAATCCTTGGTTACAGTAAGGGTGTCCCACAGGGCTCTGTCCTAGGCTCTTAATTGTTTAGATTGTATCTTTCAGACCTACCATTTTCATCTGAGGTGTTTTACAGTCTATATGCAGATGACCTGAAATTGGGTAAACTGATTACATGTGTTACTGGTAAGACATGCCTGCAAAAAACTTGACTAAATTGACCATTTGGGCACAGGAGACTAATATGCTGATAAATACATCAAAAACTAAGCATATGAGATTTGGGAGACATAAATTTTAAGGTGAATATTTAATACAGCACACAGTGATGGAAAATGTAGACTCATTTAAGGATCTGGGTATATGGGTAGATTCAGCAATGAGTTTTTCTAATCATGTCAACCAATTGGTTAATGATAGTTATAGAACTATAGGTTGTATAAAATGATTTATAAAGTCTAGGAAATCAAAAATAATTAAGTATTTGTTTGTTGGTTACATTAGACCCAAACTTGAGTATGGAATAACAATATGGAATCCTTATAAGAAAACAAGCATGAGTAAACTGGAAAGAGTACAGCAGAAATATACCAAGGGCATCCATGAATGTGAAAATTTAAGTTATTATGAAAGACTAAAATATCTGAACTTTTACAGTGTCTCTTATAGATATCTAAGAGGAGATCTTATTAAGATATATAGGGCATTTAACGAGAACTACATATGGGAATGTTTGGGGTTATCAAACATTACTATAGAATCATCATATAGCCTGTGTAAAAGATTCTATAGGAATGAGAAATTTACTAACTGGTTCTCTGACAGATTAGCCTATGTATGGAACAGACTACCAAATTACATTAAAGCAAGTACTAGTTTAGATATTTTTAAGAACAGCCTGGACACTTATTATAGAAACAAGTGTTTTGGTATATTGGCAAGCTAGAAGGGTGTATATATATATATATATATATATATATATATATATATATTTATAAAATGTGCATCCATTGAAATAGCAAGACATTCTCTTCAATCTCTTTATTTAATAAGCTAAAGGATTTTAAAATATTTTTGATATTGGTCATGTTAAGAGTGTTACACAATTCTGAGATATAGAGTTTAGGTGAATATCAGCAAGCCCTTGTTTTGGAATACAATGCAACTAATTATAATATAAGAGGAACTTTCCAGAAAGAGTGGGGAAAATGTATTTCCCTTACTGACTTGGAAGATGTACCTAAGACAATACCAAAAGTAGTTTATAAAAATTCAAGCAGCTTAAGGAACATTTTAGAAAATAAAAATAATAATAATAGTAATAATAAAACAAACCCCTTTAAGGATAGTGGAAGGAAATTAGGCACCTTCAAATGCGGAAGATGTAATCAGTGTGAATATATTATTAACAATGGAGAAATATTTTTGGAAAGTAGAAATAGGTGGATAAGAAGTAAAGGACATTATAGTTGTGATTCTAAGGGGTTAGTATATCTTGCTATATGTCAAAAATGCAACTTGTTTTATGTGGGGAAAACAGAGAGAACTTTGAAAAGAAGAATATACGAACATATTTATGATATATCAAAAGGAAAAGAAACAAATGCATTATTTAAACATTCTAGAATATGTGAAGGTTATACATTTTTTTTAGTGCTTGAGCAAATTAAGAATGACATTAGGGGTGGCCCATGGGAAGAAAAAATAGAGTACAAAGAATTATGGTGGCAAGTAACCCCGGAAGCAGTTAAATTTCCAGGGTTAAATGGTTATCTTTCTATTTTGCCACTATTAAAATTAAGGGCTACCAAAATGTAAAGAAAAAGACACTAATGTAATATTTTTTTATGACAATAGATGGCACTGTTTCCCATGATTTTGCAAGCAGGAAAATGAACTATATTAGCATTGCTTTCATAAGCATTTTATTCTCTTTAAAAAGATCCGTTCTCCTATATTTTGCAGTATTATAATTCAATGATTTTATAGTATTTTTTGTGAATTATTTATGTGTTAAAATTTATTTATTAACATGATTTTAATGTGTATTTATTATTAACAATGAATCCACATAAGGTATAATGAAATGGAGATAATGAATATTCATGAGCCCACTCGAATACTGATTAGATTATTTTGAAATGAAATATAGGAATCCTATTGGCTTAATAGTTTTAAATGTTGTATAAATACAATTGATGTAATTAATTAGTCATCTGATGAAGTTCGAGTTGTGTGGACGAAAACACATGTTTGAATATAAGGCGTTTATGATAATGGCATTTGGCATGTTGAATAAAGTGGAATTTTAATTTATCCAGCTCGTTTTGGCTTCTCTCCTAATCTACAGCTTTTCTTTTGGTTTTACAATTCTGAGATATAGACACATGTACTTTTAAAATTATTTCAGAGCTTTTGTTATATCTATCAAATATGTGTTTGTCTTTTAGCATGACAAATATATATGTTCATTTATTTCCCTTTTGTATTATAGTTTAATATGATAAGATTACCTGTCATTTGTAAGTTTATAGATATCTTTATCTCTTCAGCTCTCACTATGTTATACTTATTTATTTAGCACTCTAGTTAAAATAATGTTGAATGAGTGAATAATTTATGAATATTTAATGGGGAATTTATTCTACTATTACATAAATAGGTATATAATATGCTATTTGTTGGATTACTTAATATTTGTGATTAATAGAAGAGGATTATTAAACTTTTTGTAGTAAGGGGAACAGTTTTAAATGGCAAAATATATAACTAAATTAATAGGCTCTTATTATTTTTGACCTATATATAATATATTATTATATTAATTACTTGTATTTCACGGTAGATTTTGGCTAGTTTTTTGATTAATTTTTTAGGTGTTGGTAGGTAGATTGATAGTATAGTTGTTTGTCTATTCAATAGACAAACTAGTAACTTTGGTATCCATGGTAGGGTGTGTTTTATAAGCAATATATACAGTTATAGTTGTAGACTTGTTTTTATTTTTATTTATGAATGTTATTAGTTTGGTTTGTAAAAGGAAGTATTCAAAAATATGAAATGTTAAGATAGTGTTGGAGGAATGTATTAGAATGTTATATATAATTAAATTAATATGGTGGAAAAATGTGCCATTTTATCTTTCAAAATAAATCTTTTAAAATATGCAGTATATATAGTGTTAATTTATTATTTGTTAATGCAAATGGATTAAATGATGTCAACAAAAGGAAATCATTAACAAGATATCTAAATTTAAATAGAGGAGACATTACATTTTTGCACTTGATATATAAAGATATACAATATTTAAATAACTTAGGTTATAAAATGTTATAATCTGCTTCTTTTAGCAAAAAGAGGAGAGGAACTGCTCCACTGTGAAGAAAATCTACTGTGATGCCCAAGGTCATAGAATCAATTAATGATCCTAAAGGAATGTATACACTGGTAATTATTAAATATAATGGCAAACTCTAATACACTAGCTAATTTCTACTGGATCCCTGGAAAAAGTGCAAGAGTAGATCAAGATCATTTAAACTTACTACAAAGTCATTGGAAGGCTAGTTTTATTTTAGCAAGGGATTTTAATCGCATATCTAGTATAGAAGATTCAAGTAAGCAGAAGAAAGCTAAAATACTGGCATCAGCTAAAGCACTAAATAGATCAATTAATAATAATAATTTAGTTGATTTACTAGTAAAAACATAAGATAAGTCATTGTTCTTCACTCATTATAGGATGCAAACCAATGCTGATAAGATTTATGTTTCTATATATTTACTTAATAAAGTTAATTATTTTAAAACTATTCCTTGTACTTTATCTGATCACAATGCACTAAGTATGAGTATCATAATGGATATAAGGACATTTCAGATTATTTATAGAATCCTGATATATAGGATGAAATTAAAAGAATTTTAAGGAACAAATCAAGAATTTTTTATCATTGAATGATAATGGTCAGGTTAGTCAAGTTATACTATGGCACTCCTTAAAAATGCATATTAAAGATAGACTAGGAAAATAATCTAGTAATAAAATGAAAGAGAAATACAGGATAAAATACACAAGGATAGGTTTGAACAACAAAGCAATTAGGTAATACCGAAGTCATTAAAATTAATGACAAAATATCAGTTTTATTAATGCATAAAGTGGAGACAGCTTTAGAAAAAATAAAATTGCATGGCTATACGATGACTTCAAAAATCTACATAGATTATCTAATAGAAGTAAGATCTTACTTCTATTACATAATCTATGTAGATTTTTGCAGATGATAATTTAGTACCTATACAAGATTTAAATTATTCATTGAAAGAAATAGATGCCGAAATTGAAAAGTTTCAAGAAGTATTACTGCTGAAATGTAATAATAATAAAACTGAAATGTTAATATAAATACATATAAATGTAATTGAGAACAGAACAGCTTACTTGAATATTAAGAAACCTGTATAGAAACTCCAAAGCATATGTTAAAACTGGATCTGATGTTTCTCAAGTATTCACTTTAAGCAAAGGCACAAAGCAAGGGTGTACTTTGCCCCCTCTACTATTTGCATTATGTATTTAACCTTTAGCTAATAGTATAAGAAGCAATGAAAACAAAGGATGGGTTTTCAATTAATGGAGATTGTTATTCTAAAATACAGATTTTTGCAGATGATATTTCACTAACTATACAAGATTTAAATTATTCAGTCAAAGAAATAGATAAGGAAATTGAAAAGTTTCAAGAAGTAACACTGCTGAAATCTAATAAAGTTTAAAACTGAAACGTTAATATTAAATAAATATAAATATAATTGGGAAGGAAAAGAACTAAAATATGTCGGACTATAAATCTACCAAGATGTGAATAAGATTATTAATAATAATAGTGATATTAATTTGTAGTGAATGAGGCACAATATTATGAACTTTGTTAATTGGAAGGGTGAGATACAGATGAAGAAAAGTTATTTCTCATTTAATGTGCAGGGTAGGCCTTAGGTCAAGTGGTGCCTAGGCAAAAGGGCTCCACTGAAGCCCCTGCACACCACTTAGTGCCCCCATCCTGGGCTATTTACACTATCCAGTTTACTGGAAAAGCACCCTTGCTAGAGTGGTGTACTAGGCGGCTGTCTAGTTGGCCTATGCCTAAGGCCAGCTATGTTAATGTGCTCAGTTTGACTAAGGCATAGCTTAAATGTCTCTTTACAGGCTTCTTTCTTCCTCCAGCAAACTAAACCACTATAAATAACCTATAAGTTTTGCTTCAATTCCAGAGTGACATCAGTTGCATCAGATCCACTGCTGATTTTAGACTGGTCTGTAGCTCTTCCTTAACAGCACACATTCATGTCACCATACACTAAATGAATAACTATACTAAATTAATATACTGTACAATATTCATGCCTATCTCTAACACTATACATAGCTATGATAGAAAATTCTTCAAGTACAAACCAAAGCATGGATCATATAAATGGATACTGCAGAGTTTGCTCTTTATATCAAAAAAAGGACATCACATTAAGATAAATTTCTGCTCAGAATTCATGGCCACTGCAAATACAAATATTTCCTAATGTATAATTAGAATGTAGAAATGTATAAGAAAACCTTCTTCATTAACTAAAGCACCTAACTCCCTTCTGATAGCTCACCTTAATATTAGAAGTATAAACAAGAAAATACACCACCTGCATGCACTCCTGGACTTGCACTCATTTGATATTCTATGTCTTACAGAAACCTGGCTAAAACCTTCTACTCAAGACCAGAAAATTACCCTCCTGGCTATAACATACTTAGCTGTGACTGCAAAACCAAAAAAGGCAGGGGTATAGCCATTATCTATAAATCTAATCTCCAAGTTACCCTCTATAATGAGCTTCCATCACTAGACACCAAATCTGAAATATTGTCTGCCAAACTCCAAATTAACAATACCAAATCTATCTACCTAATTTGTATGTATCTTCCCCCTGGAAACAATACTAATACTCTTGAAAACTTACTTAATTTCCTCTCTAACGAACTACCCCAGGAAACCATTGTACTTGGTGACTTCAACATAGACTGGTTCACCTGTACTTCCCAGAACCCTACTAACCACATAAATCTCTATGGATTCTCTCAATTAATAACCACTCCGACTAGAATCCACAAACCTAACAGGAAAGAATCTGCTATTGACTGGATCCTTATTAATAACCACCCTAGCAATTATACTCCAGGAACCCTTCCTGATAATATTAGTGACCATATGCGTACTTACATTACTAGACAAAGATTTCATATCCCAACTACTCATAAACTCAAAACTTCCCGCTCAAAAAAATTCTTTAATCCTGATAGTTTCCTGAATGAATTGCAAGCATGTGACTGGTCACCACTGACCCATCTTGAACTTGATGAGGCTGTGACCTTCTTCAACACTAACTTTCTTCAAATCCTAGAGTATCATGCACCTTATCGCTCTACTAGGATAAGAACCAAATCTGCTCCATGGCTAACAAAAGAAACTAAGCAAAAAATGATCCTTAGAAACAAAATATGGGCTAAATGGAGAGCTACCAAATGTCCATCTGATCACCTCCTCTTTAAACAGTTAAGAAATGCCACCAAGAAAGATACTCTTAGAGACAAAAAAGACTTCTATCTTCACCTCCAACAAACCAGTCAACAAACTCCACAAAAATTCTGGTCGGGGATAAACAAACTTCTTCAACCAGGACATTCGACTACTCCTGCCCCATTAGGCTTCAACCACAATAATTCCAACCAGATCCCTGATGCCTTTAATAAATATTTTACAGAAGCCATTCAAACCCTAGCCAATTCTTTACCTCCATCTACTGCTTCCCCACCAAATACCTCCAAAACTTCATCTCATACCTTTCATATACAACCTGTTCCTACATCTCTTATCCATAAGCTACTTAAGAAAGTGAAACCTTGCACCCCATCTGCTGACCGACTCCCATCTGAATACCTACAAATTGCTGCAAATGCTATAGACTACCCCATATCTATACTTATTAACAGGACTATCTCTGAAGGCAAAATCCCTACCATATGGAAAGTATCTCACATAATCCCTCTACATAAAGGTGGATCTTCTATTGAGCTTTCTAACTTTTGCCCTATTGCCTTACTCTCCCCATTAGCTAAGATAATGGAAAAATGTATTCACAAACAACTACTCAACCACCTACTACAAAATAACTTACTAGCCAACTGTCAACATGGTTTCAGACCATTCCACAGCACAACGACTGCCCTTCTATCCTTCACTGACTCTATAAATAAAAATCGTAACAAACTCCTTTTCCTCTGCACTATTTATAGACCTGTCAAAAGCCTTTGATATGGTTAACCATAACTTACTTCTTGACACACTAAATTACCATTCTCTTGATCCACAAGCATTACAATGGTTTAGGTGTTATCTTCAAAACAGGCAGCAAGCAGTGCTTTGGGATAACAATCTGTCTTCATTACTCCCAATAAATATTGGAGTCCCGCAAGGCTCAATCTTAGGTCCCCTTCTTTTTTCCTTATTTATTAATGACCTACACTTGAACATACCTCAAGCCACCTTTATTCAATATGCAGATGACTCGACCTTAATCTGTACTGCTAAGAACGTAGCCTCCCTCCAGTCCCTCACCCAAACTGTTTTCCAAAATGTTGAAAAATGGTTTATGCACGCTGATTGGCCAGCCCAACCAGCGTGCCCGTTATAAATCCCTCAATATACTAACGGAAAAAGGTCCGGTCGCCTGGACTTTTTCCGTTAGTATAAAACACTGTCTCGCTATGTTAAAAGAGTTTAACATAGCGATACAGGTTTAAAAAAAGCAACGCAGATCTCCGTTGCTTTTTTTAAAGCTGTCTCACTATGTTAAACTCCTTTAACATAGCGACACAGTGTGTAAAAAGCAACGGAGATCTTGCGATCTCCGTTGCTTTTTTTTTTAAACCTGTCTTGCTATATTAAATGGGTTTAACATAGCGAGACAGCTTTAAAATAAGTAACGGAGATCTCTGTTACTTATTTTAAAGCTGTCTCGCTATGTTAAACCCATTTAAAATAGCGAAACAGTAAAAAGCAATGGAGATCTTGCATTCTCCGTTGCTTTTGCCCACAGCTTTGATGTACTGCGTAGGTATGCGCAGGACATCAGAACTGCCGCGGAATACCAGACAGCTGCAGAAGGGCAGCAAAGAGGCATTATACAATGCCATTATTTAAGAAAAGTAATTATTTCTTTTCTTAAATAATGTCATTAGATAGCAATAACCCACTTCTGGGTGTGGGTAATGCCGGATTTAACCACGGTTGTCTTTGTTTGGTCCCTCGGGACCAAACCACGCCAACCGTGGTTAAATCCCGCATTACCCACACCCAGGCGTGGGTTATTGCTATATTGCCTCCTCCTTAATCCCAAAAAAACAAAACTACTACTCTTTACTCCAACTCATAAATCATCCACACCATTCTTCGCCATAACCTCTAACAATGCTACCAACATAACCCCAGGTACTACCACCCACCTACTAGGTGTTACAATTGACAATCGTCTTAATTATGATGACCATATTAAAGCCACCATAAATTCTGTTAACAAAAAACTTGGTACTCTCTATAGAATTAAACCCTTCCTTACCCCCTCAGCCAGGAAAACCATTGCCCAGACCCACCTCATTTCTACCCTTTTCTATGCCTCTGCTATATATACTAACCTATCAAAAAACAACATCACCAAACTTTCTACCTGTTACAATAGCATAGCTAGATTCATTACATGTACTCCCTTCAAAACTCACCACTGTCTTAACCTGAACAACTAGGATGGCTAGAATTGCATAACCACATACTCTGTCAACAGTTACTTATCATTCAAAAGATCCTATACCACCCCAATGATACCCCTATCCTCACTAATCTGATTTCACCTTATAAAAATCTAGCTACACTACGTTCTGCTAATAAACTCCTGGTCTCCTTGATTAAATCTTAATTAATTGTAACACCAAATGTGTCATTTACATCAGTTTGTGTTCTGGTTGTTCTGCTTTTTATGTGGGGATGACGACTAGGCATCTTAAAGTACGCATTAGAGAACATCTTTATGCTATTCGTCAAAAAGATGCTACTAATGCCTTGTATAGGCATTCAGTTAGTTGTTCTGCTTTTAAGAAATTTGTTTTTTCAGTTTTAGAAATTGTATATCCTGATCTCAGGGGGGGGATTTTAAAAATTATATAGAACAACGTGAGACTTTGTGGCAGATTAAATTGAAATCCGATACACCACCGGGCTTGAATGACACTATAAATGTAAAATGTTTCTTAAAATATAGAGGTTTGTCAGTTAACAAAAATGCAGACATTATTTCATGCTTTTCTTAAACACTGTCTATTTAAAAAGTTTTTCAATTATCAATTAAGTTAATTATTTAATGATCATTTGAATATTATTGGTGTATATATATCTTGTTTTTAGAGATGAATTTTAATCTGATGAAGTCTGTGGACGAAAGCGGATAATAAACGAGTGTACGCTATTTTTTTCTCTCATCCTTGACTGTGGTTTATTTTTTGGATTTTACATGTTTTTCTGATTTTATATTGCCTCCTCCTTAATCCCAAAAAAACAAAACTACTACTCTTTACTCCAACTCATAAATCATCCACACCATTCTTCGCCATAACCTCTAACAATGCTACCAACATAACCCCAGGTACTACCACCCGCCTACTAGGTGTTACAATTGACAATCGTCTTAATTATGATGACCATATTAACGCCACCATAAATTCTGTTAACAAAAAACTTGGTACTCTCTATAGAATTAAACCCTTCCTTACCCCCTCAGCCAGGAAAACCATTGCCCAGACCCACCTCATTTCTACCCTTTTCTATGCCTCTGCTATATATACTAACCTATCAAAAAACAACATCACCAAACTTTCTACCTGTTACAATAGCATAGCTAGATTCATTACATGTACTCCCTTCAAAACTCACCACTGTCTTAACCTCAAACAACTAGGATGGCTAGAATTGCATAACCACATACTCTGTCAACAGTTACTTATCACTCAAAAGATCCTATACCACCCCAATGATACCCCTATCCTCACTAATCTGATTTCACCTTATAAAAATCTAGCTACACTACGTTCTGCTAATAAACTCCTGGTCTCCTTGATTAAATCTAACAACAAAGCAGGTGACTCACTGTTCTCAAACACTATAGGAGAAAAACTGGAATCAGCTCCCTCCTGAACTTTCTAACCTAGCTTCTACTTCTCTATTTAAAAAACATATTAAAGAACATCTTAAAACTCAGTGGCTCTGTCCTTGTGCTAACCCAGACTGAAATCTTTTTCCCTCCTACTCATTCCCCTTTCCCCACTCCCCTAACATAGGCCTCCAACCTAGGCCTCTAAATCTTGTTACTTTTTTTCATAGTAAGAGGATAAATTATAAATACTTTACTCTGATGTGCAATACCTGTTTTGTTTTACTTAGTTTAACTTTTAGCATAATGTCTATCCTATAATTTTATTACTATATTATTTCTTTTAACCAATGCTACCACTGTACTGTTTTCATACATGTCTTTCTTATATGTTGTTAACTTTGTTTTACTGTTCATGCTGGAGCTTTTCTCCCCGGGCCTCTACTGAAAATGGACAAATATCCAGTTAGACTAGCCCGGGCAACAAATGTAAAATAAATGTAAAATAAAAGTAAATAAATAAATATTTTGATGTACGTACTTTTACAATGCATTAAATAAGGAAAATGTAAAGGACATGGGAGCATTGACCAAAATAAGCTCAGAATTTTTAAAATCTTTATGCTTTCTATTGATTTTTCACACAAAACACTCAAAACATGAATGCTTCAAATTTGATGTACTTACACACATTCCATACCTCCCAAAAAACAGCCAAATAATTCTAAAGTTAATTCCATGAATACACCTGAAAACAGCCTCAGAGTAACTATCTAAAGTATCATTGCAAAATATAACTGGCAACTTTTCGACCTGGCACATTTTGCTTTCACACTATTCTGTCTTATATTCTTCCTCACCATCAACATAATTCTAGATTTGCCACACCCTCCTTCCAAATATGCAGCCAGGATGTACCCTCCATTCCCTTCACCCCAACCACCAAATTCACCACCACTTCTTTTTCTGGCTTGCTGTTTATGCTCCTACCCCCTAATGGGATAACTTTCATCTCTGTCCCGCACAGACACAACTTTTCTTTAATTACTCTCCATTTCCAAACCACAGATTTTTCATTCAACTTTGGCATTCATCCAAGCACCTTTACATATTTCCTATCTCCCATGCCTTTTCTATCATTCTTCTTACCTTTCACACTGCAAACTATAATTCAAATGTATCATCTTACTCCTATATACAGCCCCTAACTCATAACCTGAACAGAGTGAACTGTCATGAATCATAAAAATCTCTTTTAATATCTCCATCCAGACATTCCTAGCTATATCCAGACTAAATTATTCACATCTCTATATTACCACCACACAAACAACTGATCTACATTCTGTTCTCCATGTCTTCAGCAAGACACTGCATTCCCCATCCCACTTTAAATGCCCTCAGTGGAGTCTTGTACTACCTATGAACTAATTCTGCATAATTATCCCCAACTGATCCTCTTCTTCCAAGCTACATCATATCTTTAACCAGCTACCACATTTGCTCTTCCTACCATCCTTTAGCTTCTTTTATCCATGTCTCACCTAATCTACTCATGGTGTTTATTGCTGCACTATTCCCTAAATGCTGAAGCTCAGGATTTCATGGTCAGCTCATGACAAGAACCTGTCTTTCTTAACATTATTCTCTCATTAATGCAACACTTGTTTTTGTCTGACAGCATTATCTACTATATAAATTATAACTTCAGTTTGTCATATATAGCCCCTAAACTGCCAATCTTGGCTGCAAAATTGAGTAATTACACAGTAGTCTTGAAGTGATTTTTTTTGCCTCAGCTGAGATCCACTGCTTTTATCTATTAAACATTCTCAAGTCACATACTCAGGCCGGAAACATCAATTCTCACTGTATCTGTCAGAAGTTATATATTTTATTTGATATAGAAATGTCAAGATTTGAATATTTTATTAAATGTGTGAAATTTATGTGTGTTTTTAAAGTACACTGCAGTTTTAGACAGCAGAATGCAGTTGTTAACTGTTTTCATACTCAGTATTTCATATTAAATGCTGCAACATCTAGCCCAGTGCCAGGGTTGTACAGACATAAATCCCTGACCTCTGCTCAAATGACATGAGCTTTACTAGTTAATTGTTGCCTCGTGGCACAGACTGGGATGAAGGGCACATCCATTCTGAGAGGAGCATTGTTGTGGTTCTCACCTGGCTTACACCACTGCGCCAGTGCTTGGCAGGAGACTGGTAGCCTGCCATTAGGATGGGAGCTATTGTCAGGCTAGACATGGCCATGGCCACTTTTCCTGTGGATAGTAGCTTCTGCTGGTATATAAGAAGTACACATGCACTAACAAGGGCTGATGCAACTGCTCACATTACTATCAGAGGTGGGGTTAGATCAAAAATGAAGAAAAGTTCTCATTACCAGGATGACAGCCAGTGATAGCACTAAAGCACCTGCATGGCTTCCAGGAAGACACCCTCCCCCAGACAAGGCAGTGTCTGACTGAGGTGATTATTAATGGTAATCAGGCATAGGGAACAAAAACAGAAAATGGCTGCAATACCTCATAATGACTCCATCATGAGACACATTGCTGTCCCTCTCACTAGGCTGAGAAATGAGAAAGTCACCATCAATTGCTTATCAGGGGCTAGGATCTGCCACATTACGCATGCACTCAAGCCAATGGACCACAATTACCAATATGACTTGGCCATAGTCCATGTGGGAGTAAATGACCTAAGATGTACCTCCCTAGACTATATGAAGAGAGACATCATAGAGCTCTCGGAATATGTGCCTCAGGCTGGTATGAGCCTACATTGAACAGAATTTTACTTTCTCCAAGAATTATGCCAAACTATGAACAAAAGATGATTGACTTTAATAATTGGCTTAGTTTCTGGTGTCATTCTAAGGGGTGCAATATTTGTCAGTATGGAAGAAGATGGTCAACAGACCATGCTGCTTTGCCAGGGATGATCTGCACCTCTCGCCCTTAGACTTTCAAATATTATCTAAAGCATTGTCTTTCTCCATAATGCCTTTTTTAGGCAATGCCAAACTGAAAGTACTTCCAACATAGTAAATGAAAACCAAGAAAATCTAGAGCTATTACTGCTCAGTGCTAGGATTCTTAACAAAAAACTCTACTCCCTAGAAGCTCTCTTTACCCTAGAGAATGTTGACTTATGTGCAGTCACAGACATGGTTTAAGGCCACAGAGAGCACACCAACAGTGCAAGGTTACAATGCTTTCCACACAGTTAGGCCAGCTGCTTCACAGGCAGGGACTAAAGGTGGAGGTGTCTCTGTTTACATAAAAATAAATATACATCAGGGCTGGTCTAACAGGACAATGCGCTTGAGATGATCCATGTTCAAATCACCATAGGCAAAATCCAATACCACTTCCTTGCAAGATATAGGTCCACCTCTATGACCCAGGAAACCCATACCATGTATTTAAACTTACCAGAAACACTAACCATCCAACCCAATACCATATTCATGGGTCACTTTAATTACCCCACTATTAACTGGGAATTTTATACAACACCAAATGTACATGCATAGAGATTCCTGTATTTTGTAAACACAAACTCCCTGGACCAGATAGTCAATAGACCAACCAGGGGTGCAACCGTACTGGATCTGCTCCTCACTAATATGGGAGAGCGCTGCACACCCCCTGCTGTAATGCCTTCCCTGGTACAGTCAGACCACAAAATGGTCTCATTTGAAGTAAAAATAAAACCTGGACCCCTAGCTAAACCTGGAATATTCAGTAATTATTCTAAGGCTAACCTCCTGCTATTAAGTGAAAACCTGGCAACATTTCAAGCCCCAATAAACAATGAGAACACTGCTATCCATGCAGAACTGTTCAGAGAAACCCTGTACAAGCACGTGAATAGCTGCATAGAGGCAGAGAGCTGTATCCACCAGGAAGAAGTACAGAACTAACTCAAAAAACAAGCCCCCTGATGAAATCACAAAATCAATAAGCTGTATAACAGGAGGAAGAAAATCATAGCAAAAATTAGGAGGTGCAGCACCCAGCAGGATAAAAGCATTCTCATCAAACTAAACAAACAACTCAGGGGACAAATGAAGTCTACCATAGCAACATTTGAGGTAAGTTTGGCCTCCCAGGCCAAGGACAACCACAAAGCATTCTTTAGCTATGTCCGCATCACAAAGGCAATACACAATTGTGTGCAGAGCTCATTGTAAATGGAGCCACCTATACTGATGCAGAAGATATAGCAAACCTCCCGGCTGATAATTCAGCTCTAACTTTCCCCACTCCCCCCGTCAACCTTCCCTCAGGAAATATCATCAAATATAACTTCCCCTGTTATCACTAGGGAACAGGTCCTTAATGCTCTCTCTCAGACCAAGAACACTGCATCAATGGGCCCAGACAATATCCCATGATGCCCTCTAAATAGCATGAAACAAGCTCTATCAAGGCCTCGGGAATTACTGTTTAACTGCAGCCTCCAAACAGGCTTTGTGCCTCATGAATGGAGAAAGGCAACAGTCATCCCTCTGCACAAAGGTGGGCCATCTAGAGACCATGGAAGCAACAGACCCATAAGTCTCACCAGTCTTATATGTAAAGCCATGGAAATAATTATCATGGAGATGGTCAATAGAGATATAGTAAACCTCCAGACACTGGAACCAACCCAGTTTGGTTTCGTCAAGGGCAGATCATGCCTACTCAACCTGGTGGAATTCTTTGAGAATGTCACCAAAGCAATGAATGAGGGAAAAATCATTTACACTGCCTACCTTGACCTGGCCAAGGCATTTGGCACAATACCCCACTCAGGTATTGTTGACAAACTCAAGAGGTTAGGTACAAACATGTATGTTACCAGGTGGATAGCCAATTGGCTCACAGACAGGACCCAGGTAGTTAGAATTAGGGAGTCCACCTCTACAAAGAAGCCAGTCACAAGTGGACTCCCTCAGGGATCAGTCCTTGGACTGCTCCTTTTTGGCATTTACTTCACAGAAGTCAGTGCCAATGTCACTGGTCTCCGACTGACTAAATTTGCAGATGATTGCAAATTAGAAGCTGTGATTGAATCTCACACTGGCACAAATGTTCACCAGAAGGGGCTGACAGACAAACAACTGGCGTCAGAGTTAGAGCCGTGGACTAAAATTAAGAAATGCATAATAGTATCTTTTGGGAAGTCATCCATCCCTGATAAATATCATATTGACAACACACCACTTAGAGATGATCCACTAGTCAGGGACTTAGGGACACACAAAGATAGCAATCAAGCCTTTGACCATCACGTGTCTACAGTGGTAAGGAAATCATTCTATGTTGAGCAACTTATAAACAAAAGTATGGCATCTAAGTCCAAGAAAGTCTTTGTTCCACTGTATTCGGCATTCATCAGCCCTATCATTGAGTACAATGCCCTCTTTGGCATGTACCTAAGCAGACATATCCAACAATTGCAACATCCACAGAGGTTCCTCATTAAAAGAATACAGGGTGCAAGTTAAATGTCCTTTGCAGACTGCCTCAAGGCCATATCCCTGTATTCTGTCTCCTACAGGCTTTTGAGTGGAGATCTATGTCTTGCATACTGTTCATTGTTAGACCCCGCTCTGATGGATCTCCTGCATATCCACAAAACAAACAGCACCAGAATTACCCATTCTAAAGATGTAAACCTTGCCTGTGATATAAATAGGACCTGCTGGAGAGATAGGTATACATCCCAGAGACTACCCCATCTATGGAACAGGCTCCCCATCCATGCGAAGCAGAGTTTCTCCCTAACCCAATTCAAGTGCAACTTTGACAATTGGATGGGAAACCAGGAATTCATCCCTGGTTTGGCACCTATTTCTGTAATGGACAGAGGTAACCTCTAAATGCTTAATCTTCCAGGCCCATGCTTACACTTGTCAAGGGTATCAGAACTTGTCTAAGATTTGGGATACATTGCTAGGCTTAAAAAGGCTCTTGTGGTCATTAGCCTAGTAAACACATATGAACCTATAAACCTATAATGGAACTGAACTTCTTTGTGTTCTAAGAAGCTTGGTTTAAAAAATAATAAAATATATATTTTGCTCTGAAATACACTAACTAAACAGAAGCAATGAACCAGTACTCTAACATTTTATCCCTGACTGGATAGCTGTTTAGCTTTGGGAAAGCTCTAATAAGGAAAAAAAAAACTTGAATAGAGATTCTTGTATTTTCATCCTTATTTTGGATTATGGACTTAAACACTATTCAAACATTAAGCAGCAAATCAGTTTTAAAGGGACTATAGAAAAGAGACAATACAGCATGATTTCCCTGAGACAATATGCTAAAACCTGCCTATGCACCATCTGTAGCAACTAAATATTAATTGTAACTCAGTGGTAGTTATGCTCTAGAACTATGTAGAAGATTTACTCTGTTGCCAACTATATTTTTAAAATACTTTATTTCTGCCCTATGCATTCAGACACTGGCTATATAGATAGCAATATAGATACAGACACACACACACACACACACACACACACACACACACACACACACACACACACACACATACAGATTTAGTTGGCCTTTTCTATGTTTTACCTGATTTTCTATTATGTAAAATGTTTTTATTTATTCATTTATAAAACCTCGGGGGTGGTGTCTCATTAGTTTACAAGAGTAACCTCACAACACTGGTATAACTGTTCACACCTGCCCATTTTGAACACAGTATGCTTGGGATAAGCTGTTTTATTTAATATATGCCTCTGCTAATTGGAAGCTGGGACGGTAAATGAAACCTTGCTACTAGAATGGTCTGGTTGGTGCAGTGTATATCATGAGGGCTAGAAAAAGGTCTGGAGCTGGTAAAGTATCTGTAAGCTGCTTGTGTGTGTGTGTGTGTGTGTGTGTGTGTGTGTGTGTGTGTGTGTGTGTGTGTGTGTGTGTGTGTGTGTGTGTGTGTGTGTGTGTGTGTGTGTGTGTGTGTGTGTGTGTGTGTGTGTGTGTGTGTGTGTGCGCGTGTGTGTGTGTGTGTGTGTGTGTGTGTGTGTGTGTGTGTGTGTGTGTGTTTCTGTATGTGCCTGTGTATGATTAAGTTGCACTAGCTGTTGATAAAGATTGCAATGGAATACACAGTAGGTCCTGGACTCAGACTGGCATGAGTGAAATCATGGTGAGTCACTGATAACTTGGTTTGGTTACTGTATTGTGAATATCTTGCTTGGATGCAATATGTGTTGGTCCTAACCAGAGTCATTTAGTACACATTTGCTGTAAGATCTTAAGGTCCATCTCCCATTATGTTTGGTTGCCGCATTGTGAGATTTAATGTCTGTACCCCTTCTCCTGATGATATCACTGCTTCTATCAATGCAAGTCTGAGATTGCCTAATGTTTGGACATAAGAGAATTTTTCCTTAAACCCAAGTTTGAGCAACCTAAATGTCAGTATATATTTACTTGCAGAGGGTGTTGGGCAAAGTGCAAAGGTAGTTGTTTTTCTTTCTTGCTGTAAAAGTTAGTGGTTAAGGTTATCAACTTAGATGTGCCATTAAGAATTTGATGATTTAACTTCCTGAAAATTGCCATGCATCTTCACATTTTTATTTTATTTTCATGAGCTTCATTTTCTTCTCAAAGTTTATGTTTTTTTCTTTGCTTTCTAAAATTGTAATAATGTAATTGACTTATGATTCAAAAACATAAATTTCTCACAATTGTTGCAAATTTGAAAAGTAACAATAGGACAGACAGAATTTTCTTAGTAACCTGAATAGCTGTGCTTGCCAAAGTCTAAGTAACATGCTCTTGTTGATTACATTAACTATGTAGGATTTTAAACTTAAAACTCCATAGTACATTTAGTAAGTATTATGATCTTGTATGTGTATAGTACTGTACACTGTAAGGACTAATTGGATATCCAATTGAAGGAGCTCCACTGGTCTGTACCTGAAAGCATTAATCATGCCAGCAATTTATTCAAATCTTCTGTATTTGCTCTCAACTACACTTTCAGTTAAAGTTTTTGTTACAAGTGCTTTTTTTTCTAAAAGGTTTAATAAAATATTTGGTTGTTTTAGCATGAGTTTGGCCATGTCTTCAGTGTATTCTGCTCTCAGGTTTTTATAAGCTTAATGCACTACAGCTAGAGTGCAAGACTTACCAACGAAGAATTATAAGAGAATGATGACATTTCTTACCTATAATCCTCATGCAAATGGCATGTAGAGTCTTAATATCCTACTCCTTAAATAATTTACTGTTTCTTCAGTTCATAATTTAGTAGATAGTAAGATTATTTTCCATGATTAATGATCACTGGTTCACTTTGTCTTGAAAGCCATTGCCTTAATGGCATACAATAATACAAATCATCTGGAAGTTAATAACTAAAAGTCATTAGCTAAAGATATTTTTTAAACAAGAATGATACATTGTATCCGAAAGGTAACAACTGAGTCATATTGTTTTCTGTTAAAATTCTTACTATTTTTTTTATTTTTATAAGACATGTCTCCCATCTGTAGTAAATGTCTGCTCATCTTAAATAATTTGTTCTCTAGTAAACTGCATGTAGACCAGTTTATAATTTCTGCTTCACATTTTTATCTTGTTTTCCTTAAAATCAACACATACATTTTTGATGGAAACCTGCAAATACAGTTTAGTGCTCTTACTGCCAAATTTCAGAAAATTCAATGATTTGTTTCTTTATTAATTAACATCAGACATCTTATTAGTGTGTGTGTGCATCATATAAACACATGTATTTTCATGTATGTTCATATTGTAATCCCTGTTCCCACTCTTAATATCCCTGTAAACAATTTTCTTTATTATTTCTATACCACTCAATGCCCTACGCAATATGTATTAAAACCCCTCCTCTATTATCCATTTTAAACAAAATGGGCTGCTTCTCTTGTAGAATCTAGGATTGCTTGATTTAATAAACCCTGCCTGTAGTCCCCCCAACACTGGATGGTACTGAACTGATTGTTTTCTGTGCGAACATTTCCCTCCAGGTGTCGCCCCACTCCATTCACCCTCACTAAGCTTGGGCTCACTTTGCTCACCTACCACCCCCATTCCCACCCACCCCATATAATTTCCTTTATACCTAACCATCTTTCCCACTAAAATTACTAGCTGCTCCCCTTCCTGTTCACAACCACATCCACACACAATTCAGCAACATCTATTTTTCATTACATTACAGTCTTACTTCCTCTAAACTGATACAGTTTATTATCCTTTCTCAATCCAATAAATCTCACCCTAACTCAAACTGGTATCACAATTACCTCACTATTAAAATACTATTTCCAGACCTAGTCCCCTCTCCTAAAATGCCTTTCTCAATCATCTCAATCCTTCTCCTACCTCCTCTTATGCTCTTACTCACTATCACATCACCATTAATTTTCTTAACTCCTATTCATAAATCTCCCATCTATCCTCACACTTACAACTTCTCTTACCTACTGCAGGCCACAGACATCTCTGATTCTATCTTTCCAATGAACACACTTCTTGCAAAAATAAAAATCCCTCCCACTAACCCTCTCACCTCTCAAAGTAAGTATAAATGTCCCCATAACTATCCACTAAGAAGGAAACCCCACCTTTATCCAAGAATCATATTCCTATCAGAGGACATACATCCAAATCCAGGTCCTACGACTAACAACACTACTCCACAAAATGCTATGTTAAATAAGCACGTTTCTTTTTATTCAATCAATACTCATAGCATCCTGAACAAGCTAAGTATGTTTCATGCATGGATTTAACAACATACCCCAGATATTATATCTGTAATTGAAACCTGGCTTAAACCCCAAAATCAAGATAAAGACATAATGCCCCCTGGTTACAACATGCTTCAACATGACAACTTAAAGAAAAAAGGAGATGGTGTTGCTTTAGTGTACTGTCAAAATCTTACTCTTTCCCAACCTAATTTACCTGTTCCTTCCTTTGCACCAGCTGAAATTCTGGCTGCAAACTTTAAACTCAGTACCTTTACTACCATTACAGTGGTTGCTATTTATATTCCTCCAGGTGACAATATTCCCCTATTGGAAAATATACTCTCCTATCTGTCCCTTAATATCCCTAATGAAACTATCATTCTAGAGGATGTAAACATTAATTGGACAAACCTTAACCATGTTAACTCACCCCAGCAAATAAATCTCTTTGGATTCACTCAACTAATCTCCAAACCTACTCACACTAATAACTCCCAATCTCCTGGGACTCTGATAGACTGGATACTAATATCAAATCCTAGCAAATACCATAATCCTGAAACTCTTCCAGACTCCTTGAGTGACCACTCACCTATAAAATTGCTCAGATATACCTGCTATCTATCTAAACCACACCACCTTTAAACCACCCGTAAACTTTCTAACTTTAGTCCTATGTTTAGGAGACTTCTCTCCAGTGTAAATTGGAATTTCCTTAAACAACTTCCACTTGATGACGCTGTCAATACCTTCTTCAACTCAACCTTCCTTAACATTCTAAACACCCTAGCCCCTCTTAGAAAAATATACATAAAAACAAAGATCTCACCCTGGCTAACTAAAACCACCCAGTCCCTTATGAATACCAGAGACAAGGCTTGGAGGACATGGGTCCATTCTAAACTTCCAGCTGACCTACAAAAGTGCAAGAAACTTAGAAACCAATCAAAAAACTTATCAACAAAGACAAACACAATTTCTACTCTAATCCCTCAAATAAAATAAAATTAGACCCCAAAAAATTCTGGAATGCTATTAATCAGATATTACACCCTGGCAACCCAACTTCACCAAACCTAAGTTCAAATAGCTCTCCTGAAGAAATTGTCAATTCCTTTAACACCTTCTTTATAGACTCCTTCTCTAAGTTATTCAATCCTATTCACTCAGGCATCAACAATTCTAACCATCAAATACCTCCCACAACCTCCAACTCTGGGAACTCTTTTTCTCTTAAACCTGTATCCACTGACTCTATAAAAACTCTACTTTCTAAACGCAAACCATGCTCTGTATCTGCAGAAAATATCCCCTCATACTATCTGCAGATTGCTGCTGATTCCCTTGCCTTACCTGTATCAATTCTAATAAATTGCTCCATCACTGAATCAAAAGCTCCATCTATGTGGAAACAGTTCTACACCATTCCTATTCATAAGGGAGGTAACTCCACTGAAATCTCTAATTTTAGACCTATTGCCATCCTCTCACCACTTTCTAAAATCCTTGAGAAATGTATACACAAACAAACATTGCAATATCTTACTCAGGAAAAATGTCTCACCACTACACAACACGGTTTTCAACCAAAACATAGCACAACCACCGCTCTACTATCTTTTCTCAATACCATAACATTAGCCAAAGATGAACACAAACTCATATCTTGCTTCTTCCTCATCCTATCAAAAGCTTTCGATACTGTATCTCACTCTCTGCTTCTTAACAAACTTGTACACCTAAATTTCTCCACAGGAGCATGGTTCTCTAACTATCTTACTGATAGGCAGCAGTCAGTATGATGGGACTCTGCACTATCCACTCCCCTTGCAGTAAAAACAGGAGTTCCCCAGGGATCCATACTTGGACCTCTGCCTTTTAATATTTTCACTAACTTTCTGTTCTCCTCATGCCCTCAGTCTAACATTGTTCAATATGCTGATGATTCCATAGTCATCACCATAGCAAACTCATCATCAGAACTCCAATCAAACACCCAAGCATCCTTCAGTACTGTTGAGACATGTCTCAATAATAACCAGCTTATCCTTAACCCTAAAAAAATAAATTACTACTCTTTCTCCCTAATTCAGCTAACCACATCCAATCTTCTTTCTCCATTACATCACTAAATAATACCCTCATAGAAGTTAAAAACAGCACAAAATTACTAGGCATCACCATTGATGACCAGCTAAAATTTGATTTACATATTTAACAATTGCATCAAAAAAACACACCAAAAGCTAGGATTCATACAGGAATACTAATACCTCTATACTGAACCTAGAATTACTCTTTCCCATGCCTACCTTCTTCCCTGCTTAACCTATTGTTCACAAATACTGAAAAACCCAAACATCTGCCTACTTACCAAATTAGAATCAAACTACCATAAGATAGCTAGATTTGCAGCTCAACACACATATCAAATGCACCATTGTCACTCCTTGAGATATCTAAACTGAATGGAGCTACCTCACCTACTCCTACAATCTCAACTCCTAATCATACACTCCATTCTATATCAGTCTGACTTTTGCCTGGCTCTCTCACCTCTCATCTCTTACTACTCCCCCACCAGACAGCTTTGTAGTTCAACCCAAGAAAATTTAAATGTTCACAAACCCAAATCCAAGACAGGATGTAACTTGTATAGCTACTGACCCTCAATTGCATGGAACAAACTTCCACTAGAAATAAGGGACCTAACTCACCACAAACAATTTAAGCTTGCTACCAAAGACTACTTTATAGAACAATGGATCTGCCCTTGAAAGCAACCACCCTGACTACTTCCTCCTAATAAGCTACTAGCTCCTTAAACTCATTATGTATGCATATACAACCTATATACCTTACAACAAACATATTTTTGTTCTTTAGTAACTTCCTTCCACCTCTGTACTTTGTCTTTTGCCACACTGATTTCCTTCTACCCCTCTCTGAACCACATTATCAAACTTTATACATAACCCCCAAAGCTTGAGCCAAACCCCTCTCTTAACCTTTCTAGACTTAAAACCTTCCTTACTGGTTTATTTCTTCTTCTTCTTATGAAACCACCCTCTAGTTTTTTTTAAGTTATATAGAAGGTATATTAGTTCTGTAATTCAATTGTAATTCTAACATTCTTGTATATATCATTTGTGTATGTCATTTTGTGTCATTTTTGTATATTTTTGTTATGGAGCTTTTCTCCCCAGGCCTCTGCTGAAAAAGGGCAATAGCTCAGCAGGACATTCCCGGTCAACAAATGTAAAATAAAATAAATAAATAAATGTAGTATGCATGTTACAGGTAGCACTAGTCTATATCAAACAACTAAACTGAAAGAAAAGTACATGAATATCTGTAAATAATGAATTCCAGATCTTAGTAGTAACATACTTACTAACCAATTTATTTGACATATTTATGAAACAGACAAAATAGATAAGCTTTGTGTCACTGCAAAAATAGTGAGTTGAAATGAACATCACAGTGAGCAGCAAACTTCTGCTAGAGAGACTTTCAGATGGAAAAAGGAATGAGGAGTTTTTTGTCTGCAGTTACAAGCTGTAGGGCCTAACTATTGTACCCATAAAATTATTAATAATATTGCATATTAGCCACTCATTTCCAAAGTCAGCAATATAACAATTCCGAGATTTTAGTAATATCAGCCTTATATAGTGAGACCTGTTGTATTGTGTAAACTCTGATGGAAGGACGTAAACATGCAGAACAGCAACAACATGGTGAGGCACCCTTTGTCAAGGCATGTTACACTGAACTGGATTTGTCAGTGACCCCATCTTATTAAGAACTTGCTGTCAAATACCAGACAGCTGTAATCACGTGTACTGCACTCAGTATACACAATCCTTAGGATTCATTAGTGCCTGCACTAAGTGTAGGTCATTCTGAGTAAACAGACAAAGCTACCATAACTTACATGTTCTTCCTCCTAATTTTAGTTTTCCTACCAATTTTCTTGCAGCTTTAAATACTGGGGGGATTCATAAAAGTTACCACAAAGTATAGACTACATGTCCACTTAGAGTCATCTTTCTGAGTGTCTAGAAAGCACAAAAAGTGTGGTATGGATGTTCTGAATACAGATCATGTACACTAAGTATAGGTGTTAATGAAGCTGGCTTGTTATATATGCAAAATGTGCAATTAATTCATGGTTTATACATATAAGTTCTGTGTGTTTGATCATATAGGTGTTACACTGAATATTTAGTTATAAAGGTCGTTTCACTGAATTTCTGGTTTATGCCAGGGTACCAGCACTTGTTTTGCAGAATTGCTATCTACAGGGAAGTGTAATTTTGCCATTTCCCCACTGTTTTGTGATCTTGGACTACATACATGTAATTAGCATGGGGTGTGGGGTGCAGTGGGGCTTGCCCTCCCAGAATAAAATGGTGATTTTTATTTGACTAATTGACTTTCGACCATTTGTGGTTGGTGTAGTGTATGACAATTTAGGGAGTTGGCAATGTAGTGTCATATAATCATATGAACATGAACATACATATAAGTATGCATGTATGAGTAAGTGTAGTTGTGTGTACTACACTCAGTATGTACAATATGCAGAACTGAGCCTTACCCCATAGCATCATAGATTATCTCACACCTTCCTACACAGCTCCAATCCCTACAACCTTACCCCATAGTACAGTAGCTATTCTCTCTCCCTTTCCTTCTGGAACATCCAGTAATAATCCACAAACATTTCCTAATCAGACCATTACTATTCCCTGATCTAACTCATGATCCAGTATTGTCATTTTCATTCATTTTTCAACAAATAGGTTTGGATCTGATCCTCAGATCTGACTCAGCCACTTTTTAAAGATTCTAGAATCTGACTGTGGAGCTTCTCTCTTA
This sequence comes from Protopterus annectens, assembly GCF_019279795.1. NCBI lineage: Eukaryota > Metazoa > Chordata > Ceratodontiformes > Protopteridae > Protopterus > Protopterus annectens. The sequence goes on from NC_056745.1 coordinate 898,918,659, forward strand.
CTCACAATGTCTCTGGTCACTACAATACCTAAGATCTCATTTGCCATTCTTCAAGATGGTCAGGATTGCTATTGCTCAAGCTCCTTGTGGGATATTGTGAGTGAACAGCTAACTATTTTTGTTATCTTTATATAATTTTTCTTCTCTTGCTTTTTTAACTAAGCCCCCTTACTCTCAACAACTTTTTCTACCAAGTTTTCTTTTCATTATATCTCTACTTGGATTCACTTTATATTCTTGAAATACTGAAATATCAAAATTCAGTATTTCGAAGCTATAAAAGTCGAATTTTTGAAACCACGAAAACTCTGAACCACAAAATTCAAATTCTCGCACACTGAATTTCACGCTTCTACTGCACACACACACACACACACACACACACACACACACACCATCCTCCCTACACACAAACACAAGCTCTCTACTACATAAAATCAGGGGGCAAGCCTCCCTGCACCCCCTGTGTGGGGGGCTGTGCCCCCACACCCCTCATACTTAAATATTCTCACCCCGAGGTTGCTCTACACACAAACACACACAAAACACCACCACACAAACTACATTCTCCTCACACACACACACATCACAGCAACAAAACACACTGACACACACCACAGCACCTACCCAAAACCCTTAACACACACACACACACACACACACACACACACACACACACACACACACATACTTACCTGAATCCATAACCACAGTGGAACCTCAGAAGTGCAAAATTCAAAACCGCTGGTATTCGAGGTTTTGAATTTCACACTTCTGAGCTTACGCTGTTCTTAGGATTTCACTTTATGGGCTTGAAATACTGAATTTTGATATTTCAGTATTTCTAGCTTCTAAATTGAATCCCTCTCCTCCCATTGTTGGTAGTTTGTTCCTCTCTTTCACCCTTAGGAATTTTTTTATTAATACAATTGCTGGTAGTTGGTACTTTTCCTCCTTCAAAAAAAAAAGAAAACTCCTTTTCTCTGTACTTGTTTGTTTTCTGTTTTCCAGCATGGCTGATAAGCTGACTGGATTTAAGAAATGTATTTCCTTAGGGCATAAGATCCCTAATTCTGATGCTCAGAAGGAGTGTGTTTATTGTTTTGGCCCAGCAGATTTGGAAACCGCTTGTTCCATCTGTGCAGCCTTTAACATGAGAGAGATAAGTGACAGGAAGAATAAATAAATTTTGAAAGGCCTCCTTCCTGCATCAGCATCTTCTACAGACACTTTTTCTTCAGGAGCTCAAACTCTCTCTTAAAAATCAAAGGAGAAAAGACAGTCCACTAAAGTTGGTTAACAAAGTAAATCTGAAACTTTATTCACCAAATAAACTTCCATAAGTCACAGAAACACTTCAACCAGTTTAATAACCAGAAACAAAACCAAAATACTGGTGACGGCACGAGGAACAAACAGTAACCAAACTTCTTTGTCCAACAACACATCCAACATTTCACAGTATAAATTAACTTGTTGGTTAGGGATGGTGGTGAACTTATTTAGAAAATTTCTCACATATTCTATACCTAATTCATGTGATTTTGAAGTAAAAAGTGACACGACGTCTATTGTAAAAATTATATGTTTGTCACTCTTAAAATCAAAACTAGTGAGAAAGACTCTTACTTTATCAAGAAGTCCCACGAATCTTTAATATATGATTTAAGTCTTTGTGTTACAGGATTTAAAACATCATCTAACACAATGGCAATTCCTTCAGTAATATAGTTTGGAGAAGAGACAATGGGTCAAAAAGGGGGTCATTTTGGTCCTTGTGGGTTTTTGATATTCCAAACAAAGTCCCGATAGTAGGTTTTCCTATCAAACAAAAAATTATAAATATCAAAGTTTGACTGCTTATTCATAAGGTTATCATATAAAAAATATTTATTTTTTTAAATTTTCTTTGCATTTCAGCTAAACTAATCTGCTGGTATTCTTCTGTATTACATAACATGCTTAACATACTGTTAACATATTGGTCACTATTCATTACTTCTAGTCCCCCTCCCTTGTCACTTTTCATTATTCTGAGTTTCTGATTATTTTTTATTTCCATCAAAATTTTTTTTCATAAGTTCTCATATTGAAATATTTATAACATTTACTTTTTGCTAATACAGCTCTAATTTCAGTATCACAGATACCTTCAAACACTTTCTATGTATTTAGCAGGGTCAGATTAAAACAAAAAAGGTTTTACAAACTTAGAAACACTGATCCGCACATTATGTAACAAAAAAATAAAAATTTAACTTTCTAGTATATTGTTTCAGTTCCAGCAATGTTTGTACACAGTCTGCCCTTCTTGCGGGCACAAAATTAAGTCCAAGAGACAACACCTTAATATGCATTGAAGTTAAATGAAAGTCAGATAAGTTAAAAATATAAGCGTTGTCATTACCGTTTGTATTTAATTGTCCGTTGATGATCCAGAAAGTGATGACTCCCTGGTTTTCATGGCTCTCATTTCCACCCCTCTCTTTTCATTTTGGAATAAAAAGTTTTAGGCTTAGCTCCATTCATTTCATTAAGTATTCCTTCAGGATTAATGAAGCTATTATCAGTTTCCCTCACCAGTTCAGTTCCTCTTAGGCTAGCTTCATTTAAAGTACAGGATGTACGTATCGAATTACCACAGGAACTATTCTGTACATTCCTCCCCCAATGAATCGTCATAGCTGATTGCTTAAGAAAACTGTCAGTCATTATTTTACTCCTAGAAGCATTTAGATGAAAACTATTGTTAAAAACAAAACTCTTCTTGTCGTTGTTTTTATTTTTAACCATAAAGTGAGAATAAGCCGCTGAATTTTCATAAGTAGCTATATCCCTCACTAACTTGTAATGTTTACGTATAATAATGGTTTGTTCATGTTGTTCAACATCACGAAGACAAGCAGAGTAAAAAGCAATCTTACTGCTTTGAGTATATAACTGCTGGTCTAATTTCATAATATCAGCTCTTAAATTATCCATAATCTTTTTTTTACTGTCTGTTAACAATGCTAGCAATTTTAAGCCAGCCTGGTTGAAAAAATCAACCAGAACAATATAAAAAGAGTCAGTCACATTAATTCAATTAGGGCATTTGAAAAATCTCAGTCCTTTAGGAAATATTTTCAGTTCAAGACATCTTTCCAGATATTTATTCTCCAAGTCCAAACTCCTATATTTTTTTCAACAGTTTGAACATTTTATCACAGGGTTCTTTATATTCATTATTCATTCTAGACATGATGTTAAAGCTAGAATTAAAAAATGGACCTTGTCTGTTATTAAGAGCTGAAGCAACATCCACATATTGAATATTTCATGTTGCTATTGTTCATGATTTACCTGTGATACTGGTTTCTGTAGTCTGGTACATTCAATCACTGTCTCTCTATCATCTTCAGAACTGATAGCCACCTCTTCAGGTCTGCTGTTCATAGGTACCAATTTTGTTAAGTTTTTTTGAATGTCCAACATGGTATAAAGTAAAAGTTGAATAACATCAGAACTTTCAGTACCAGAATTATCTAATAAAGTAGTATCCATCACCATATCAGGGGCAGCCCCGGCCATGGCAACAAAATCACGAACCACAGAAACACTTCAACCAGTATAATAACCACAAACAAAACCAAAATACTGGTGATGGCACAAGGAACAAACAGTAACTAAACTTCTTTGTCCAACAACACATCAAACATTTCACAGTATAAATTAATTTGTTGGTTAGGGATAGTGGTGAACTTATTTAGAAAATTTAAAAAAACAAAAAAGATCAGGTACCTTAACCAGGAAACAAGTATCAGTCACAAAAAGGTACTAATAGGAGGTGCCGAAATAATCATCGTGCAAAGATGTAGCAGCCACAAACAGATTTATTGCATAAACACCAACCAAAATCCACAGAATTTTCATCCACTGACTTCTTCAGATGTACAAACAAATCCATCAGTTAAGGCAGCTTATATACCCTCCCCTAAATGTTTAATTGAATAATTTATTAACATATTTAATCAATTCCATACAACTTCCCCCTTAAAGCCATAATAACCATACTAATACTAATATAAAATCCATACATATCTGAAATACTTTTTTTAAAAGGCAGATGAGAAACTTAAACACATCAATACTCTTACTCAAATAAGTGACCCTTTCTAATAAATAACTATGATAAACTAAAAAATAATAAATATTCGCTAAAACAATGTATATATGTGTATTTATAAAATAAGATGTGGAATACATAAAAAATTACAATTAATGTACAAGAATTGACAACAATAATCTGAAACCCTAAAAAATAGAAATAAAAAATGCATTGCTTCACAGAATATAGGACTAAATTCACTTCTATCCTTCTACAATTTAGCAGCCCTCATTCTAAGTATAGGAGCAATAGAAATGTGTTCATTAAGCCCCGGGAGTTAGATAGTTTCCAAAAGTAATTGCCAATATATCTCTTCTATTCTGTTCTCCCATGTCCCCCCCCCCAGAATCCTGGTGCACCATTTCAATTACAAAACAAAACCCCACTGGGCCTTAGCACGCAATAAACTGTGTTTGTATAATGCATTGTTACTGTCCTTCGGTCTAATGGCATTTAGATGTTCATATATTCTCCTTTTTAGTTTTCATGTAGTTTTAACTGTATAGAATGCCCCACACGTCTTACAAAGACCTAGGTATACAAGTCCTGCACTGTCACAGTTAGAGAAACTAACACTTTTAATCACATATTGTCTATTCTTAATGTACACTGAGTTCTGCCTAAGAATATATGAACATTGGGCACAAGACCCACACTTGTAGGTCCCAGGTTTTCGTCCTTTCTGTCCCTTATAGTTGTTTTCCAGTAACTCTTTAAGGTTTTTACCTTTCTTATAGGTAAATTTCAATGGATTTTTGAACAACATCTCCAATTCTGTTTCTCATCTGCCTTTTAAAAAAAAGTATTTTAAATATGTATGTCTTTTATATTAGTATTAGTATGGTTATTATGGCTTTAAGGGGGAAGTTGTATGGAATTGATTAAATATGTTAACAAATTATTCAATTAAACATTTAGGGGAGGGTATATAAGCTGCCTTAACTGATGAATTTGTTTGTACATCTGAAGAAGTCAGTGGATGAAAACGCTGTGGAATTTGGTTGGCGTTTATGCAATAAATCTGTTTGTGGCTGTTACATCTTTGCACGGTGATATTTCGGCACCTCTTATTAGTACCTTTTTTGACTGATATTTAGAAAATTTCTCACATATTCTATACCTAATTCATGTGGTATTGAAGTAAAAAGTGACACAACGTCTATTGTAAAAATTATATGTTTGTCAATCTTAAAATCAAAACTAGTGAGAAAGATTCTTAATTTAGCCAAGAAATCCCACAAATCTTTAATATATGATTTAAGTCTTTGTGTTACAGGATTTAAATCAGCATCTAAAACTAAGGCAATTCTTTCAGTAATATAGTTTGTAGAAGAGACTGTGGGTTGAAAAGGGGGGGGGGGGTTATTTTGGTCCTTGTGGATTTTTGGTATTCCAAAGAAGGTCCCAATAGTAGGTTTTTCTATCAAACAAAAGTTATAAATATCAAAGTTTTTATACATTCACAATTCTGAATATCCATAAAGTTTTAGATTTTATCTCCATTATTTGGAAGACATTTTTGTCACATGGCAGGTCAATAAGGGGGATGTCCATAATTTTATTGGATACATTAATGATAGCACTGATTATTTTACTTTTACCCATCAGATTGAGGATGTGAATATTTCATTTTTGCATGTTCTATTAAGTAAGAACATTGTGGGCAATTTTTCCACCTCTCATATTTATAGAAAACCAACTGAGTCTAATAGCTTCTTGCATTTTTCTAGCTTACACCCCTTTCATCAAAAGAAGGCAGTGGTTAAATGTCAACTACTTAGGGCATCCTGAATGACTACTTTAAACAAATATTTTGAGGAAGAATGTGTTATTTTGCAAAATATGTTTCTAAAAAGAGGCTACCCAGATATTATGGTAGATTAAATTATTTTGGAAGTTATGACCAAGAGGTGAAATGGACATTTTACACTTTTGCTTTGAAATTGTGGTGTCAGAGCTATTAGTAGGAATGACGCTATGACTATTGAGATTAACAAGGGTTGTTATAGGAATTATTTTATTTTCACCTTCACTTTGGAAAGTGGAATAATAAAAAAGTTATCAAGAAAAACTAGGAAATTCTATGGGAGAACAGTAATATTGCTAGGAAAGTGGGTGATCTACCTGCTTTTGTATTTAGGAAAAGTTGTTGTGTTTTTTGGCTTTTCCTGGTTAGGGGTCGCCACAGTGGAACTCCGGTCTGCTAATGATTGGTAGTTGATTTTTACATGCTGAGTTATCAGCCCTGACGCACAACCTTCAACGAAGGTATGCCCATTCACGCATGTCTCCACGCAGAAGACGTTCTAGCTGAGAATCGAACCAGACAGCATCTTACTAAAACTTTAAAAGTATGTTTGAAGGAATGGTTAGTATCCCTTGCAAACATCCTTCCTTGAACAAATGTGGGATGTATAAGAATTGTAGTTGCACCCTAGTATGTCACCAGGTTACAATCTGAGGATGTAATTTTAAAATTAAGAAGAAATTTGATTGTAACAGTGCTGGTTTAGTGTATGCAGCTTTATGCCAAGAATGTACATGTTTTTATATTGGTAAAACAGAGAGGAAGTTATGTAAACATATCTACCAGCATATATATGGCATTAAAAAGTGGAAAAAATACAAATTCCCTTTTTAAATATGAGTGAGCTTCCAAATCATCATTTTAAATTCATTGTTTTAGAACAGGTTGAGCAAAGTTTAAAGGGTGGACCCTGGCAGGTAGTTTTGGATAGAAAGGAGTTATTTTAGCAAGTATTTTGGAGTTCTTACAAGCAGCCAGGACTGAATGAGCATGTCTCCATTGCTTCGGTTTTAAAATGAAAATCCCTGGAAAGATGAATTATAGGAGGCTCGAGCATTTCTTTCTAAGTTTAAGTTAGTTTGTTTTGTATTCATACTTATGTTTGTATTAAAAAGTTTTTATGTTTCATGTATTTTAATGCTGTTTTTAACATTGTAGATTTATGGCTTTAATTAACCTCAGCATGTGGTTTTAAATGGATGAGTATTTAAGTAATTTGTGATTTTGTTCTTTTATTTGAGATAGTTCCACTTAAATGGGAAGAAAGTGCTTATGGAAGTTTATTTGGTGAGTGAAGTTTTGAATTTACTGTTTTGACTGACCTACAGCATACTGGCTTTTTTCTTTTTTTATCATTTTTTTCATTGTTTTCTCGTGTGTTATTACAAATCAAAGGAAACCAGAGAGCACCATAAACACTCACCTGCTCAATCTCCTCAGACTACACCTTCTTTAGAGTTACCAAAGAATGTTTCTAAGACCTTAGCTCTGATAACATCTACTGTCATATCTCCTCAGTCCAGTGCTCCTAGGTTTTCTAAGGAGTTGGCATCCCTGAGATTAAGGTCCTCTTTTTTACAAGAAACCCCCAAGAAGTTGCTAAGGCCACCTTCTACAGCCTCTTCCAGTAGGTCTATCCATAGTCTGTCTGAATCTGAGGTAGATAGGATTATGAGAAAATTCCTCAGAACACAGATCCAGATAAGGGTCTTGCCAGCTCTGTCTCCCATCAGATCCATGAGCCATCAGCCATCTTTCCAACCTGTACTTGCTCCTTCTCTGATCTGACCAGAAATTTCTGAGTCTCTGGTTCCAGCTGCTCTGAGAGTCAAACCATTGGATCTGAATATTACTTAATCTTTAACTCTGATTACTTCCCTGACCCAGTTGGCTCTGACACTGTTGGAGCATGATGGCTCTAGGAGCCAAAGCATTGGCATCAGATCCAAAGGGTTGACTTTGACTCCAAAGTATTCAGAGCTTCTGTGCTTGGATTGCTTGGCTCTGGCTCCTCCCTGAGATTGACGGGTTGGTGAGGTTTGGGGATTATCTGGTCAGAAGCCTCAGCTCTGGTGAGATTGTCCTTGGCTTCTCTTGGTTCCTCTGCATTTGAGGTGGTGAAGAGAGCATTTTCTCATCCCAGAGTAGTTTCACCTCTCTTCTTTGAATCCATGCCCCATTCCTTCTTTGTATCCTGTGTCTGAGTCCTCATATCCTACACTTCAGAGACAGACAGCCCAGATGAGCTTCCAAGCAGTTCTTACCAGGGAACTCCACGTCTCATCTGATACATCCCTGAAACATCCCCCTGAGGAGGTCCCTCTGAAGAGTGCATGAAAGATGAGACACTTGGCTTCCCCACAGAAGATACTGACTTTGATGAAGGGGAATGGTCCCCTAGATCTCCACCTGAAGATATGTTGTTTGTAGGCATCTTAGAGATTCTTTGCCAGAAAGGTGGTTGGTCTTTCCAAATCCCATCCCAGGAGGAATTAGTGTTCTTGGAAGCCTTCTGGTCTTGCCCATCTACATCTTGGGTTGTCCCAGGGATGAGCTTATAGACCTTGCTTCTCACAGGGCATGGAAGAAACCAGACTCAGTGGAATGTATCCCCAAATGCCCCAACAAAATTTTAAGCACCCCTGTTGATAGACAGTACTGTACTAAAGGGATTCCTGTAAATGCCATGGTTGTTGTAGCAGCCACCAAAAAGGAGCTGGCTGAACAAAGATCTACTGTCCATCCCCCTAACAGAGACTGTAGGATGTTGGACAGGTTTTGGATGCGAGTGTATCCATTAGTGACATTTGCCCTGTGATCGCTGAACTACCTGGCACATTTCACCAGATTACAGAGGGATTTGGTAAAGGAACTCTCTAATTCTGACCCAAGATTCATGTCCACAGAGGAACATAAGTCATTTTCCTCATGACTGGCCACCCTACAATTGATTACAAACATGCCCATGAGTTTCATCTCACATGCCATGGACGGTACCTTGAGGACGGCTGGTTCAGGTATAGCCACAAGGAGACATGTCTGGATGCACTTGTGTGATTTTGTGGAGCCCTTGAAGGTGTCATTCATCAGTGCACCCTTTGAAGGATCACCATTGTTTGGGCCAACAGTTAAATAGACTCTCTCCCACAGTGAACAGAATCAAAAAACCTTGTCTGCTGTTGGAATCTGTTTTTCTACCCCACATAGACCTTTCTCTAGAATCAATGTGGTGGTAAGTAGATGTGGTTACAAAAATCTCAATGTCCTTTCCAGGAGTCACATGGGTATTTTTCCCCCAGAGGCAGAGTGGGGAATAAATACAGTGGTAGCTGACACCCACGTGGCAAAGGGGGTTTGCAGAACCAAGGATCATGTGATTCCTTCTTGGACAGATTCTTTCAGCATTCCTGAAATGTTGCCTGACTGTCTCTCTCTCTCTGGAGCCAGTCAGGGTCACTTATCCTTGCACCAAAAATCCTGGATAGCCACCACAAATAACTCTTGGGTTCAAAGGATCATATCCAGAGGCTATTTTCTTCCCTTTTTACAAATTCCTGTAAAAAAGAAAAATTCTCCCCAGTGTTCCGGCCCAAGAGATCAGAAAGTTGCTAGACCAAAGAGTCATCCAGGAGGTCCCTCCAGACAAAACAGGATCCATAATTTACTCAAGATTCTTTTCAGTGCCAAAAAAGACAGGGAACCTGAGGCCTATCTTGGATCTCAGTTATCTGAACCAGTTTGTAAAAAAATCCAAATTCTAGATGGTCACAGTCCATTCTGCCACTTCTTCAGAAGGATGATTGGATGCCCTTAATTTATCTTCAAGATGTGTACTATCACATCAAAATAAACAGGCACTCTCAAAGGTATCTACACTTCTAGCTGTGAGCTAGTCATTATCAGTTCAGAGCCCTGCCTTTTGTCTCACCACAACCCCCCAAGGTGTTCTCCAAATGCATGGCAGTGGTAGCAGTTCACCTGAGACAACTTGGAGTAAGAATGTTTCCCTATTTAGATGATTGGCTCCTTACTGCACCAACCAGGCATCTACTCGTAAAGGCCAGGAACTATTTACTCCAGCTATCTCTCTCACTAGGAATCATCATCAATATGCACAAATCATAACTTCAACCAGTTCAAGTCTTGGAGTTTATAGAGGCTCACTTGGACACAGCCAATTATCTAGCTCTTCTGCCTCAAAACAGAGTTCTTACAATGAAGACATACATCAACCAGATTCTTTCTCTTTTTTCTCCAACAGCAAAGCTGATCCTCAAAGCTCTATGGTCAATGGCTGCAGCAATAACATTTATTCCCACTGCTCTTCTCCACATAAGAATTCTTCAATGGACCCTAGCAGTGCAATGGTCATTTTATCTTCATACCTTAAAATATCTGGTAAAATTGTCTCAGACTTGCAGAAAGTCTCTTCTTTCGTGGATTTACTCTGAGGACATCAGTCAAGGTCATTCATTTATTCTGCTTCCTCCTGACACCATGTTGACTAAGGATGCCTCCCAGTTGGGGTGATGGGTCATTACTTGGGAAGGACTGTTGAAGGCATGTGGTTCCCACAAGACAGCAATTTACATATCAATGTCCTAGAGATGAGAGTAGTGCTTCTAGAATTGCAGCCCATTCAGAGCTTTTTCTTTCTTGGAAGTTTTGCAATACAAATGGAGAACATGTCTGTAGTCTGGTACATCAACAAACAGGGGAGAACCAAAGCCTACATCCTTTGTTGAGAAGCAATGAGAGTATGGGAATGGGTGATCTCATCCAACTCCTTTCTTGTTGTGATGCACATTCCAGGAAAATCAAACATTCTAGTGGACAAACTCAGCAGGACCGTCCTCATGCCCCACAAGTGGGGTCTAAACCAACTACTGGCAAACAAGGTCTTGCACAAATGAGGTCAACCTTGCTGTGAGCTATTTCTGTCTCCCCTAAACAACAAATGTAGTAGGTTCTTTGCCCTTATCCCACCTCAGGGACAGTGACTACGAGATGATCTAATCCAGGTTTGGCCCTCCCATCTCCTTTATGCTTATCCTCCCCTGCCTTTAATCCCCACGTTTCTTCAGAAAGCACTTCAGCTGAAAAGCACAGTAATCTTCATTTCTCCCCTCTGGCCTTGACAGGTGTGGGTCCCTTTCCTTTGGTTTCACCTAGTACATCCTACTTGGATGCTGGATCCCATTCCAGCCCTCCTATCTCACCCATCAGTTCAGATTCGCCAAGACATTGCAGGCCTCAAGTTGACCCCATGGTTTCTCCAATTCTGGTGATGGCTTGACATTCCAGGCTTTCCTCCCAGTTTAAAATAACTGACTCTCTTCTCATCAACCTTAGACTAGGAAAATTTAAAAAAAGTAAATGGAAAAGGTTTGCCTTTTTGGCTCACCAGAGAATTACATCTCTTTACTGCCCTGCTTCCAGCTGTTCTAGATTTCCTTGCCTCGATTTTCCA